>NC_052156.1:154962344-155280925 GCF_902713615.1 Scyliorhinus canicula
TTACAGGAAGGGCGTTATTGCTCTGGAGAGAGTACAGAGGAGGTTTACAAGAATGTTCTCCAGGCTCGAAAAGGTTGGGGTTATTTTCCTTGAAACAAAGAAGGCCGAGGGGTGACTTAATTGAGGTGTACAAAATTATGAGGGGAAGAAATAGAATGGACAGGATAAAATTGTTTCCCTTGGTGAATAGTTCTAGAATCAGGGGACATAGATTCAAGATAAGTAGCAGAAAGTGTAGAGGGGACATGAGGAAGAGCTTTTTTATGCAGAGGGTAGTGGGTGTCTGGAATTCAATGCCCGAGTTGGTGGTGGAGGCAGAGACCCTAAACATTAAGTGCTCTCAGCTACAGGGCTTGAAAAAAATGAAAATCGCTTATTGTCACAAGTAGGCTTCAAATGAAGTTACTGTGAAAAGCCCCTAGTCGCCACATTTCGGCGCCTGTTCAGGGAGGCTGGTACAGGAATTGAACCGTGCTGCTAGCCTGCCTTGGTCTGCTGTAAAAGCCAGCGATTTAGCCCAGTGTGCTAAACCACCCCCTTTGGACTTTGGGCTTTGGACTATTTGCAGGAAGGTGGGATTAGAAAGAGTACCTGGGTGGCCTCGGGCTGGTATGGACAAGATGGGACAAATGGCCTCCTTCTGTGCTGTAATTTTTCTGTGATTCTATTCTGTTCTACGAGGGGTTTGTCTTGTGAAGAGTGACTGAGCAGTTTCGGCCTATACTCTCTAGAATTTAGAAGAATGAGGGGAGATCATAAAAGATGATGAAAGGTACGACTAAAGTAGGCGTGGAGCAGATGCTTCCTCTGGAATGAGAGGTCATAGTCTCAGGATAAGGGGTAGCAAATTCAAAACCGAGATGAGGAGAAACTACTTCTCCCAAAGGGTCACGAATCTGTGGAATTCACTACCCCAGAGTGCGGTGGATGCTGGGACAGTGAATAAGACAGATTTTTAATTGGCAATGGGTTGAAAGGTTACGGAGAGCGGGTAGGACGGTGGAGTTGAGGCTAGGATAAGATCAGCCATGATCGTATTGAACGGTGGAGCAGGCTCGAGTGGTCAACTGACTTACATTCCTGCTCCTGTTACTTGTGTTCCCATAAAAGTTGTTTCTGGGATTGTATCCTTTGGGATTAAAGCCTCCGGATCCCCTGTCTTCCACTTATCTATAACTGTCTGCTCAGGATGCTTTACTCCATCACTAAGCAGAGGCGGGGCAATTCCAGGACCATCTCCTTGCTCGTCAGCTAGCTCCCTATCCCAATAACTATGGATAAATATTCTAATGCAGGAGTTTCTGCACTTAGTTGATTCGAAAAGCCCTTTCCTGGAGTGATTTCAGGCAGCATCATCATTGGCAGAGTGAAACATTCTTCATTCAGTGGGACCTGAAATACTGGGAGCTGGATCTGAATGAGAGTTAACGCTGGGCTTGGCAGAGTTCTTTCAAAGTTCATTCCCGGGATGTGTTCGGCAGCGGCAAGGCCGGACTTGTGTGCCCTTGCAGGTGACAATGGGTCGCCTCCTTGCACTGCTGAACTCCACGTGTTGACACTGCTGTTGGGCACAAGATGCAGGATTTAGGTGCAGTGATGAAAATGGAACACTGGCGTGCATCCAAGTTGGGCTAATGTGTAACCTGGAATGGAATTCAGAGGTGACGCTATCCCTGTGCACCTGCTCCCCTTGTCCCGGGTTTGGGAGGTGCTGCTGGGCAGCACAGTAGGATAGTGGATAGCACTGTGGCTTCACAGCGCCAGGGTCCCAGGTTCGATTCCCCGCTGGGTCACTGTCGGTGCGGAGTCTGCACGTTCTCCTCGTGTCTGCGTGGGTTTCCTCCAGGTGCTCTGGTTTCCTCCCATAGTCCAAAGACGTGCAGGTTAGGTGGATTGGCCATGCTAAATTGCCCGTAGTGTCCAAAAAGGTTAGACGGGGTTGTTGGGTTAAGAGGATTGGGTGGAATTGAGGACTTAAGTTGGTTGGTGCAGACTTGATGGACTGAATGGCCTCCTTCTGCACTGTATGTTCTATTGTCTATGAGCTGTCCTTCTGAGCGGCTGTGATGTATCCATGGATAGTACGTACTGCAGCCATGGAGGGCTAGTGAATGTTTATAATAATAACCTTTATTAGTGTCACAAGTAGGCTTACAAGCACTGCAATGAAGTTACTGTGAAAATCCCCTAGTCGCCACATTTCATCACCTGTTCGGGTACAGAGAGGGAGAATTCAGAACGTCCAATTCACCTAACAAGCACATCCCCCGGTACTTGTGGAAGGAAACCAGAGCACCTGGAGGAATCCCACAGGGAGAACGTGCAGACTCCGTGCTTAACCTGTGAGTTGCTGGTCTGGCGAATGGGAGATTACCATGGGCAGTGGTACAAGATGGAAAAAAAACTGCAAGAATGATTTTATATGGTGTAAGTGGGGAGGGTTCCATAGAGTTCATATAAAGTGTTACCTACGTGATGAATGGCTGGGGCTCTTAGATAAGCAACATTCCAATGGAATCCTCTGATTTACACGCTTGCTGTAGAATCCGGGCTCCATACACACATCGAGGCTACTATCTAGGCATTGGTCTTGAGTTCTGTTACTTGTGAGTGAGAGAAGGTAAGAGACTGTCAACAAGGCGAGCATAATCCCAGCACCCGAGTGACAGTGAAGGCCCTCTGTTAAAATGAAAAAGGCCGTGTGGTTTCAGTAAAAAGGTTTCACCGCTGCAGTGTGTGTGGGCTGGCCCAGCTATTGTCGGAAAAAAAACCCCGAGAAATAGAAATTTAGAATCATGCTGTTAAGATTTGTTCATTTTCATCAAAAGCAATTGTCAGCAAAAATGTAAGAACTTGACCCGCATTTTCCAGACGGGAACAAAAATTTTTAATTTTGCACAGCTGCAATCTGTTCCTGAGGATGCCTGAAATATACAGGACTCAGGTCTTCGATTATATTCGGGGGTCCTGGGCAGCCACAGTCATCAGTCTCCTTGAATATGTTAAATGGGGCCTGTTGCAAGTTCTATCAGTGAAACCGACAGCAAAGTACACTGTGAAATTGACTAGCTCTGAGCAGAGCCAGTGATGGGTTTGTTTGGAGCCTGGGTTGGGGAGGGGTGGGGGTCAGGATAGGGAATGGGAATACTCCTCCCATTCCCACATCATTCCTGAGCGCCACTGCCTTCCGCAATTGTGCACATCCCTCAATCCAAGGATCCGGCTGTCGTTGCTGCAGAGATAAGGGGGCTGGATTCTCCGCCGGCGGGATGCTCGGTTTTTTGCCGGCAGCCCAGGGGTTTCCCGACGGCGTGGGGCTGCCCCACAGCCTGCCCCTATGACCTGCCGGCGTAATGGAGCATCCCGCCGGCGGGGTGAAACAGAAATGTGGGGCGGCGGGGCGGAGAACACAGCCCTGGAAGTTCAACTTCAACCTTGTGCTACCTGTGAAGTCCGAGGCCCAATATTGGATCAGCCTCTTGTGGTAGGCTATATTAGGGGTATCGCGGTACCTAGGTGGGATGTACCTTATACTGTAGTATGGGTGGTAGAACCAGACTGCTGGATCCGCCCAGCAGGCGGAGCACAAGAGTCTGTGTTTCACCCACAGCAGTCATTCTGTACCGGAGCTGCTGGGGTAACTACTTGTTCATTAAAGCCTTCAATTGGACTACAATCTCGTTTCAGTAGTGATTGATCGTGCATTACCTCTGGCATAGTGGGTAGCACTGTTGCTTCATAGCTCTTGGGTCCCAGGTTCAATTCTCAGATTGGGCCACTGTCTGTGCGGAGCCTGCACGTTCTCACCGTGTCTGCTCGAGTTTCCTCCGGGTGTTCTGGTTTCCTCCCACAAGTTCCAAAAGACGTGCTGTTAGGCGAATTGAATATTCTGAATTCTCCCTCTGTGTACACGAACAGGCACTGGAATGTGGTGACTAGGGGATTTTCACAGTAACTTCATTGCAGTGTTAATATAAGCCGATTTGTGGCAATAAAGATTATTATTATAAGTTTGCAGCGTACTGCCTGTTTCAGGCCGGGGAATAGGTTGGGCCGAGTCGGTGTGAGTTAAATGCTTGGAGGCGTTTTATGTTGAAGCCAGGGCAGAAAATAGACATTGTTGCTGTTGTTGACTCCACATTCTTCAGGATTCCCTTTATGCCTATAAATTGTGGGGCTGGTAGCTCCTGGATTGGATCCTGGACCTTGCAAAGACGGCAGGCATTGTCTGGAGTGGCAGCAGGATCACCACAATTAACCTCAAGGAGTCCTTAACCTTCCAGCTGTATGAATAGAGTTGGCCAGTGTGGTACCAGCTGGAGACAGAGAGAGAACCTGTGCTGTGTAAACATTAATGCAAATCAATGTTATTTTCTGTTTGGCTCTACAAACTCGTGCTGGTCACTTTGTGGCCCTCACAAAAGCTGCATCAAAGTTTACTGCAGAAAATAACAAGTCATGGTGCGGGGGGGGGGGGGGGGGGGGGGGCGGTGTAACATACTGGCATGGCTAGCTAACAGGAAATAGAGAGGGACATAAACCTTTTTTCTGGCAGGCAGGGTGTCATGAGTGATGTACCACAGGGTTCAGAGCTGGGGTCTCATCTTTTTACAATTGATATAAATGACTTGGATGAAGGGACTGAAGGTTCAGTTGCTAAGTTTGCTGACGATACAAAGATAGTAAGACGTCTTACAACACCGGGTCACCTGAGGAAGGAGCTGTGCTCCGAAAGCTAGTGATTCAAACCAAATCTGTTGGACTTTAACCTGCTGTTGTAAGACTTCTTACTGTGCTCACCTCAGACCAACGCCGGCATCTCCACATCATGGATACAAGGATAGGTAGGAAAGTAAATGGGGGCAAAGGAAGTAAGGAGGCTTCAAAGTGACGTGGATTAAGTGAGTGGGCAAAGATCTGTATAATATAGGCAACTGTGAAATTGCTCATTTTGGCAGGAAGAATAAAGAAGAACCTTATCTAAATGGTGAGAGTTGCAGAGCTCCGAGATGCCGAGGGATCTGGGTGCCTTAGTGCACGAATCACAAAAGGCTCATCTACAGGTACAGCAAGTAATGAGGAAAACTGATAGAATGTTATAATTTATTGTCGGGGGAGTTGAATACAAAAGTATAATAATCTTTATTAGTGTTGCAAGTAGGCTGACATTAACACTGCAATGAAGATACTGTGAAAATCCCCTAGTCACCACACTCCGGCACCTGTTCGGGTACACTGAGGGAGAATTCTGCATCTCCAATTCACCAAACAGGCATGTCTTTTGGGACTTGTAGGAGGAAACCGGAGCACCCGGAGGAAACCCACGCAGACACGGGGAGAACGTGCATACTCGGCACAGACAGTGACCCAAGCCGAAAATCGAACAGTGCTAACCACTGTGCTACCGTGTTGCCTGCATGTTAGAGAAGTTATACTTCAATTGTACAGAACATTGGTGAGACCACATCTGGAATATTGTGTATAATATTGGTTTCGCTGGGCGGGATTCTCTCAGCTCGGGGCCAGGCCGGAGAATCGGCGCAAATCGCGCCACGCAGCCCCGATGCCAGGACACGATTCCCTGCAGAGTGGAGAATCAGTACCATTGGTGCTGGCGTGGTTGGCACGGCGCCGCTCTACGCGGTCAACCTGCCGATTCTCGGCCCGGGATCGGCCGTAACAAAAATCCCGAGTCCTGCCAGCCTGGTTCTAACCTGCTCCTAGCTGGCGGGACCTCGGCGTTGAAGGGTCCAGGGGTGGCCTGTGGGGTGGGAAGGGGGTTCCGACCCCGGGGGTTGCTCCATTGTGGCCTTGCCCGCGGTCGGGACCCACCGATCGGCGGGCCGGCTTCTCGGGCTAGCGGCCTCCTTTGTTCTGCGCCGGCCATCGGTAGCCCTACGGCATGTTGCGTCGGGGCTGGCGCGGAGAAGGGAGCCACTGCGCATGTGTGCGTTGGTGCCACTGCGCATGCGTGGACCCAGTGATGCCCAGTTGATGCTGGGATCAGCAGCTGGAGTGGCGGGGGTCGCTCCAAGCCGTGCTTGCTGATCCTGAGGCCATATTGATGCCATTGGGAAACGCGACGGCGTTTCCGACGACGTCAGCACTTAGCCTCAGGATCAGAGAATCCCGCCCCCTATTTATGAAAGATGCAACTGGGTTTGAAACGTTTCTGAGAAGGTTTACTGACTAATACCAGGAATGGGCAGATTGTCTTTTGAGGAAAGGTTTGATAGGCTCATCTTGTAACTGGAGTTCAGAAGAATAAGATGAAAACGTCTCAGATCCTGGGGGGTCTTGGCAGGGTGGATGTGGAGCGGATGTTTCCTCTTGTGGGAGAATCTAGAACTTTGGGGTCGCTGTTTTCAAAGTAAAATGTCAAAAGGTCACGAGAGAGAGAGCGAGATGAGAATGTTTTTTTCTGAGTCCCCAGACTTTGGAGCACTCTTACCCCAGAAAGGCAGTAGAAGCAGAGTCTTTGGGCAGAATTCTCCAACGGAGGATCCGCAGATGTTTCACAACCGGGAAATCGGCGTAAACCCTTCACCGATTCCAGTACCGGTGAGAGGCCAGCACTGGTGCTGTGTGAAACACCCGCGGATCGCGTGGAAAACGGCTGGAGAGTCGGCGGGTCCTGGACCCGCGCGCAGGGCTGACGAGCTGCACCTGTCACGCCAGAAAATATGGCGTAGGCCGTGCTGGACCGCGTACCCCACCATCCCTACCGCACTGGCCAACCCCACCACTCACCCCAGTGTGCATCCCGATGATCCCGAGGGGCGGAGCATCGTGAACCGGCGCCGGAAGCCATTCTCCGCCCAATCACCGAACCCGATTTCTGCGTCGGGCTACGGAGAATTCCACGCTTTGTTTTTAAGGCAGAGCTGGATACACCTTTGATAAACAATGGGGGGGGGGGGGGGGGGTCAAAGATTATCAGGGGTCAGCAGGAATGGAGCGGTGGGGGTTATAATCGGGTCAGCCATGATCATATGGAGGGGCAGAGCAGGTTCGAGGGGCTGATCGGCTGACTCCTCCAAAATTCGTTTGTTCACATTTGGAAGAGACACTATCTGACATCCATAGAATAGTGTCCCAGTGAGAGCCAGTGCCTTTCGGGATATGAAAGGAGCAGGAGTGGTACGCGGTATACTATTGTGAACAAAGAGAATCCGATTGCAGATCTCATCTCCTGGGATATTTACCCTTTTCGGCTGAAGTGGAACAGCAGCAGAAACAATGACAATGCTGGAATGTGGCACAAACATTGAAAAGAGAGAATACAACGGAGAGAGAATAGCTGTGGTGGTGGGACAGGGTATGATTTCAGGATAACTGAAATGTCATCCCGGCGTCCATGGAAGCCGTGTCAGACGCAGGAAAACCTCATCAGCATCTCTTAAGAGCCAGGGCCATGAGTGAACTTCAGTTGACGCTGTCATCTGCAGGCTGTGTTAATGGTAAAAGTGGGATTGTAACTGAACACAGTTTCGGGGGCCCCATGTCAGGGTGTGACAAGGTGGTTCAGCTACTTGCACAGGGCACTTGTGATCAATTTACCGCAAAATTGTCTGCACTTGTCAGCGGATGTAGGTGTCTCAGGAATTTGCTCTGCAATCTTACATTGTCCTGCAGTTACTTGGGTTTGAGAGCAGAATCTCTCAGATTTGTGTGTGTTAATAATTGACAGAGGAAAGTGAAGTGATCTGTACATCTGCACATACACCAGGGACGACAGCACAGATGTAACAGCCACAGCATCACTAGAGGGCAGCATCTGAGGAGGGTATAAAGGGTCCGACCCAAGGGAGGATCCGCCTCTTTTAGAAGCACAGGGCTAGCAGCACACAGAGACAGCGCAGCATAGGTAGCTTACCTTAGCTTCTCTTGTTTTGCCTCTTGACTGTATTGCGTCTAGTTGAGCTCTGGAGACAGAACGAACCTACTGAATAAAGTATTTGTGTTAACTGGAAGTCTACAATCTTTATTCAGACTGAGAGAATAACATCTGGTACCACGAGTGATTTCAGAAAAGCTAGCTAGACACCAGCAAGAGAAGAAAAACTTGCACCGGACATTCAACTAAGGAAGGCTTCGCAGCATGCAGACCCTTTCGGAGACCAAGCGGCAAGATGGACACAATTCAAGCTCCACGCCTGCTCAAAACTACCAGTAATATTCATTCCAATTGGAAACTTTTCATACACCAGTTTCTATCTAGAAGCTAAGGATCTGACCATTGCGTCTGATGGCAGAAAAATAGCCTTGCTTTTATGCCTGGCAGTGCCACAGGCATTAGAAATATAAAATTCCTTCACTTAGTCGGAAAGGGAGAACAAGGGTAAGCTGGAAATAATAGTAAAAAAATTTGAAGACCACTGCCAATCTGAAGTAAATGAGATCTTTGAAAGATTCAAGTTTACCAGGCATCTGCAAAAACCTGGAGAATCTTTCAATAGTTTTGTAACAGATTGGAAATTCATGGCTCAGACCTGCAACTATGAAAACTTGCGTGATTCCCTCATCAGAGACCAAATAGTAAATGGCATATCTGATGAACGATTCAGAAAATCGTTGTTAAAACGCAAAGATCTAGCCCTAGAAATGGCGATGCAAAAATGCTCTACACATGAGAAAAGTAAAGAAGAGTTTGAAGAATTTGCTTACCGGGATCAAGGCCTTCACCACGAGGTCGAACCAGTCAAGGTGGTGGCCCAGCATCCAGAAAGCACACCTCCATCGGTAATGCCGCGCGCACCAGGATGCGGGGCACACGCATGCGCAGTTTGCCCGAAAATTGAAACGGACGAAAAGCATGCGCGAGCGTGGAGACATGATGTGTAACCGCTGCGGCCGCGTCCACTTAAAAGAGCAATGTCTGGCTTCAGGCAAACAGTGTGTAAAATGTGGAAAACACAGCCACTTTGCCTCACAGTGCAGAGCTGCACTGCAAACGAGAATCACAAGGCAAAAATATATGAACTTCAACGTAAGAAACATAGAATCAACGGAGCACAAAAGAAACAACGGTGATTATTCATCAGACGAGGACAACCTCGCCTTGAACAGCTTATCATGGACACGAATGAAAAGATTGAGGAACCTTGCGCAACAATCTCCACGCCTCAAACGGTCAACAGCATTGACTCCAGCAGTGAGTGGACTGCAACTGTGCAAGTCAACTACTTTCCGTTAGTGTTCGAGTTTGACACTGGTGCCTCAGCCAACCTCCTCACTAGCGAGGATATCCACTCGATTCCAGGAGACCATGAAATGATACCCGCTGCATGTAGGCTGCAGGGACTACAATGGCAATCAGATTGCTTCAAGGGGATCATGCCACCTCCAAGTGGACAACAAGATACGCAAGCAGCTACGATTCGAGATTGTGGACAATGACAAATCCTCACTGCTAGGCGCTCAGGCCTGCAAAGATTTGCAAAGATTTACAACGCATCTACATGCACACTCAAAATCCATCAAGCCTGGAAGATGAAATGCACCGCATGGTGCAAGAATACCTCGTCGTATTTAAAGGCATGGGCACCCTACCCTGCCAATACAAGATTCTGCTGATAACAGACGCCAAACCCGTCATTCAGCCGCCCAGGAGGGTTCCAGCTCCACTATGAGAGAAGTTGAAATCAAAACTCGAAAGGCTGCAGTCACAAGGCATCATATCGCGAGTCATGCAGCCAATGGACTGGGTCAGTTCTGTGGTCTGTTAAGAAACCTTCTGGAGATGTTCGCATATGCATAGACCCAAAGGACCTAAACCAGAACATTCGCAGGGAGCACTACCCCATCCCCAAGCGTGAAGAGATCACGTCCGAGATGGCGAATGCTCGCATCTTCACCAAACTTGACGCTTTGCAGGGATTTTGACAGATACAGCTCGCTGACTCAAGCAAATTGCTGTGCACGTTCAACACGCCATTTGGACATTTCTGCTTCAATCACATGCCCTTTGGCATAATCTTTGCGTCAGAGATATTCCACGTGATAATGGAGCAAATGACCGAGGGCATCGATGGTGTCAGAGTCTATGTGGACAACATAATCATATGGTCCACCACAGTAGAAGACAACATCTGTCACCTGAAGGAGGTGTTTCAAAGGATTCATCAATCTGGTCTGAAACTGAACCAAGCAAAGTGCACATTTGCACAGAAGTCTGTAACCTTTTTGGGCGATACCATATCATCTCAGGGTGTCAGCCCAGATGAGGCGAAGATCGCTGCGATACAGACCATGAAGATGCCACAGAGCAAGGAGGCAGTGCTGTGATTTCTGGGTTTCGTCAATTTCCTGGGCAAGTTCATCCCAAATCTGTCCACGAGGACAGCAGCCTTACGCAACCTCATACGAAGGATCTCTGATTTTGAGTATACGCAACGTCACCAGAATGAATGGGTGGATCTCGAACAGCAACTGACGAAGGCACTGACACTCGCCTCCTTCGACACAACCAGACCCACCAAGATCTCCACTGACGCCAGCCAGGACGGGATTGGCGCCGTTCTTCTCCAACAGAACAACCAATCTGACTGGGTCCCAGTGGCCTGCTCATCCAGGGCCATGACTGCAACAGAGTGCAGATATGCACAAATCGAGAAAGAATGTTTTGGCTGTGTGTGTGTGAGAGAGGACAGCACAGGGCAGTGTGTGTGTGAGAGAGAGGGGACAGCCTAGGGCAGTGTGTGTGTCAGAGAGGACAGCATAGGGCAGTGTGTGTGTGTGAGAGAGGACAGCATAGGGCAGTGTGTGTGTGAGAGAGGGGACAGCCTAGGGCAGTGTGTGTGTGAGAGAGGACACCATAGGGCAGTGTGTGTGAGAGAGGGGACAGCCTAGGGCAGTGTGTGTGATAGAGAGGGGACAGCCTAGGGCAGTGTGTGTGTCAGAGAGGACAGCATAGGGCAGTGTGTGAGAGAGAGGGGACAGCCTAGGGCAGTGTGTGTGTCAGAGAGGACAGCATAGGGCAGTGTGTGAGAGAGGGGACAGCCTAGGGCAGTGTGTGTGTGAGAGAGAGGGGACAGCCTAGGGCAGTGTGTGTGTCAGAGAGGACAGCATAGGGCAGTGTGTGTGAGAGAGGGGACAGCCTAGGGCAGTGTGTGTGTCAGAGAGGACAGCATAGGGCAGTGTGTGAGAGAGAGGGGACAGCCTAGGGCAGTGTGTGTGTGATGTGACCATCAATTCACTAGACACACGATTGGAAGTAAACTGTGGTTTTGATAGTCTTACAACTGAGCCAGCCTGCAACCAGAAGAACTGAGAGCAGGCTTACGGCTGCAGCACTTTATACTTCTGGTTAGTGGGAGGAGCCATGGGTGGAGCCCAGTACAAGCTCCTCATCTCCCCCTATGGGCAGAGCTGCGCAACGGCTCACATACAGGGTCCACAAGGACATAATACAATGCAATGCAATACAGTGTGAATTACAATGCTGTATAATTCACCACAGCGTGTGTGTGTTTAAGAGAGAGAGAGAAGATAGCGGGGGGGGGGGGGGGGGGGGGGGGGGGGGGGGGGGGGGGGAGGAGAGAGGATATGCGTGGGTGTAGAGCAAAACAAAAACCTTGAGCCCCACAGCGCACAATAGCTGGAAACAGTAAAGCTCGACAGCGAAGCACAGTATAAGACTGTGCCATCCAATAATGTATAAGGTTGCTCTGCAGAGTGCTGTGTTAAATAAACAGTAAGAAGTCTTACAACACCAGGTTAAAGTCCAACAGGTTTGTTTCAAACACGAGCTTTCGGAGCACGGCTCCTTCTTCAGGTGAAGAAGGAGCCGTGCTCCGAAAGCTCGTGTTTGAAACAAACCTGTTGGACTTTAACCTGGTGTTGTAAGACTTCTTACTGTGCTCACCCCAGTCCAACGCCGGCATCTCCACATCTTAAATAAACAGCAAAGTGCTCGAAATATTCAGCAGGTCTGGCAGCGTCTGTGGAGAGAGAAACAGCATTAACATTCCAAGTCGAGTATGACTCCTCTTCAGAGCTGTGTTAGCTACCCACTGCCAACATGGTGGCACAGAATGATGTGGGACCTGACAGCGAAACAAGAGTTATAACACAGTACAAAACTGCTGGTAGTTCAGTGCCAGCTGGAGCCCATTGCTGCCGGCCCTGACAGTGTGATGGATGTGGTTGACTGGGTGTTGACATCTGCTTCTCTGGGCTCGCCCTGCCGATACAGCACACGCTCGTTAATTAGCTTGCATCTGCCTGCTGTTGGCAATCCAGCTTTTTGGAGTTCCCTTTGGTTTGAAAGCAGTCCGAACAGAGTGAAAGTACCACTCGAGGTGCCGACTAATTAGAAGCCTCAGCCTTAATTGTGGCACTAGATTGAGTTTTAATGAGTAGCTGCTCCTTGCAACGGTGATCCATTGTGTGCCCATCCTAATTACTGTACCCTGTTGGAAATACACTCTGCTCCCAATTTCATGGAAGTTTGAACACTGGAGTTGAAACTCTAAGTTACGAAGCCAGTTTTATTGCTGAGGAGCCCAGCGTCATGTCCTTGCGGCCTCTGCCCATTTGTGCTCCGAATATACTCTGTGCGACTCAGGAGGATGTTGGTTTAACTTCCACTCTTTGCACCTCTACCGATTCTCTCACTCTGCCCACAACACTACCCCGCTGCCTCCTTCTCCCTATTTGTCTTTGTGGTATCCATGTGGAATGATTCCCCTTTCCTTCTCTACTTCATGCCAAAGCCTTCCACAGGTCGGCCATGCCAATGAGATGTCGCGGTGGCTCGGCGGGTAGCACTCCAGTGGAGTACCGAGGGAGCGCTGCACCATTTGAGGTGCCATCTCTTGGCCGTGACGTTAAACCGAGGGCCCATCTCGCCTCTCGGGTGACCATAAAACCGAAACCGCTTTGAGGAACGGGCGGGTTCTACACAGTGTCTTGGCCGATGCTGAGAGGAAATTTAGTTTTTATGTTTTTGAGGCAGACCCTTGGTCAAACCATGAAATTAAACTGGATAGGAGATGGAAAGGGAAACATCGGAATGAAACTGAACTTTCCAGTTCCTAAGTTGCTGCAGTTGACTTTGTTACTTGCAGTTAACGTTGGTGGACCTGTGCCACCCAGAATGAGTTGAGGAGGCTCTGCAGGCCTGGGCCACTTGTGGTGAAGGCTGTGCCTGTGGTACGTGGGCTGCGCTGTGCTGGTAGCTGGTAGCTGGTGACCAGACTCGCTCCAGGAAGGAGTCGCTGACCGTTCTCATGACGAAGACAGCGTTTGAAGGACTTTTGTGATTGAACATGATCACCACACTCTGAATGGACTGCTGAATCAACTCGTAGGATCCATCTCAGTTGTTGTATGTGCCACTTCTTCTTCTTGAGTTTCCTGTTTGAAGGCAGGTCCAATCGAATCCACACTGTTGCGATCTCCACCATGGGTAGGCCAAGAGGCAGGTCCTGAATCCTGGGCTGTGGATTATGATGGTTGAAGCTTCAATTTCTTTCCATCACATGTCTGACCAGGAATCTCTCCCATTCTTACCGCCTGTCATTGGTGTACACTGGGAGGGTTTAAAAGTTTATACTTAACCTGTTTGGTGGTGTTATGAATGAATCTTCCTTGGCCAATGAGTCCTGGAGTGGAGATTTAATTAGAGCTTCTCATTGAGAGGCAGGGAGACTACCGCTACCCTACAAGATCTCCCTATTTGCCATTTATTGTACAATTTATAGTTTATCTGCAACCGCAATTCACCTATTTGTGTTTAACTCCTGTTAATTCTAGAATTTAGAGTATAGGATAGATTATATTTAGTATTTGCTTTGTTGACTCTTGTACAATAAAACATTCTTCTATTTTAACCATGGAGCCATGTGGCCACAGTGACCACACTTCAAATGGGACCTATTGCCTGTAAAGTGCTTTGAGATGTTCTGAGGAGCAATTTACCTCCTGCCCTCCCCAGCCGCCGCCTTGTTGCCCTGCACCTTTCAGATAATAATGCAAATCTCTCAAGTGCTTTGATGTGAATCTGGCTGCACTGCACTTCAGGCTTCTTTTGCCAATTACCTTAAATCTGTATCCCGTTGTTCATGACTCTTTCCAGCTCTGGGAGCAGTTTTGTCTGGTGTCTGCCCTGTCCAAAGCCCTCATGAGTTTGTCTATACCTCTATTAAATCCATAAAGTAAAAAATAATGCCTCCATGATTTTTGTCCCAACATTTTTTTTAAGGACAGTGTCCAGGAGATTAGATGGAATCCAGGTGGATTGGCGACACTGACTAACACTGGGCAGGTTCCATTGTGCGCTGCAAACTGATCCACCCAAATTATCCACAGAAGTTCCCTCTTGGCCGTCCCACACCGTCAGCAGAACAATGCTCCCAGTGAACAGATCTTGGAAGCTGAAGTTTGACCCTGTTCCCTCTCCCAGGCACCCCCACCCCTAACACTCTCTGAATGAGAGTAAAGCACCTGGTTCAAACGAGGGCAGAAGTAACACTTTCTTTTGCACAATTCCTTCTGGGCATATTGACGTATCGGCAGAGAGGATCAATGGCGGCGTTGGCTACTTCTGCACGCTCACAGCAAGTGGCCTTTAACTCTTCCGCAAACTTACAAGATTGATCTCTAAAACCGAGGGGCAAACAATCAAGTCTCTGAGTATACAATGTGTGCTCACTGAAGAGACCTTTGCCCTTCCGCAGACTTACAGTGTACTCTATATTTTCCTGTGTTCACAACTGGAGCTTGGGTCAAAGGGCAGAGGTCAGTGGCACAAAATTTACAACCTGGCCCCACAAATGCTGCTTGTTTTTTTGTTTTTGTTTTGGGTTAAATCAACTCCAGTCTGGACATTGCTGCCGTCCTCAATCCTTTATCCTGGAATATTCTATCAGAATTCCCCAATTCCAGCTTTTCGAATTTGTTGCTGAAGGTGAAATTGCGGCAATACATTGCAACAGTGAACCCCCCACTCAACTCTCTTTCCCCCCCACCCCCACAAATAATGGCATAAACTTAAAACTACTGCTGATTGTTATTCGTTATTGCAATGTGGGCATTGTTGGCACAGGTGTCATTTGTTGCAGTTGCACCTCCCCCCGATTTGTCTGTCAGACGGCTGCGTGCCTGGCAAAGAAGGCATCGCGAGAGTCCAACCACCGCGGTGTGGGACTGTAGCCACTCATAGGCCAGACCGGGTAACGATGGCAGATTTCCTTCCCCGTCGGACAAGAGTGATCCACTTGACCCTTGACCAGTCTGACAGCTTTATGGTCATTGCAGCTATCGCCGGCCTTTCATTTCCTGATTTTAATTTTTTACAACTGAGCTTGGATCCCCAAACTTCCCAAAGTGGGATTTGAACCTGGTGGGGATATTGGACTGATGGACCCGGACTCCCGCAATTCGGCGGCGTTAATCTCTCTCGCGTGGGGCTCGCTGGGGTGCAGGCACATCCTGGCATGGCCTTTGACCTGCAGCAGTCAGCAGGACCTGGGGCTCAACCCTGGGTCTGTACCGAGTTTGCTGATCACAGCTGCACGAGGGAGGGAGCCCGAGAGAATCTTATATCAGCCCGAGTTTCTGCTCCTTATCTCTGTCCAGTGGCTGCTGCAGTGGGCAATGCCCCAGAGTGAGCCGCTAAATTCCTCACGCAGATAATCTTTGGGGGAAAGGATCTAGGCTGAAAATTCCCAGACTGGGCTTTTCATTAAAGTCCCTGAAGGATATTGTAATAGAGGAAGTGTGGCACCCAATCTGTGCACAGCAAGATCCCGCTCGTCGTAATGTGTTCGAGAGCAGCTGGTCAGTTTTGGACGCGTTAGTCGTGGGATTAATGTTGCATCTGCTGTTTGACATTGTGCCACACGATCTTGTGCTTGCGTGGGACCCCGGATTGACGTCTCACCTGAGAGGCGGCGGATGGGTCTGTCACGGCAGCACTGCCTCAGTGCAGCATGAGTGTGCCAGCCTGGATTTTGGCCATGGCGTGGTCTGGTGGGGCGGCAGACCTGACTCGAGAGGCGAGAGTGCATCTCGCAGGTTTAGAACATAGAACATAGAACAGTACAGCACAGAACAGGCCCTTCGGCCCTCAATGTTGTGCCGAGCAATGATCACCCTACTTAAACCCACGTAACCCGTTTTTGAGCTCTGGGGATGAAGACCGTCTGTAGCTGCCAACAAGGGGGTCTGTGACCAGGAATGGGAACATTTCAAAAACGTGTTTGTGATTTTAATTGTGATGTATGATTTGAAAAATTAATGAGGAAGATTTGGCGCACTGAACTTTTTAAATGCAGGTTTCCCGTTGTGCGTGATGGATTGCAGTGATTCATCATCTCTGATGATGGGTCCAGCTGAACAGATTTCTGATAAACAGTGACCTTCCCTCAGTCCTCATGTGAGCCCTTGGCAGGTGCAATCAGTGCGTTGTTGCTGCATTTCAGGTAAAGTGCACATCTGTAATGAGCAGGCCTGACTTCCTTGAGTGCAGCGCAGGAATCTGGAGAACATCAATCAGCACCCTGTCAGTGATGCCGACTAATGGAGCCGGGGAGGAGGTGGGCGATGGTTCTCAGAAAGCATCGATAAATCTGGGTCAGCTTCAACCAGAACAAAACATTTCTTTTCAGGCTTAACTGTTTGCAGAGTACTTGGCCAGAAGGGATTCTTGAACTGCTTTTTGCTCCCCTCTTCCCTTGTTCTCCCATTCCATGTTGAAGTGAACTTCCCAGTTGTCCACTGTTTCTCCAACCTCATCCACGTTCCGCACCGATCAGTTAAGGCCTCTTTCTAATGTGCACTTTGAGCAGGAGGGCCTTTGTCCACACTCCTCAAATCCATGTCTGCCATCACCTAGAATGATGAGGCCACGTGGCTCCCAAGTCACACCGCATCCTGACTGGGAGATATTTTGCCGTTCCTTCACTATCGCCAGGCCACTATCCTGGAACGGCGGAGGACCCTCACCACTCAGGCTGCAACTGCCCGAGAAGGCGGCTCACCACCAGCTTCTGGAGGGCAGCCAGGGATGGGCAATAAATGCTGACCTTGCGAGTGAAGCTGATACATTAAAATGAATATAAAGTATCTCCCCACTCTCTTTGCTCCTCGTCAATCGAATGACTAAAGTTTTTTTTTAAAAAAAAAGGAAAGTGCCTGTGTTTTGAATGTTCACGATGTGTGTTCAGAAATAGTGTCATGGACAACAAGACGGAGTGAGGGGTGCATGCACGCAGACCCATGTATATATAAATGTGTGTGCACGTGGAGGCAATAGGTCTGCTTATATAGGAACTGGCAGCAAGAGTAGGCCACTCGGCCCCTCGAGCCTGCTCTGCCATTCAATAAGATCTTGGCTGATCTGATTGTAACCTCCACTCTGCATTCCTGCTGACCACCCGATAACCTTTCACCCCCTTGTTAGTCAAGAATCTATCCAACTCAGCAGGAAAACTATTCAAAGGCTCTGCTTTCACTGCCTTTTGAGGAAGAGAGTTCCAGAGACTCGCGACCCATTGTGTGATAAAATTGATCTTCATCTCCATCTTAAATGAGTGACCCCTTACTCCGAATCCGTGACCACACACTGGTAAGCACACACTTGGATGGGGGCACACGGACATGGGCTCACACATGGATACACACAAGCACATGGATATGTACACACACATGGGAACACACGGGCATGCAAACATAGGCACAAATACCCTTGGGTGTGGCCATACATGCACACACTCACGGGCATACGTACACAGGCACTGACAGTACAGACATTCATAGTACTGGGCACAACATGAACGAGGCTCGCAAATGTTTTGGACTTGAAGGGTTTGAGAGAAGCAGAACTATTACCTGAAGGAAGCACCTGATGCTGACATTTCATGAACTCTGACCTCAAACCATTAATGTTTCACTGAGAACGGGATAAGACTTGCTTCTCTTGGCAGCTTCTATTGCTTTCTCACAGAGATAGAACCCACAATCTTGCTGCTTTTTGTTTTTAATTTAAGTTCTATAGGCACTGGGTGCTGTTAATTTTCTGCAACCCCACTCTCATTCTGCTGAATTGAGCGTATGTTCTTTGGTCCTGATGATCTCAAACGTAGATGAAAAGTTAAAATTTCAAATATGTAGAGTTTGGCGGATGTTGGGTGGCAGCTTAATCAGAAACCTCTGCGATTTTGCCTGAGCGTAAAATCAGGAAACCCTTATCTTCTGAAAGAAAAATGTCATGATTAATTATGATGTGGAGATGCCGGCGTTGGACTGGGGTGAGCACAGTAAGAAGTCTTACAACACCAGGTTAAAGTCCAACAGGTTTGTTTCAAACACGAGCTTTCGGAGCACGGCTCCTTCTTCACCTGAAGAAGGAGCCGTGCTCCGAAAGCTCGTGTTTGAAACAAACCTGTTGGACTTTAACCTGGTGTTGTAAGACTTCTTACTATGATTAATTATGGTACAGTAAGGGTATGTTATGTTAAGTGAAACACTTTCTACTTTTTGTCTTCATCATTTCCAGGCTCCTGGTGTGGTGCTCGGGCCCCATGTGTTGTGCACAGGCCCCGGCCTCGGGTGTTGTGCACGGGCCCCGGCCTCGGGTGTTGTGCACGGGCCCAGGAGTCAGGGTTGCGAATGGGCCCCGGCCTCGGGTGTTGCTCACAGACCCAGGCCTCAGATCTTACACACGGGGGCCCTGACCCCAGGTGTTGTGCACGGGCCCCGGCCTCAGGTGTTGTGTACGGGCCCCGGCCTCGGGTGTTGTGTACGGGCCCCGGCCTCAGGTGTTGTGTACGGGCCCCGGCCTCGGGTGTTGTGTACGGGCCCCGGCCTCGGGTGTTGTGTACGGGCCCCGGCCTCAGGTGTTGTGTACGGGCCCCGGCCTCAGGTGTTGTGTACGGGCCCCGGCCTCGGGTGTTGTGTACGGGCCCCGGCCTCAGGTGTTGTGCACGGTCCCCGGCCTCGGGTGTTGTGCACGGGCCCCGGCCTCAGGTGTTGCGCATGGGCCCCGGCCTCGGGTGTTGTGCACGGGCCCCGGCCTCCGGTGTTGCACATGGGCCCAGGAGTCAGGGTTGCGAATGGGCCCCGGTCCCGGGTGTTGCTCACAGACCCAGGCCTCAGATCTTACACACGGGGGCCCTGACCCCAGGTGTTGTGCACGGGCCCCGGCCTCAGGTGTTGTGTACGGGCCCCGGCCTCGGGTGTTGTGTACGGGCCCCGGCCTCAGGTGTTGTGCACGGTCCCCGGCCTCGGGTGTTGTGCACGGGCCCCGGCCTCAGGTGTTGCGCATGGGCCCCGGCCTCGGGTGTTGTGCACGGGCCCCGGCCTCCGGTGTTGCACATGGGCCCAGGAGTCAGGGTTGCGAATGGGCCCCGGTCCCGGGTGTTGTGAACGGGCCCTGGCCTCGGGTGTTGTGCACGGGCCCCGGGTGTTGTGCACGGGCCCCGGCCTCGGGTGTTGTGCACGGGCCCAGGCCTCGGGTGTTGTGCACGGGCCCCGGGTGTTGTGCACGGGCCCCGGTCTCTGGTGTTGCACACAGACCCAGGCCTCAATGTTACACATGGGACCCTGACCCCAGGTGTTGCGCACAGGGCCCCGACCTCGGGTGTTGCGCAGAGGCACCCACCCCAGATGTAGAATTAATTACAACTATTGAGCAAAGATCCTTTTATCCAACAGTTTGTGGAAGCCCCACCTTTGAATGCATACCTGAGAGAATTTCATTTCACTCACACACACACCAACTTCCCTTGTCGCCTATAGAGTATTGAGTGAGCACCAGATGTGTTGCCATGTGGCGGGGCTGACTCAACCCTGTCCTCAATCGCCGTCCAAATATGGGTCCAGCATCAACAAACGCGGTCGGATCCTTTTTCTACCCCACTGCCCTCCCACTCCACTCCTTCCCACGGCCACCCCTCCTCTCACCTGGGCACACTGAGACTGGTTTTTGCACCCACTTTCCGTGGCTGGTGTAATTGGCTAAAGAGGGTGGACGAGGTAGACATGGCTGTGAGGCGCCTCACGCAGCTGGTGTATTCAATATGGAACTGATGGGGAAACGTCTTCCGATGGAGCAGCGCGGCAACCTGGAGGAAGGAAGCAATTAGCAAAACACAAAGTAGAGCCAAGCACCTGGAGATCATTTTGATGTGTGAAGACGGGCTTTAATGTGTACAAAAGGAAGCTGCGTGCCGATAGCAGGCGAGGGAATAGGGTGCTAATTTAAATGTTGTCAAGGGCTGGGGTTCGCGAACCTTCCTCGGCCTACTCGAAAGCTGACTCATGGTTTGATCACCAGGCCCGGCGCTCATTAGCAAGCACCAGCTCCCAGATCCGGGCTCTGCCAGCCAGCTGTTATAGGGAGTCTTTGGGGTTTGTAGGACATGACGTAAAGGCCCAGATGAGAGCAATCAGCCAGCTCCCGTCAGGTTAGGGTTGCAGATGTTCGAAGGCCCCCGAGTGCTGGCTCGTGTTACTGCTGATTGGCTTCTACTAACTGCTGAGCAGCCCCCTTTGCCGGCAAAATCAAGCCTTTTTCAGGAGGGACTTGCGGTTAAATGCTGTTGATATTCAGGAATTAAGGAATGATCATGTTTTCTGTTGCCAGGGTTACTGATGGTGCGGCTGAACCTGCTTATAGAATCGTGGTGTGAATAATGACACACCAGGGGGTGGGTTGCATTCATTGCGATTTGACTTATCAGTCGGAATTTTAAAAATACATAAATACGTGACAGCAGAGGTTAAGACACTCGTGTTGTTTTGTACTATTACCTTATCTGTCTTTTATGGCTGAGGTAAGCAAATATTAAGCAATTTATTCAGACCAGGCAGCACCTCTGTGATGTATTTAACCTCGGTGCATGAATCCAGGTTGTGCTGGGGGCTGATGTATTGCTTCACCTTTTATTTTGTACAAGATGTTGATGTATTGCTTTCTTTATGTGTCCTGCAAGATCCACGCAGATATACAGCAATGAAGAACGTGAGGTCCAGTACACACACATGCTCTGTGTCGGAGCTGTGTTTAGCTGTAGGATTGAACTCATTGCTGACGTGCAATGTACAGCACAGGAAACGGGCCATTCACCCCATCTAGTCGTGCTGTTCTCGATGCTCCTCACAATCTCCGTTGTGCTCTGCTATCTTGTCGAACAAAGATTCGACAGAACTGCTGATGTCTAAATCAGAATGATGTTTTATTTATGTACATGTGGTTAAGGACGATACAAATCTTATACCGACGAAGCTATTACAGAGTTTCTCTAGACGCTCCTGGAACTCTCCTTATGTGCGGATGCCCTTGTGTACGCCTTACAACCTTCTGACGAGAGTGCCTTGTCACATGACCCCTGTCCCGAGACCGCACAGTGGATCTGTACCACCACCTGCTGGTTGGAGGTCACACAACCAACTATATCCAACATTGTCTGCAGGCATATCACCTCAATCTCCTTCCTGGGTATCGTTTGTTTATGGGGATTTGGTGATTTTTATTTTCGATACCATCATCACCATCTGTTAGCCACCCAAATTAATAATCGCGCATGAATCTAAATGGTGGCCAGTGGCTATTGATTCAAGGGCGGCATCATAACGGACATCAAAGCGTAGTCTTGGAGGGGGTCACTGGACAGGGATCAGTGATGATTATTTTTCTGGCTGGAATGCATCGGTGTGGTAGTCCAGTGGCTGTGGTACTGAACCTGCAACCCAAATGCTGCAAATTCCTATCGCAATTGGGGGCAGCACGGTAGCATTGCGGATAGCACAATTGCTTCACAGCTCCAGGGTCCCAGGTTCGATTCCGGCTTGGGTCACTGTCTGTGCGGAGTCTGCACGTTCTCCCCGTGTGTGCGTGGGTTTCCTCCGGGTGCTCCGGTTTCCTCCCACAGTCCAAAGATGAGCAGGTTAGGTGGATTGGCCATGCTAAATTGACCCTTAGTGTCCAAAATTGCCCTTCATGTTGGGTGGCGTTACTGGAGATAGGGTGGAGGTGTTGACATTGGGGAGGGTGCTCTTTCCAAGAGCCGGTGCAGACTCGATGGGCTGAATGGCCTCCTTCTGTACTGCAAATTCTATGTAAATCTATGTAAATATTCTGAAATTGAATTGAATAAACCTGGTTATTTGTTCTCTAACCCCATAAAATAAACATTCCGGCTTCCAGATGACTATTTTCAAAAGAAGCGTTTGCTTTCGTCCTTCAGGGAAGGAAGCCTCCAACTCGAGATATCGGCCCTCCATATAACTCCAGCCCCCTGTTATATGGTAGATGCTTAATGTCCTCTGCAGTGGTCAAGCAAGCTACCCAGTTTTAAAACGATTTATGATCACGGATGAATCAGTGCTCCCTCATGTTGGACAGCACCTGCTGGGGGCTGGATAGGAAACAAGATCACAGGGTGTAATAACTGGGGGTGTTCGGTGGCATCACTAGCTCAATTACCTGAACACAGAAGGACCTCTACGTCACACTTGGCCTGAATCAGGAGATGAGACATGAGGTGGTAACTTCCTTGGCCTTATACTCACCAATCTGTCTGTCATAACACGTCCTGTGCATGAGAGCGTTGGCAAAAGTGACCAGAGCACTGTGCATGTGATGGCAGCATCGTATCTTGACGGTGATGCCATCCTCCATCTTGTGGCAGGCTGCTGCTACTGGGCGAAGTGGGGAAGACAAAGGGCTGCTCGATCCATCCAGAACTGAGCATTCGGACATCAGAAGCAGCATTGGATAGGGCAGTCAGTAAGCTCGTGGCCCAGAATATCTCTCACTCCCTCATCACCAGCACCGATCAGGGAGGTGAAATCTATTTCGATCTATTGCGTCAAAGGGTGCGCTTGGTGTCATGAGAGAGTACCTTTAAGAAATGGGTGTTTATAAAATAGCTGTGGTGGATGTACCTTTAAGAAATGGGTGTTTATCAGTGATGTCAGAGTGAGGGTGGAGCTGGGCTGTCTGTCTGCATTTACTTTCACTTTGGACTCTCTGCTGCAGGGTACATTTTAGTTTTGTTTTCAGAGTTGGATAGCTGCAGTTACAGCAAGAAGGTGGATTAGTCTCTCTCTCTGCAATCTAAATATTGTCTCCTGATTCTTTGGTGAATTAAAAATAAAACCTGTTTCTGTAGAGAAGTTAAACCTGATGCCTTTCTGTAAAAATATATTTTTTTGTCTTGTGGATGTTGCAAGGAAAGATTAAGAGTTACTTATAGAGTACTGTATTCTTTGGGGGAATTTATTGGTGTTGATAGTTGTTGAGATGTTTTCTGTGGGTTTATAAAGTGTTAACTGGTTTCATAAATAAACATTGTTTTAATTTAAAAGTACTGTAGATCTCTGTTGCATCACACCTGCAGAGTGTGTGCTCTCCATAACCACGATCTATTGAAAGTTGTGGGTCAGGTGAACTCCATGATACACTTTGGGGTTCTCTAAACCCTGGCCCATAACACTGGGAAAGCACTGGCCCTACCTCAGAATGATACATTAATCCCATGAAGCTAATAGACAGGGCCCCTGGAATTTTGAGCACACACTGCAATTGTTGTTTTTTTCCCCCCCAAGTGCACTGACTGCCGTTACGTTGGTAGCATTTTGACATCAGCACCATAGAAAGCATCCTATCTGCCTGGTAGGGCAACTGCTCGGCCCAAGACCACCAGAAACTTCAGAGTCGGGAACACAGCCTAGTCCATCACATGAACCTGCCTCCCATCCATTAACTCCATCTACACCTCTCGCTGCCTGGGGAAAGCGGGCAGCATGATCAAAGACCCCTCCCACCCGGCTTACTCTCTTTCCTACTTCTTCCATTGGGCAGGAGATACAAAAGTCTGAGAACACGCACGAACAGACTCAAAAACAGCTTCTTCCCCGCTCGTTCATGTTCCCCTTCACTTCCCCGTTCATGTACTTAACGATCTGTTGAGCTGCTCGCAGAAAAATACTTTACACTGTACCTCGGTACACGTGACAATAAACAAATACAATCCAATCAGCAATAGCCTGTCGCCAGCTGCGAGACGCATGGCAACTTGCTTGATTTTATGGTGAGGTTGGCTGAGAGAAAGAAATGGACTTGAATTTACAAAGTACCTTTCAAACATTTCAAACCAATTCCGCCAGCTGTGGCTTAGTTGGCTGCACACTCGCCTCTTCAGTCAGAAGGTTGTGGGTTCATCAGCCTGCTCCAGGACGAGAGCCAACCATCTAGGTTGACACACCAATGTGGCACTGTCAGAGCACTGCACTGTCAGAGGTGCTGGATGGGTCATGGAATTGAGGTCCCCCCCCCCCCCCCCCCCGCCAGATAGATGGAAAATATCCCGCTGTACAATTTTGAAAAAAGTAGGGAGTTTCCCACCCCCTCTCTGCCCAGTGTGTTGGCCAATATTTATCCTTCAACGAACATTGAATTATCTGCTCGTCACGACATTGTTGTTTGAGGGAGCTTGAATGAGTGGCCGTGTTTCCTCCTTTTAAGAGTGACAATACTTCAAAAGTGTTTAATTGTCCCTACAAAGCACCCGGCAATTGTGAAAGTCGCTAACTAAAGAATGTGGAGGCTTTAGAGAGGGTGCAGAAGAGATTTATCAGGATGTTGCCTGGTATGGAGGGCATTAGCTATGAGGAGAGGTTGAAGAAACTTGGTTTGTTCTCACTGGAATGACGGAGGTTGAGGGGCGACCTGATAGAGGTCTACAAAATTATGAGGGGTACAGACAGGGCGGATAGTCAGATACTTTTTCCCAGGGTAGAGCGGTCAATTACTAGGGGGCATAGGTTTAAGGTGCGAGGGGCAAGGTTTAGAGGAGATGTACGAGGCAAGTTTTTTTACACAGAGGGTAGTGGGTGCCTGGAACTTGCTGCTGGAGGAGGTGATGGAAGAAGGGACGACAGTGACGTTTAAGGGGCATCTTGACAAATACATGAATAGGACGGGAATAGAGGGATATGGACCCCGGAAGTGTAGAAGATTTTAGTTTAGACGGGCAGCATGGTCGGCGCAAGCTTGGAGGGCCGTAGGGCCTGTTCCTGTGCTGTACTTTTCTTTGTTCCAAATGAAAATCTTTCCACCTTCACATTCAAGGAAATATTTTGAAGCAAGGTAACTGGTCAGTTAGCCGCAAGATTGTCCGACGTAGGATTGCATAATGTCAATGAGATGGAAGGCGAGTTAATCAGTCTGGTGCTTTTGTATCTGAGACTAATGTTGGCTTGGTCACTGGGATAACTCCCTCTGCTTTTACAAACCGTGCGGGAGGATTGCCAAACCAACCTGAACTAGGGGCCTGGGTTTAGTTTTCCAAGGGATTGGCAATCAGACAATGCAGTTCTCCAACAGTTCTGAACTGGAATTATCAGACTGGTTTTACTCACCTTGAGCTGGGGTATTGTGTCCAAGGTTTGGTCCCACACTTTAGAGAAGATGTCAAGAGGGGACATGTTCACAGATGGTGCAAGGGTTTCAAGGGATTTGACTACATGGAGAGCCCAGAGAAAGTAGGTTTGTTGCCTTCAGAGCAACAAAGGTGAAGAAGGGATTTAACAAGAGATGTAAAAATTTAGGAGGGACTTTAGCAGAATAAATGAGGGAAATGTATTTCCAACGGCAGGGAACGCCAACTGAAATCATTTTCAAAATGGCTGGGGGTTGGACCCCGAGATTATGGTTGGAATTCAATGGGAAAATTTCTCAGTTAATTTGTGGCGGGTTTTTCAGGGAGTTTCCCGCTGGCTCTGCCGGCGAGTTCCCCACTGCTCTCAAACAACAATTAGTCACTTTGTCGGGCCTGAGATTTCTCAGTCTCCGAGAGCAGGCCGCCATTTTGAAAGAGTGCCTCGATCTCTCACTGAGCTTGTGGGTCCCCCACACTCCCCACCCATGGACAATGTGACCTTCCACACACACGGGCACTACCCCCCCCCAAACCAAGTGAGGACCCCCTGCTATTGGGTCTTTGGGGTCCCTACACTTCAGCCCCCCCCCCCCCCCCCACACTGCCCCTCCAGGCCCTCTCCTACTTAGCAAAGCACCCTTCCCCCCCACCCTTCACCCCTCCATCCTCCTTTCATTGGCATAGCCTCCCTCACCTCCCTTGGCGGTGCGACCCTAGCAACTGGGTACCCTTGCACTGGCATCCTGGCAGTGGCAGCTAGCCATCTTGGCAGTGCCACCTTGACAGCTTTATATGCCAGGGTGGCAGTGCCAAGGTGCCTGCATTCACGCTGCTCCCCCTACACTATCTCCGATGGTCCAAGAGACCCCCCCCCCCCCCCCCTCCTGGGTGCCATTCTGCCTGGCCCACATTTGTGTGAACCAGTACTGAACAATGATGCCCGACTGCAGCCCATCCCGCGAGGCCAGTAGATCCTTGGTAAGCACACCTAAGTTTGTTTAAAACCGTTTGGTCATGGCCCTTTTGGGGAGTGAATCTGATTCCGATGCCTCGCGGGGCTTGGGTAGATCCTGCAAAGGGGTTGAGTGCCGTCGGGAAGCCTGCGAGAGGCTTCTGTCAGCATCGACCGGCCATGTGGAGCTGTACTCGAGCGATAATGCAAAGCGGCCAGTAGATTGCGCCCACTGTTTCTTCTAAATGCAGTAAGTCCTGACTTGGAATGGGCTGCTTGAATGAGCGGCGGAAGCAGATTGAATAGTAACTTCGGAAAGGGAATCAGAGAGTCGGGCTAATTGGACAGCTCTTTCTCAGAGCTGCTGCAGGTACAGTGGACCAAATGGCCTCCTTCAGCACCGCACAATTCTTTAGCTGCTGGACCGCACAATCCCTATTCACCCAGAGGGTCAGAGAGCTATCTGGCCATCTGGATTATTGAGTTGGCGCCATTACTGTTGCGCCCCGCACTGAAAACTCTTTGGTTTCAATCTCCAGAAATGGGAATTGACGCAGGGCCGAATGTCACGTGATTGCAGTTTCGATTCTGGTGATGAGGTGGATTAAGATGCATGTCCGATTGAGAAGTATCTCCCAGACTGGTTCCAGTGGCCAAAGTGCAGAGCTGGAACCTTGGACTGTTCCAGGGGACTGGGGGGGGGGGGGGGGGGGGGGGGGTGGAAACGACGGGTGGGTTGTGCAGGAATCTATCTTCAGACGCAGCAGAAGTGAACCTGGCCCTTTCCTGGAGTGCTGCCATCAACATTTGCATTCACAATGCTGCCAACTCACTGTTGCCAAGACCTGGGGGATATGACTGCTCATGGAGAAATCTTCTCGGCAGAGTCTTGTATATTAATGAGGCTGAGAGCTGAGGAAGATAGTTTGACTGCTGATTTTACTACCTTTGGTGTGTGCTGAATGCAGCGCAGCAGAAGAATGCTTCTCTTTAACAAAATCTCCCTCTTGTCCCTCCCCCGTATTATTCTAAGGGAAAAAGCTGATTAAGCAAGAATCGGCTCTCCTTCCTGTTCATTAAGCGAAGAGCAATTAAAATTTCTGTCATTGCAGTTGCAAATGTGCACTCGATCAGAGAGTGCATCCACTGTTTAACTGTTCAGAGATTACATTCCTCCTTGTGCTCATCATTGTGGGATAGTGAGAAAGCAAACTGTCCTGGGTGAGGGGTGGGTGGGGGGTGCAGATACAGAGATGGAGTTGGAAGGAGGAGGAAGTTGACCAGGCAGCGTTGTGATGTTGGGATCCGAAAGGTCCAATTAAGTGGAGGGAAATGAACTGAGAGCGGCCCATGTTGCCAAGGCAGGCGGAAGGAAGCTGGGGTGAAGGGGAAGTGACCTTTATCAGGAATGTTCCGTGCCAGTTGGTGAAACGTAGGGCAAAATGGCGCCCCCAACTCGGCACATCGCTGTGGGTCAGTGTCATTGTGGGCGACAGTGATGGTAAAGACAGAAAGACTTTCATTGATAGAACTCCTTCCATAACCTCGGAATGTCCCAAAGTGTTTTGCGATGCCGTCACTGTTGTAACGTTAGGAAATGTTTTTGCCAATTTGTACGCAGCAAACCTCTGCGAACAGCAGTGTGTTCATGACTATATCATCTATTTTGGGGAGTCGTTGAGGATTACTGTGAGACTGTGGAGCACTCCCTCAGTGCTGCACTGGGGTGTCAGCCTTTTTTTTTAATAAACATTTTATTGAAGTATTTTTGGTATAGTAACAACAACAAAAGAAACAATATACATGAAACCATAAACATAGTGCAAAAGCCGTTTATCTCTCGTACAGGTCCCACCCTTATTGACCCCCTACTCTAATCTAAACTACCCCCCCCCCCCCCAACCCCACCGTCTGCTGACAATTAATTTCCCATAAAGAAGTCGACTAACATTGACCCTCTCAAGGCGAACTTGATTTTCTCCAAACAGAGAAAGCTAGCCATGTCCGATAGCCAGGTCTCCGACTTCGGGGGCTTTGAGTCCCTCCAAGCTAATAGTATCCGTCTCCGGGCTACCAGGGAAGCAAAGGCCAGAATGTCTGCCTCTTCCTCCTGGATTCCCGGGTCTTCTGACACCCCGAAAATCGCCAGCTCTGGACTCAGCGCCACCCTTGTTTTTAACACCGTGGACATGACATCTGCAAACCCCTGCCAAAATCCTCGAAGCTTTGGACATGTCCAAAACATGTGGACATGGTTCGCTGGTCCTCCCACACATTTTGCGCACCTGTCCTCCACCCCAAAGAATCTGCTCATCCAGGCCACTGTCATGTGAGCCCGGTGAACAACCTTAAATTGTAGCAGGCTGAGCCTGGCACATGTAACGCGTCTGCCCATTGACCATCCTCTATCTCACCTCCCAGCTCCTCCTCCCACTTGTGCTTCAGCTCCTCAGTCTGTGTCTCCTCTGATCCCATAAGTTCCTTATAAACGTCAGAGATGCTCCCTTCTCCTACCCACCCTCTGGAAATTACCCTGTCCTGAATCCCCCTCAGCGGTAGGAGCGGGAAGGTTGACACCTGTTTACGAAGGAAGTCCCACACCTGTAGATACCTGATTTTTTTTGCCCTCGCCAACCCAACTTTTCGTTCAATACCCTCGTACTCGGAAAGCTCCCCTCGATGAACACATTCCCCATCCTCTCAATCCCTGCTCTCTGCCATAACCGGAACCCCCCCCCCCCCCCCCCCCGTCCATACTCCTCGTGGCAAACCGGTGATTATCACAAATTGGGGCCCAGACCGATGCTCCCACTGCTCCCACAGGCCGCCTCCACTGGCCCCAAACTCTCAGGGCCGCCACCACCACTGGACTGGTGGGGTACCGTGCCGGTGGGAACGGCAGAGGCGCAGTTGCCAACGCCCCCAAACTGGTGCCCTTGCATGAAGCCGCCTCCATACCCAGCCATGCGGCCCCCTCCCCCACCACCCACTTCCTGATTATGGCTATATTAGCCGCCCAGTAATAGTTGCTCAAATTTGGCAGCGCCAGCCAGCCCTCTCCCCGACTCCACTCAAGCATTACCTTCCTTACCCACGGGGTCTTGCCCGCCCAGACGAAGCCCATGATCACTCTGTTGACCCGCTTAAAAAAGGACCGTGGAATAAAGATGGGGCGACACTGAAATACAAATAGGAATCTTGGGGGGAACCGCCATTTTCACCGTTTGCACCCTCCCGGCCAGAGACAACGGAAGCGCGTCCCATCTCCGAAAATCGTCTTTCATTTGGTCCACCAGCTGGGTCAGATTCAGATGCAGCCGGTCCCATTCCCGCGCCACTTAGATGCCCAGGTACCTAAAGCTTCCCCCTACTGACCTAAACGGCAGCTCTCCCAGTCGCCCCTCCTGTCCCCTCGCCTGGACCACAAACATCTCACTCGTTTCCATATTAAGCTTATACCCCGAAAACCAGCCAAATTCCCCTAGAGTCCTCATGATTTCTTCCATCCCCTCTATTGGGTCCGAAACGTACAGAAGCAGATCATCCACATAGAGCGAAACCCTGTGCTCCACCCCACCCGGACCAGTCCTCTCCAGCTCCTCGAGGCTCTCGAAGCAATTGCCAACGGCTCTATAGCCAGCGCAAACAGCAGTGGGGAGAGGGGGCATCCCTGTCTTGTCCCCCGGTGCAGCCTAAAATAGTCCGATGTTGTCTTATTCATCCGTACACTTGCCGCAGGAGCCTGATACAGCAACCTGACTCAGTCAATAAAGCCCTGCCGAATCCGAACCGTCCCAGTATCTCCCACAGATAGTCCCATTCTACCCGATCAAAAGCATCTGCATCCATTGCGATCACTACCTCCACCTCCCTACCTTCCGGGGGCACCATGATCACATTTCGGAGCGTCAGTCTTGACTATATCCTCAACTCTGCAGAAGAGTAATGGTAGGAGCCAGAGGCCTCAAGTTATTTAGTTGAACCTGACGTATAACTAAGAGCCTGGAGTTAGTCAAATGTGTCCAAATACCTTGAGTACACAAAATCCTAACCCCATCTCACTTTCATTTGCTAACTCCCTGATAGTGTTCCTTTTTCTATAACGTGAAGGATTTGATACAAGCACGAGAGCTGCCAATTTAATTCCCATCAATGTTGCGTTCTCCCCGATGAATTAAATCTGCTTGTGTTTGTCTCTGATAGCCATTGTCTGCCAATGAAAACCCACCACAGGACGGATATTGTGTTTTAGGTTTTTGTTTTTTGGCCTGATTTTGGTCCATTGATGCCCATGTCACTCGACTTGCCAGCTGGACTATTGAGAAGGCAGCCTGTGAGTTATTGTCGAGCCCGAAAAGCTTCCTCTCAAAGTCCTGTATTTTGCACCTCCTTTTGTCTGGTTCCTTTCCTTGTGTGTAGATGTTGACACCAATTTAATGAGCAAGCAAGGGAGACGTTTGCACAGAGCTCAGCTGTGAATGAGCTGGCATTGATCTGAAATGAGAAAGAAGGCATTCAGCAACACAGGCCTATTCACTGTGTTGATCCAGGACGCCACATTGGAGACTAAAGATAGGATTTTCAAAAACCGTTCAGATCAGACGTGGGGAGTCACAAGAAACATTCTGGACTTTTCTGCTTTCTGATGAGGACGGAGTATTGTGCCCGGTCTTAACCACATTTAACCTTTTTTTAAATGCTCACTCGAGGGGTGTGACAAGGCAAGAATCTTTCACCCATCTCTATCTGTTCTTGAGCAGTGGTGGTGGTGAGTTGCCTGTAGCTGAATGGCTAGCTAGGCCATTTCAGAGACAGTAAAGAGTCAGCCACTTGGCTGTGGGCTTGGGAGTCACATACAGGCCAGACTGGGTAAGGACAGCAAATCCTCTCCCCCGGAAGGTCATTTGGTGTGTTTTCATGACAATCCGGTAGTTTCATGATAAGACGAGCAATTTATTCCAGATTTATTAATTAATTGAATTTAAATTTCACCAGCAGCAGTGGTGAGATTTGTACTCCTGTCTCTAGGGTATTAGTTTAAGCTCGTGCAGTAAAGTTACCACAATGATACCGTGCCTTCAAATGATGCCTAAAAACAATTGGATATATAGCTTACGTCATGGAAGGTCCCTCAATGGTTGACTTAAAGAGAACCTGTGGATAACGGCAGCTAACTGGCTCAACTTTGAACTGCTAGAAAATCTGCTCATTTGCTATTTTTACTTTGTGGAACCGTTAGTTGGCAAAGATTGGACAAGCCGCCATCGTTAAACTTAACTTTGAAACTTGTTTTGTATTTTGTAGATGTTGGGCGGGATTCTCCGTCCTGTCGCACCCCATTTTCTGGTGCGGCGCGTTGCCGTCGACAGCGGGATTTTCCATCCTGGCAGCTGGCCCATTATGGGCCCCCCCACTCCATCGGGAAATATGGAGGATCCTGCCGACGGAGAATCCAACCCGTTAGGTTTTAAGTTTGTTTTATTCCTTTCTGGTCATTTTTTTTCGATCTCGGGACATCTTAAAGGTGTTTTATGCTGTATGGTTGTACGTTGCCTTATGAAGATGTCTGGAGACTTGTATGTTTTTTTTTTAATAAACAATTTTATTGAGGTAGTTTTTGGCTTTATAAACGGTTACAGACATCATCAGAAAGAAAGCAAAAAAGGCAAAAATGTGCAAACATCCACGTACTTTCAATACTTCCATCGTAACATATTGCATAAGCCCGCTCCCCTCCCACCGGTGAGACTTGTATGTTTGAACAATAACCCATAACTATATACAAATCGGCAGGATACAGTCCTGACTTGGCACTATCATCATGCCGACTTCTACCAGACTCCCCACTATACTCTACTTCTCCAATGATATTCTGCACCGTAATGTGGGCGGTATTGTACCCCACTTCCACATTAACCCTTAGTCCCACAGCCGGTTAACTAGTTTTGCAGTGTCATCACAATTGTAATATAGAAAATGTGACGGTAATTTGTGCACAGCAAGGCGATTGAACAGATGATCTGTTAATCTGATCTGATAATCGGGCAGGGCATAGGTTTAATATCTCACCCGAAAGAGTGGGGTTCTCTCGGTCATATATGGAAGCATCAGTCCTAGGTTACTTGCTCAAGGCTCTGGAATGGGATTTGAACCCAAGAAGTTCTGAAATAGGGATGAGAGTGCCACTCCCTCTCCCTTGGCCAAGGCTGTGGCGTTCTGAGCAGATGTGCTTTTGGGGCTCCGAGTTGACCTGCAAAGTCTCCCATCATTTCCTTAGTGTGCTGCTAGTCCGCTGGTGGACAGGAAATTGTAGGGAGCACTTTGTTTTTTATTCCTATGATCGTTTGCTTGTGAACGATAGGAACTCTCGGGTTGCTGGCATTATTCTGTCTGAAGTTTCTCAATGTTTCTCTTTTTTTTTAAGAAACACATTCTTTCATTGTGGCATGGTGGCACAGTGGTTAGCACTGCTGTCTCACCGTACCAGGGACCCGGGTTTGATTCCGACCTCGTTTGACTGTGTGGAGTTTGCAAAGATGTGCAGTTTAGGTGGATTGGCCATGCTAAAGTGCCCCTCAGTGTCTGAAGGTTAGGTGGGGTTATGGGGGTAGGGCAGGGGAATTGGGCCGAGGTAGGGTGTTCTTTTGGAGGGTCGGTGCAGACTTGATGGGCTGAATGGCCCCCTCCTGCACTGGAGGAATGCTATCATTCTAAGCTTCTATGATTCATGGGGTGTGGGCGTCGCTGGCTAGACTACCATTAGTTGCCCATTCCTAATTGCTCTGGAGTTGGTGGTGTTGAGTTGCCGCCTTCAACTACTGCAGTCCATGTGGTGTAAGTACACCCACCGTGCTGCTTGGGAGTGAGTTCCAAGATTTTGACCCAGTGGAGGAACGATGATATAGTTCCAAGCCAAGACCGTGCGTGCACCATAGTTTTGGTGGAAGCCCTGATTGGAAGAGAAGAGCAAGAACTTGCATTTAAGTGGCTGTTGCAATGTAGGGATCACGGCAACCAACGTGGGCACAACAAACTCCCAGAAAAGTGAACGTTTTGGTGAATAAGCGGACCGTCGATATTGCGACTTCAGCAAAATGAAGGAAGCCCTGACAAAACTCACTTTACTAAGTGTTGCTGCGTGAGAGTTTAAGCAGCGTTAGTGTGAGAGCAGTTACATCTTGATGTGACTTTTAGGATGTTCCTCTTTCCCCCCCCCCCCCCGAACAGTCCCATGACCGTGTCAGACGAGTAGGTGCGGCTTCCTGGTGTTTGCCAACATTCACCCCCCCAACTGATAAGCTGGCACTTTACCTCAGCAAATGTAGCAGTTATGGGGCAGGAGGAGAAAAGAGCCCTTGCTGTAGTTGGAAGTGAAGACGACAGGAATTTGAAGAGACATTCCTGTAAATGTGTGATGAATATATGTCTCCAATTATCAGCACTCGATATAGAAATAGTGGGATCCCTGTTTCCAATCGGGAAAATGTGTAAACTCTCTGTGTAACACCAATAATTTATTATCGGTTGCCAAATTCAAATGACTGAATATATTTAAATGAAAAGCTATTAAATTAACAGACCACTCTTTGCTACCGAGACTTGATACTATTTCAGTCATGTTTGAATCAGGGGAAATTGTTTCAGCGAAGGAATTGTCGCTCCCGTTTAAAATGTTTTCAGAAATTACAGATGTGTGTCAGGACAGCATATCCTGAATGTATCACGTCAGTGGCAAGGGGAGTTGTTTCTTTGTCAAGTTCGGGACAGGTAAGTGAGAGGAAATTAAACTCTATCCTCTCGCCATCTTTCTGCGAGCAGAGGTTTTTAAAATTGCTTTTGGCCGAGGCTGTGACAGGTTTCCCCAAACTCTAAGTTTGTGTGATCCAGTTTTATAAAGCAACTCAATAGAGATTTTCTTTATGATTAACTCAGAGGGCTAGTTTATTCCAGATCCAAATTGGGTGGGGGATGGTGGGGAAATGGTGGCAAGCATTTACACCCAGACAGACAGGCACACACACCCAGACAGACAGGCATTTACACCCAGACAGACAGGCACACACACCCAGACAGACAGGCACACACACCCAGACAGACAGGCATAAGCACCCAGACAGACATGCATTTACACCAGACAGACAGGCATACGCACCCAGACAGATGGGCATACGCACCCAGACAGACAGGCATACGCACCCAGACAGACAGGCATACGCACCCAGACAGACGGGCATATGCACCCAGACAGACAGGCATACGCACCCAGACAGACGGGCATACGCACCCAGGCAGACAGGCATACTCACCCAGACAGACAGGCATACTCACCCAGACAGACGGGCACAGGCACCCAGACAGACAGGCATACGCACCCAGACAGACGGGCATACGCACCCAGACAGACAGCATACTCACCCAGACAGACGGGCACACGCACCCAGACAGACGGGCATACTCACCCAGACAGACGGGCACACGCACCCAGACAGACGGGCACACGCACCCAGACAGACGGGCACACGCACCCAGACAGACGGGCACACGCACCCAGACAGACGGGCACACGCACCCAGACAGACGGGCACACGCACCCAGACAGACGGGCACACGCACCCAGACAGACGGGCACACGCACCCAGACAGACGGGCACACGCACCCAGACAGACGGGCATACACATACGCAAACACATTTTACAACTATGGATAACAACAGTAAAAGAAGCACAGAAAAGGTTAATTCACACAGTTGTTTCCTTCACAGAAGGAGCTTAGTTCAGATGAGTCGCTGGTTGGAGACAGCAGCACGTATGTCCTTTGAAGTAATTGACGGTGCGGCACAATAAGGTTTCTACACATAGACTGCTTGGCGGGCGATGTCTGGCTGCTTTTAAGATAAAACCAGCTTTGTGGAGTTGGGAGATGGTGTTGCCGGATGCTGGGTCAGCCGGGAGCCCTGCTGTTGTTCTGTTCAGGTTGGAGGTTGACAGCAGACAGCTTGTTTCTCTGTCCTCAACTCAATATCGAGATTTCAAAATGGTCACCTGAGTCAAGTAATATTCTGTAGTATTCAATTTGAAATGTTTTTGAATGTGCCTTACAAATTTAAATGAATGAGTTATATTTTTGGAAGACTCAAAATCCAGCCTATCAATTGCAAAAGTACTGCAGGTGCCGGAATTAGAATTAAAGATTGGAAAATGCTGCAGAACATTCAACGGTCCAGGTGTAGCATCTGTGGAGAGAAAAACAGAGTTAGAGTTTCAGACTGATGACTTTTTTTGTTGGAACTTTTTAAGATCCCTTCCATCTGCGAAGGCTTGATCATTGCAGCGGAAGACAAATCTACTTGGGGAAGACATCATTACTGATGTCTTCCACCCTTATCGGTGTGGCAAGGAGCTGCAGATGGGGAGTTTGTCAGTTTAACAAATACTGCTTATTAAAAGTGTGGCACGAGGAAAAGAAAATAATAATGCGGCTGGGTGGAAACTATTCAATTCACTGCACTTCCAATCAGAAAGATGATATCGTTCTGAAGATGAATAATTGACGCTTTGCTCGGCCTTTCATAGTCTCAAGCTTCTTTAAGAATTTTGACGATAAAAGGATTGAATATCAAAAGAATTTTCCCTCCTCTCCCCTCGTTTTACAAAAAGGCACTTTGATTATTTCAGAAAGTCGACTAGATCGGTCTCTTAAAGGGGTATCCGGGCTTTCTGAGTTTCGGACACGCAGAGTGTGATCAGCGGGTACGATGCTTTAATCCCACGTGCCTCTTAATTTACATTACTCACTGTCATAATATACACACAAGTATATGATGGTGCACAGACAGGCATTGATTGACACACAGGATGACCAATGAACACACAGAACACAGCAGCCAATCACCAGACAGGACACGACCACTATAAAGCCAGAGGGCACTAGTTTTCCCGCTCTCTCGGGATCCAGCCTCTGAGACAGTCAGAGCCCGTGAGCAACAACTAGAACATACACCATGTGGTAGTAAGATAGTCTGGTCAGGTTAGCCTCAGGTCTCCAGTCAAGTCAGCATAGTGTCAACCCACAGTTAAGCATGTATGATCGTTAAGAGTTCAATAAAATTGAGTTGCATTTCTTCAAGTGTTGGAAGCCTGTCTCTCTCACTGCTGCAGTAAACGCAGTCCTCGCAGACCCAGCTTACCCAACACATCAGTCACTACCAATGAAGCAGCAGTGCAGCCAAGTCTTTTCCCAGAACGACCAAACAACAAATATAAACAATTAAGAGGGCAAATATATTGATCGGTTGTTTCAAGAGCTTGATTGTCAAAGCTTGTCGGGGCTGCATTCTGACCGTGAGCTCACGGTGTTGATGCCCCTGCGTTCGATCATGCTTTTCTCCCCTTGGCTCTGCTAAAAATGGCTCAGAAATGATCAGAGGTTCTGCTGGACAGAGTAGGGAAAATAATATGTTCATTGGTTAGTGAGTTGGTAACTAAATCAAAGGTTCTACTGACCGACTGAAGTGATGGTTGGCACTCTGCTTTAGGACACCTGACTTGTGCGTGAGAAATGCTATGGGGCAGCACGGTAGCACAAGTGGATAGCACTGTGGCTTCACAGCGCCAGGGTCCCAGGTTCGATTCCCCGCTGGGTCACTGGCTGTGCGGAGTCTGCACATTCTGCCCATGTCTGCGTGGGTTGCCTCCGGGTCCTCCCACAGTCCAAAGATGTGCGGTTTAGGTGGATTGGCCATGATAAATTGCCCTCGGGTGTCCAAAAAGGTTAGGAGGGGTTATTGGGTTACGGGGATTGGGTGGAAGTGAGGGCTTAAGTGGGTCGGTGCAGATTTGATGGGCCGAATGGCCTCCTTCTGCACTGTATGTTCTCTGTTCTTACAATACCATATTGTTGAATCCCAGCTGTTCTGATGGCCTTCGTTCTTGTTGCCAGGCTGACTTCTGTATTTTGAAGTATACACAAGTGATTACAACAATCGCTGTTAGTTTTTTTTTGTGTGTGTTGCTGGAAGGAACACTTGAATGCAGTGGAACCTCATATCTTTCCCCCCCAAGGGAGTGTGTACAAGAAATGTTTTACAAAAATGTGCTAACAACCTGAAGGCTCCCCAAGTCTCTCTCCTTCTTTAGAATGCTCATTAAAACCAAATATAATCTTGTCCTTTGGCTCAGAGTCAGTTTTCTGTTTGATTATACTTTTCTGAAACTATTACGTCAGATGCTCTGTATAAATGCAAGTTGCTGAATGCGGGAAGTAGGCTTTTCCAGGTAGTTAGTCCACAAACAGTTGAATGGGTTTCCATGTTATGGGTGCGATGGAACGGGAAAAGAACAGTGTCTTGTTTTGGGCGGGTATAGCGCGGTGTTTCTCGGCACCTGCAGTGCCGAGGACGACCCCGCTATCTAACGGGGCTCAGCCGGGTAATTGTGGCCATTGAGGCTGCACTTAACTCATTCCCTACAAGCTGAGCCCAACCTACCTCTTCAGGGGTCCCTGAATCTCACCCCACCTATTTGCAGGGCACCCCTGGGCTCAATCCCTGGCATGGGAAACCTGACACCCAGGCACTGTTGGCCTGGCATCCTAGCAGTGCCCTTGCCAGCCGTGTACTGACACCGGGGCATCCTGGCAGTTTGAGGGTGGCGCTGCCGGTGTGTCTGGCGGAAGTGCCAAGGTGCCCGGGTTCCAGCGGGAGTGGCAGCCTGCTATCTTGTCCAGAGCCCAAGCACCCAAGTGACTCCAGTGGCCTGGGTTACCCCCAATACCGTTACGCTTGGCCCACGTTTGTGAGCACCTGTGCTAAACAGCGCCATGGTGAGATCTCCCAGACAAGGCATTAGTTCCCGGGCCTTGGGAGAGTCCGACGTGGCTCATTTTAATGTTGTAATCTGGATCTCGCCCAGCGAGGCCTTCTGAGCGTTCCAAATCTCGCAAGATTAAATAGCCTTGTTGCTTTACCAAGTCAGGCGAAATGAGGCCATTAAATTGTGCCCATATATAGCTGGAAGGATTCAATGGAATGTATTTAATAAATGTTGGAAATTCTTGTGCATTGTCGACATTGACCTGCAAACGTAATGTATGATTCCAAGTTTTGGTGAAGATGACCGAATGACGTTGCCATTGATGAATCGCAGCAATCCAGTCTTAACCTCCTTCTGTAGTATTTCTCCAGTGACCCATTTCCGTGAGCCAATCTCTTTGTCTGCTGTAGGTAATGCCAGGTGTGTATATTTGGTAAGCAGAGGGCAGGCCTCGCTGCTCTTGCACTGGCTGCTCCCCACTCCTAAACTCAAGTAGGGTGACTTACAGGTTGGGGATTAAAACTCCCACTTGACAAATTATTGAACAACTGAAGTACACAAAGGACACCCAAATCTCCATGGCGATCCAGCGGGAATCCTCTCCCCAAAGTAAGCAGCGGAGGGATAGAGTGTGCGAGTGTGAGACTGAGCCTTTGGTGTCTAGTTTCACACAGGTGTCTTCAGTCCCTGTACCAGAGAGATGACCAATGGTTTAGCATTTGGCAGTGAAAGAAAGAACTTGAATTGATGGAGCACCTTTCCATCTCTGCATTTGGCACTTGAGTTGGTGCAGGGAGGGGGAGGGGGTGCAAGGGAGGGGGAGAGCGTTAAATATGGAAGCCAGAGTTCATGGAAGTTGGTGAACTCAATGTTGAGTCCCGAAGACTGTAAAGTGCTGAATCGGAAGATGAGGTGCTGTTTCTCGCTTTTAACCCAAGTGCTGATCTGTGTCTTGTTCTCATGTTTTGCCTTCAGATAGCACTTAGCTGGTGTTAACACATTCCACTATTTTGTTTTCAGGCAGAGCTGACCTTCATTCTGCCACTAACACCTGGTCTGGACCCATGCTTTGTTCCTTTACCGATACCATTCCCACTCTCTTTGCCTTTAGTTCCATGATACATTTAAAAAAACAAAATAACAAAATTTAGAGTGCCCAATTTGTTTATTCCAATTAAGGGGCAATTTAGCATGGCCAATCCACCGAGCCTGCACATCTTTTGGGTTGTGGGGGTGAAACCCAAGCAAACACGGGGAGAACGTGCAAACTCCACCTGGACAGTGACCCAGGGCCGGGCTCGAACCTGGGACCTCAGCGTCGTGAGGCAGCAGTGCTAACCACTGCACCACCGTGCTGCCCCCTGTTCCATGACACATTTGATATTTAATCTTCCCACCCTCTAATCTATCCCTTTTTGTTCCACTTAACCCTCCCCTTTTTCAAGAGTCAGAAACCATCATCCCTCTGCCTCTCCGTTCCACAGAAGAGTTGTATTGGACTCGAAACCTTTTTTAAAAAAAAAATATTTGTTTCTCCTCATTTTCCACATTTCCATCAAATAAACACCCAAAAAAGATAAACACAATAGCAATCCCCTGACTAACAAACCCTTTATCATGCAAACCCAAACCTCCCCCATTACATCCCAAATACAAAGCAAAAAAGAGAATCCACTGTCATCCCATACATGGGGTGGGATTCTCCCCTACCCGACGGGGCGGGGGGGTCCCGGTGTAGCGGAGTTGTGCCAACCACTCTGGCGCCGGGCCTCCCCAAAGGTGCGGAATTCTCCACACCTTCGGGGGGCTAGGCCCGCGCCGGAGTGGTTGGCACCACGCCGACTGGCACCAAAACCGGCACCAACGGCCTTTGACGCCCGGCGCCGGGGCTGGCCGAAAGGCCTTCACCGGTTCGCGCATGCGCCGGTGGTGACGTCAGCGACAGCTCACGCTGACATCACCACCGGCGCAAGCGCGCTGAGGGATTCTCTTCCGCCTCCGCCATGGTGTAGGCCGTGGCGGCGGTGGAAGAGAAAGAGTGCCCCCATAGCACTGGCCCACCCACCGATCGGCGGGCCCCGATCGCAGGCCTGGCCATCGTGGGGGCACCCCCCGGGGTCCGATCGCCCCGCGCCCACCCCCCCCCAGGACCCCGGGGGCCCGCTCGCGCCGCCGATCCTGCCGCCACCAGAGGTGGTTCAAACCTCGGCGGCGGGAGAGGCCCCACAGCGGCGGGACTTCGGCCCATCGCGGTCTGGAGAATCGCCGCAGGGGGCTCGCCGCTCGACGTGGCGTGATTCCCGCCCCCGCCAATTCCCGGGTGGCGGAGAATTTCTGCCACAGCGGGGGCGGGATTTTCTGCGGCCCCGGGCGATTCTCCGACCCTGCGTGAGGGTCGGAGAATTTCGCCTCAGGTAACCAATAAACCGTACGCTCACCCCCTCCTTGCACAATGTTCGATGAGATCCAATTCTTGAAAGTGCAGGATAAACAATGGCCATGAATTGTAGAACCCTTCCATCCTTCCCCTCGGCTCAAACTTCACCTTCTCGAGCGTTGAAAATCCCAGCTGGTCCCCCCGCCACGTCGAGGCACAAGGCAGAGAAGCTGACCTCCACCCCAACAGGACCCGCCTTCGTGCAATCGGTGAGGCGAAGGCTAAGACATCTGCCCCCGCACCCGCCTGCAGCCCAGGCTGGTCCGGCACCCCGAACATGGCTTCTAGGGGTCCTGCTTCGAACCTCACATGCACCACCCCCGGGGGTGACCTTCCTCCAGTACCCCTCCAGTTTCAGACAGGACCAAAACATGAGGACATGGTCTGTGGGGGGGGTCTTCCCACAGCGCTCACACACATCCTCCACCCCCTCACGTCCTCGCACACGAGTTGTGAGGCAAGGGCGAAGAACTCTAACCGTGTTTCTCTCTCCACAGTTGTTGCCAGATCCAGCGGCTTTTTCCAGAAATTTCTGTTTTTCTTTCCGATCCCTACAGCATCTGCGCTGTTTTACTTTTATTCATGAAAAATAAAAACATGCATCAACCAGGTGACTCTGTCTTTCTGTCTAATTGGAATGTTTATTTTGCATCCAAAATACAGTCTTATGATGCAGCGCATTTGTCATGAGAACTTAATTTTCCCCTTCAAATCCCTGGTTGGTAAACAGGAAATGCACTCGTGAAAGGACAGCAATGAATAGCCTTATTTTGTTGAACTGATTCCCTTTGCTCTGATGATTTAATTAACAATGTTTGCGTGACTGGTTCTGATTGATGATTGCTATCTTCCTATTTCGTTAAAGGTTTTTCTGCCCCCAACAATCGTCCAATGCATTTTTGCAAAAACATCTTCACGGTAATCACAGGCCCTATAAATGATTAGTCAACGCATCAAAATAAGTCTCCACATCCCCATAGAATTTGCAGGCCACTCAATCCCTTTCCCTTCTCATATTAATTTAGGCTGGAGAATGGTTCCATGGTAACTAGTCGACCTCCAATAGCCATTTATTGATTGGAGTTTTAACAAGTAAATGCCTGCGGAATGTTGGACTGTGTTAATAATTTCAGTAGACGGAGCTCAACCTTGTTCTAGACCGCACACGCACATACTATAAAAAGGTCAAGAAAGGAACCAAACGGATGGCGTAAAGGGAAAAAAGGTTTCATGCAACTGAACAAGAGTACAGAGCAGTTACTCCTGGAATGAAGAGCTTGTCGTATGAGGAATGGTTGAGGATTCTGTGTCTGTACTCGCAGGAGTTTAGAAGAATGAGGGGGGATCTTATTGAAACTTACAGGAGACTGCGTGGCCTGGATAGAGTGGACGTGGAGATGATGTTTCCACTTGTGTCCACTAGAAGCAGATGTGTCCACTTGATGTGTCCACTAGAAGCAGAGGATACAATCTCAGACTAAAGGGAGATGAGGAGGAATTTATCAAGAATCTATCTGTCTCTGTTTCAAAGACACTCGGTGATTTGGCCTCCACAGCCTTCTGTGGCAAAGAGTTCCACAGATTCACCACCCTCTGGCTGAAGAAATTCCTCCTCATCTCTGTTTTAAAGGATCGACCCTTGAGTCTGAGATGGTGTCCTCTGGCTCTAGTTTTTCCGACAAGTAGAAACATCCTCTCCACATCCACTCTATCCAGGCCTCCCTGTATCCTGTAAGTTTCAATGAGATCCCCCTCATTCTTCTAAACTCCAACGAGTACAGACCCAGAGTCCTCAACCGTTCCTCATACGACAAGTTCTTCATTCCAGGGATCATTCTTGTGAACCTCCTCTGAACCCTTTCCAAGGCCAGCACATCCTTCCTTACGGGGAGGTGTGGTGATCCTCAGTTAAATCACCACCAGTCAGCTCTCCCCTCAAGGGGAAATCGGCCAATGGTCATCTGGGACTATGGTGACCGTACCTCATCTCGTCATGCTTGGAACTCACAGCCTTGTGTGATGTTGGGTAAGGAGTAAATATTGGTGCCAGGGCACTGGGAGAACTCCTCAACACTTTTTCAGATGAGTGCCGTATGATCTTTAGTGCCTAAGAGAGTAAACAGGATTCGAAAGACTGGTCCTCTGACAATGCAGCACTCCCTCATTACTGCACTAGGTGTGCCAGCCTGGATTATGAGCTCAATCTTCAGGGCGTGGTTACATTTCCATATGTCTCTCTCTCTCTCTCTCGCTCCACATTGGATGCTCTGCCTCCAGGAACCAGCGGCTGACCTCGCGAGGCCTTGGGCATTAATGTAAAATTGTCTGTTGGGACTTGCATAGCTATCACTTGAGGCACCTCACCCTGCAAATATCCCAACTTTTGGTCTCAAAGCCTCCTCTGTGTTCAGAACCAAAAATTTGATGCATAGCAGATCATCGCAAGAAAGAGAAAACGTACAGGGTCAACTGTTGTGACACTGTGTTGATATCCCGAAGTTCACAACCAATGATACACTTAAATACTTGTCAGGTGAATCAGGTGAAGCCACTGTCGTAATGCAGGAACAAATTTGTGAAAACATTGTGATAACTAACCAGATAGTAGAGGTGCTGATTAAAAGGTGAATATTAAGCAGGATACTGGGAGAAGACCACTCCCTCCCTCCCCCCATCACTTTTGAAACGTGTCAGCCTTGATGATGAACTCGAGTGTCTGAAGTGGGTTTTGCACCATCAAAGCCCTGAGCCAGGAACGAACACGCTACTGCTGAATCAAGCTGTGACACTCTGAGGCATCTGCGTTCCTCCACCATGGTGTTCGCAGCCCGGCGTTCTGAGCAGGTAGTGATGGTGGGATTGTTGGGGGTGAAGAGCATTGTCAGCAATACCACACTCGCCTCTTAAGTTGGGAGTTTGTGGGTTGAAGTCTCACTCCTGACTGTTACAGGCTGGTACTGTGAGTGTTGCATTGTGCATGAGTGTTAAATAGAGGCCCTGCCGGCTGCAAATATCCCAAACCACTATTGTTAAGAGCTGTGGGGGTTCTCCCAGGTATCCTAATGCATAATTATCCCTCAACCAATATCACTTTTGGTGCGGGACGTTCTGCGGAGGCAGGTACCAACCTTCCCACTCCTGCCGCTAAGGGGGATTCAGGATAGGGTGGTTTCTAGAGGATGGATAGGAGAGTGGAGCGTCTCGTACATATATCAGGAGCTTATGGGATTGGAGGGGATGCACACCGAGGAGCTGAAGCAAAAATGGGCGGAGGAGCTGGGGGGAGAGATAGAGGAGGGCCTTTGGGCGGATGTGTTGGGTAGGGTCAATGCGACTGCAACATGTGGCAGGCTCAGCCTGATCCAATTTCAGGTTGTTCACCGGGCTCACATGACAGTGGCCCGGACGAGCAGATTCTTCGGGGTGGAGGACATGTGTGCAAAATGTTGGGGGGGGGGGGGGGGCAGCGAACCATGTCCACATGTTCTGGGCATGTCCAAAGCTGAGGGGATTTTGGCAGGGGTTTGCTGACGCCATGCCCAAGGTATTAAATACAAGGGTGGCATTGAGTCCAGAGGTGGCGATTTTCGGGGTGTCGCAGGATCCCGGAATCCAGGAGGGGAAAGAGGCAGATGTTCTGGCCTTTGCTTCCCTGGTAGCTCGGAGACGGATACTATTAGCTTGGAGGGACTCGAAGCCCCCGAAATCGGAGACCTGGCTATCGGACATAGCTGGCTTTCTCTGCCTGGAGGAAATTAAGTTCGCCGTGAGAGGGTCACTGTAAGGGTTCGCCCGGAGCTGGCAACCGTTCATCGACTTCTTCGCAGAGAATTAATTGTCAGCAGAGGGGGGCGGGGGGTTAGGTTAGTGTAGATTAGGGGGTTAATTAATGGTGGGACCTGTGGGAGAGGGAGGTGGTATTTGCGCTATGCTAATATTTTTATGTACATTGTTTATATTGCTGCTGTTACAATGCCAAAGAAATACCTCAATAAAATGTTTATTAAGAAGAAACCAATATCACTTTTGAAAAAGAATGAATATCTGGTCATTATCATGTAGCTGTTTGCTCACTGTGCAAATTATCTGCTGCATTTCCTACATTACACTTTACTCGTACCCTGTAAACTGTGAGGTGTTTCGAAACATTCTGAGATCACGGGGTGTGTAATATCAGTTCCAGGTCTGCCGTTCTTAAACGAGGTGATGTGGAAATATGCAACTCGACAAAATGCTGACAGGGTTAAGGTTGCGGGAAAAACATTGCCAGCTTCTCGAATCATCTTCACTTCTTTCACTCAAATCATTTTTAGTGAGTTGTGGGAAAGACTCAGCAACGTAACCGCCCTCATCCATCTCTCTGGCACAGAGATTGATAACAGTTAGCAATATGTCACCCAAAACGGATGAAATCTGGCAGAGTATGAAAGTATGGTGGAAGCGATTCCTGACTAAAAGCATGGCAGCATCGACATGCGAGGTTTCACGTTGGGAAAAGCTCCGAGCCATTAACCATCAGCTGCTGCACAGCGGGCAGATCCAAAATGAGCTGATACAGGCCCTGAGGACTGAGAGGTACAGGGCATCACTCCAGTCTTCTTACCCAGCTTCTCTGCATTGTACCCACTGGCTGACATTTACATGACACTTGATAGAGCCCAATTTCTGGATTATAAGGATAGGGGGTTGGGAGGGGGGGATTGAAAAACAATTGAGGCTTTTATGTAATTAAAATGGTATAACAATGCAATAGACAGATTATAAACGATAACTAGAGGTATTAATGAATTATCATCAAGTTAATGTTGCAGATAGAATGATACAGATACAGCGTATCTCGTTGAAAGGGTGGTTCAGTTGTTCGACTCCCATGCCTCGCTGCTCTTTCGTAAGGATTGCTGATAAAAATAGAAAATCTTATTAAAAAACTCAGCTGGCCAGACTGCGCCTGTGGGAGAGAGAAACCAGAGTTAATATTTCCGGCCGATGGCTTTTTGCCACGAATGATGAGCAACTTACATGCTGGAGTGTCAGGCTAATATGCCATTTCTCTGTCCAATTACTATTATTGCAAGAGACCAATTCCATTCCATGGGAGGTGATGGAACCATCAATTCACCAGACACGTGTTTCCGATATGAATCTAGGCTTTAATCGACTTACTTCAGAGCCAGCCTGTTACCCGTTGATTAACTCTTAGTGAACTCGGGCTGACTCTGGACAAGGGTATTTATACAGCAGCACTAGGGGGAGGAGTCGTTGGCGGAGCCAAGGGTGGAGCCCAGTTCCTGAGTACTCCCAGAGCTACTCCCCCTAGTGGTAGGATAGCGCTACTGCGCTTACAAAGACTGTGTGAATGATCATATATATATATATTACATTCACCACAGGAGGCACATTCCCAGTATTACTGTAGCCAGTGTACTCCATGATGTCTTTGGGTGCTGCCTATTGTAAACTTTCATTATCTAGTTCCTAAGCGTATATATGTGTACAAAATATACATATTCACACAGGCAGTGGTGTAGTGATATTATCGCTGGACTAGTAATCCAGAGAGCCAGAATCATGCTCTGGGGACCCGGGTTCCAAGCCCGCCACTGCAGATGGTGAAATTTGAATTCAATAAAAAGTCATAGATCATAGATTTTACAGTGCAGAAGAAGGCCATTCGGCCCATCGAGTCTGCACCGGCTCCTGGAAAGAGCACCCTACCCAAGGTTAACACCTCCACCCTATCCCCATAACCCAGTAACCCCACCCAACACTAAGGGCAATTTTGGACACAAAGGGCAATTTATCATGTCCAATCCACCTAACTTGCACATCTTTGGACTGTGGGAGGAAACCGGAGCACCTGGAGGAAACCCACGCGCACACGTCTGTGCAGACTCTGCACAGACAGTGACCCAAGCCGGAATTGAACCTGGGACCCTGGAGCTGTGAAGCGATTGTGCTATCCACAATGCTACCGTGCTGTCGGAATTAAAAGTCTAAAGGTGACTGTTGTGGTGATTGTAGATCTGAGTAGATGCAATACAACTGAGCAAGCACTAGAGGGAGCACGGGAGAGCTATAAATACTCAGGGACAGGAAGTGACGACACTTCACGGAAGACAGAACTGGTAGCAGGCCACAGACACACAAGCAGGCAGCATTTGAGGTAGCCGTAAGTTAAGCTCTGAAGACAGAACAAATTCACAATAAAACATCTTCTCCACCTTTGAGACTACGAGCTTTATTAAGACACGAGGAACAACACAACTGTGTCGTAAATTGTCGTAAAAATCCATTTGGTTCATTAATGTCATTTTGGGAAGGAAATCTGACGGCCCGATCTGGCCTCCATGTGACTTCAGATCCGCAGCAATGTGGTTGATTCTTCAATGCCCTCAGCGATGGGCAATATGTCTCGAGGCCCACATCCCATGAACGAAAAAAAAAAAAATCACCATTCCACCCGTGCGCTCTCTCAAGGATTTGTTAACATTCAGTAGATTGGTCTGTGCTGGGAGCCAATGTGTGGATTTGTTCCTCCTGTGTTTCTTTCCCTTTTATACATCAGAAATGTAAACATTGCTTCACTGCTGAGTGACCAGTTTATAAGGTGTCCGTATGTTGCCAATGGGAGATCCTGTTCTTTCTTCGAGTCTCAAATTCTCTCACTCACAATCTCTTTTTTAATAAATGTTTTTATTCTCCTTTTTCACATTTTCATCACATTTGCAACAACAAATATTTAACAGTAACAACAAATACAATGACAATCCGCTAGCCAGCAAATCCCTCATCCCCCCCCCCCCCCCCCCCCACCCTCAAACTGCTCCCAACATTTTGAATACAAAATACCAATGGAAAAACAATCATCAATAACTTATACATTCCAACCCCCCCCCCCCCCCCAACGCGCCGCCCCCCCCCCCCCCCCCCCCCCCCCAGTTCGATGTCATCCAATTCGTGAAAATGCATGATGAACAAGGGCCATCAGTTGTCAAACCCTTCCATCCTCCTTTCCGGAGCAATCGGAAAGCTCTGAACCTCCTTCCTGGCAAAATCTCAGACCTACATGAATCTAAACATCTCCCCCTGCCCCAACCCATATTTCTCACCCAGCTCCTCCAACTTCGCAAACCGGCCTCCCAGAAACAAATCCATTAATGCCCTAACTCCCCATCTCCGAAAATCCCCATTCCACCTCCCAGGTTCAAATCTATGGTTCCCTCGAATCGGCATTTCCCCGCCTACCTCTCACTCGCAGTCTTTCTGGACTTGGGCGATGTTAACTTTGTGGCTGTAACCCTTGACCTTCTGAACCTTGAACTGCACTCTCTTGGACCTAAACCCGCAGTGTGCTGCACCTCCTTCCCTCCGTTAGACTGCACACAGATAACTCCGCTTGCTTCACTCTCTCCCAATATTTAATGCACCCTTCCCCAGAAACCTGGCGTAGCCTCACCGCCCCCCCCCCCCCCCCCCCCCCCATCCGCCTGACTGCATGCCACAAAATCCCAAAATATCAGCGTTTGGAACACCTTATCCTGACATCCCCCCCCACACACACACACACACATACCTTTTTAAATCTGATGGTGCACTGTGTTATGAGCCTTGGATAGTCACCAATTAAAGGGAATGGTAATGTCTGGAGGCATCTGAACAGTGAAACTATACCCATCCCTTTTAATTAGTCTCCCATTAAAAAATCAAATTCACACACTTTGTACCATCCTCAGGGACAAAACCAAACCATTGTTTGTCACTTCGAGAATGAAACCTCACTGCTAATGATGGGAATTTTGTGTGTGTGTGTTAATGGACTATATTCCTCCTTCCCTAGTTCGGGAATGTAAGCCCTGTGGAAAGCTTCAGGATTCTGAAAGGTCACCCGGGGATTTCAGTCCCCGTGCCAAACAATTCTCACTCTTGCCCAGATTTAACCTTTTCTGAGGCGTATTGACTGATTGCTGCTCTGCTCATTGTCGTTAGACATAGAGGTCTGCTAAATGTGGCGATCCAAAAGCTGACAGCCATGAGGCTCATACCTACAATGGTTTAAAACTATTTGTGGCTTTTAATAGACTGGCTTCATTGTCCTGTGTCCTTTCCAAAACGTTCTGTATTTTCGGCTCTGCTTTTCTATCTGATGATGGTTAGGATTTTGCGACCAGCCTGCTGTCCGCCGTGCTTCAGGTGCCCACATGTTTTTGAGCAACAGCTTGTGTGATTAATTAGGGACCGTTTGCCACGCAACACCCTCTCTCAGAGATCTGTGAAGTTTGTGAAGAGGGCAAGCAATAGAGTGGTTCTTCAATCAAATTGAAGAATCCTCACTGAGACACGCAGAGTCTAAACCAAGGCTATAAATTAGAATATTCAGTTCATAAAACCCTGTACAGAAAGAGAAATAGAGGGACAAAGATGGGATTAAATGAATCGAATAATTACTTCAATACATAAGCAAAATATTACGGGCGCTGGAAATCAGAACAGAATATGCTGGAAGAACTCAGCAGATCAGGCAGCATCTGTGGAGAGAAAAAAGATGTTAGCATTTCAAGTCATTTGATTATTCAGCAGCTTTGATGGAAGGTTAATTTTGTTTCTCCCTAAAGATGCGGCCTGACCTCAAACTTTTCTCATTTTATGTGTTCTTACAAAAAAGAATTAACTTTGAAAGAAATCTCCAACATTACATTTTGAAGGAATAACACTTCACACTTGTAAAATATCATTTTCCGGGTCAGAGAGGTCGTTCTAGCAGGAGTTGAGAATTATCCCTCAGTTAAACATTCGTTTCCATTAGAATGCACCAGTTCGAACTTTTCTGGAGTGTTTTGTGGATCGTTACTGGAAATTTATGTCCTTCCTGTGTTTTAATGCTGAATCTCTCAGCAAGGTATTACTGTAACAAAGCTGGACACACAACTCATTGGACAACTTATTCCTGATTTCCACATTTAACTGCAAATGTGCGGGTGTCAGATATTGTACTGCGATTTACCCCCCCAGCAGTGAGTCCTGATAGTCTCACCGGTTTTCTTGTTGCTCAATCGAGCCATTAGATGTAGGTTTCAGGGAATTGCAGAACATTGCAGCAGCAGAATGTCAGTGAAATTTCAGAAAAACCACACTAAGTGCGACATGTTCTCAATTTGTTGATCGCTGTAGCTCAGCCAGGACAATTAGCAAATAGAATATTAACCTCCAGCTCTTGCCCCCCTCTGCTGGATGCAAATACAATTACACCATGCCTCCAATTACATTAATCTACAACGTTCGAGAAATTTCAATCTGTGGTAGTTTTAACAAATTGGTTACCAGATTCGCAAGCAATGCAGCTGAGGACTCGTTAAAGCTCACTGGTCTGCTGCAGGATCACTTAATCATATTTACACAGAATTTGGTGGGAAACAGTAGTTTTAAATGTCGGGGCTTTAAACCCGAGTACATTCACTCGTACAAGTTCAACAAAGGCACAGCGGCAATGGCTAAAATATTAATGAGCAAAGCTGTGATCATTTTTCTTGATAGGCTGTAAGTGATGAACAATTCCTTAACCTGTCCTGACTGAAGTGAGGAATTGTACCATATTTATCGTTTTACATTATTAGATGAGTGCAAGTTGTAATTGTAGAATATTGTGGGTTCCTTAAACCACCAACAACAAGGGTTTCCAAGGGACGGCACGGCGGTGCAGTGGTCTGCATTTCTGCCGACGGCGCTGAGCACCCGGGTTCGAATCCTGGCCCTGGGTCACTATCCGTGTGGAGTTTGCACATTCTCCCCATGCCTGAAAGATGATCAAAGCTTTGCTGATTAATATTTTAGCCATTGCCGCTGTGCCTTTGTTGAACTTGTGTGAATGTACTCGGGTTTAAAGCCCCGACATTTAAAACTACTGGTTTCCTACCAAATTCTGTGTAAAAATGATTAAAGGATCCTGCAGCAGACCAGTGAGTTTTAACGAGTCCTCGGCTGCATTGCTTGCCAATCTGATTACCAATTTGTTAAAATTCTCCCAATGTCTGCGTGGGTTTCTGCCCCACAACCCAAAGATGTGCAGGTTAGGTGGATTGACCAGGCTAAATTGCCCCTTAATTGGAAAATAAATAATTGGGTACTCTAAATTTATTTTTTAAAAATGAAGGGTTTCCTACAAAGGTGGTTTATTCCTGAGCTCAACAGCTGTATACAACACCGTGCTCTGCCCACGCTCCTAGTGATAACTCCCACAGTCCTGCCACGTGACCACTTGGTTTACATCTTCCTCTTGGTCTACAGTAATGATGGAACTAAGTGAGTCTTAACTGCAATGTTTTCCTTTGCATATTTATTGGCTGCAACGATGGACCAGCTCAATTGTTCATCTCTGGCTTGATCTTCAGAAATGGTTTACTCGGCCTGTCTTCTGAAAAAAGTCAAGCAGCCCTGATCAGTTTTGCTCCCCGTTTGAACCAGGCTTCAAGAAGATTGAGTGATAGGGCCCAATATTCTCTGGAGTTTAGAAGTATGAGAGGTGATTTCATAAAACATGAGAAAAATTCTCAGAGAGCTCAAAAGGGCAGCCGCTCAAGAGGCTGATTTCCCCGGGCTGGAGAGCCTAGGACTTGGGAACGTAGTTTTGGAATGAGGAGTCAGCCATTTTGGATTGACATGAGGAGAAATTTCTTCAGTCGGTGGGTTTGTCAATCGTTGGAGTTGTTTTTTTAAAAAAAATATTTTTATTCTACACCCAACAACAATCAATAACCAACAACAAATATCTCAAACCCCATATCAATAACAACGATCCCATCCTCCCACCATGCCCAGACATCAGCCCCCATGTTAACATAAACCAATGACAAAGAAAAAAAGGAATCAGGGATTACCCATAGCCATCTTTAACATACATAGCCCCCCCACCCCATCCACCCATCTCCCCCCCCCCCAACTAATGTTCGATGTTATCCAGTTAGAACATAGAACATAGAACAGTACAGCACAGAACAGGCCCTTCGGCCCTCAATGTTGTGCCGAGCCATGATCACCCTACTCAAACCCACGTATCCACCCTATACCCGTAACCCAACAACCCCCCCCCCTTAACCTTACTTTTATTACGACACTACGGGCAATTTAGCATGGCCAATCCACCTAACCCACACATCTTTGGACTGTGGGAGGAAACCGGAGCACCCGGAGGAAACCCACGCACACAGGGGGAGGACGTGCAGACTCCACACAGACAGTGACCCAGCCGGGAATCGAACCTGGGACCCTGGAGCTGTGAAGCATTTATGCTAACCACCATGCTACCCTGCTGCCCCTTGTTCTTGAAAGTGCATAATAAATAGTGCCCATGACTTGTAGAACCCCTCCGAGCTTCCCCTCAGTTCGAACTTAACCTTCTCAAGGGTCAAGTATTCCAACAGGTCCCCTCGCCACGCCAGGGCACAGGGTGGAGAGGCCGCTCTCCATCCCAGCAGGATCCGCCTTCGGGCGATGAACGAGGCGAAGGCTACGATATCTACCTCCACACCCGTTTCCAACCCTGGCTGGTCCGATACCCCGAATGTGACCTCCCGGGGACCCAGGTCTAGTTTCACATGCACCACCTTGGAAATTACCCTAAACACCTACTTCCAGTACTCCCCAAGCTTTGGACAGGACCAAAACATATGAAGGTGATTGCCCCCCCCCCCCCCCCCCCCCCAACGCTCACACACATCTTCTACCCCTTCAAAGAATCGGCTCATCCTCGCCCTCGTGAGGTGTGCCCTGTACACCACCTTCAGCTGTATCAGCCCCAACCTCGCCCACGAGGCGGAGGCATTCACTCTCCAGAGCACCTCACACCAGACCCCCTCCTCTATAACCTCTCCCAATTCTTCCTCCCACTTCGCTTTGATCCCCTCCAGTGGTGCCTTGTTCTTTTCCAACATAGCTCCGTATACCGCTGGCACTGTCCCCTTCTCCAGTCCACTTGCCACCAGCACCTCCTCCAACAACGTGGAGGCGGTTGGAGTTGTTTAACACGGTGGTGAGGCGTTGAGTATTTCCCAGGCTGCGATCAATAGATTTTTGGACGTTTTAAGAGAATGGAGAAATATGGGGAAAGGATGGGAAAGTTGAGTTGGAAGTGAAGATCAATTGTGATCTTGTTGAACTGTGGATTAGTCTTGAATGGCCGAGTGGCCGATTCCTGGCTTCTCTTCTCTCTCTGTTATCCTACGGAGCAGATTAGTTTACATTTTAAGGAGACAGTCAGACAAACAGATTAATGCCATGTCAGAAGCCTTCCGAGTGGCGTAGCTCGACAGGAGGAATCAATACAGAGAAGAGGAGATGGAGGAGAGGGGAACGATAGGTTGAGCTTGAATCTGTGTTTTAAACTGTCCAGAAGTGTAATTTTAAGTTACAATCATGGATCTGACCTGAATCAAGTTTCGAGCCATGAAAATTGGAAAAACCATGGGTGGTCATCACATAGGTGCTGATTCGCTTCGGAACATGTGAGCAAGACTGGAGATTCAATCAAACTGAAGTGTCAGACTAGTGAATCCATGTCGGTGAAATGCATGCAGCCATTACTGCAAAGTGATAATAGCAATCTTGGGAAATGTTTCTGAGGGTGCACTCACACTGTGCACAATGGTTAATCAGTCACTTGCTGCAGGTTTTCGACAGCTGATTTACAATGGCCCTTCCATCTATCTTCCTGCACCTGGAGTCCCCTTCCTGGCTCTGTGGTGTTCCAATCTGGTCATCTGACAAGACTGCCACAGGGTGAGTGGGACCGGGACTGCTGAAGGCGGTGATTATTCTGCAGTCAGGGATCTGCCGACTGCCTCCGAGTCTCTCGGCAGGTTGAACGTTTCTGCTTCAGCCAGTTCCAAGTACGACGTGGAATTGGATTCTCGTGTTTGGCTTGGTGTTAATCTTCCAACTTTTGAGAGCTGTTGTTCGATCTAAAGTTGTTGGAGAACGAGCAGATAAATACACTCGTGGGGGTATAAGAGTCATTTGGTAAGTGTCGAGGACTTGGGGAGACTTTGGACCAGATGCTGGCAAAGCTCGCTGCAAACTGGACTACTCGTGTCAACAACACCAATCGATTTGGCCGTCTGTGTGATGCTGCTGTCTCAGAAAGGTTCAGGTGGAAGCAGAGAGGAACGCAAGAGAGGGATCGGCATTTCTATGGCAACTCAAGGCCTCCAGACGCCTTGGTGCACAGCGAGATCCCACGGGCAGCAATACGATGATGACTGGATAATTGTTTCTCGTGACATTGGTTGAGGGATAACTATGGGCCAGGATGCTGGGGGAGCTCCCCTGTTCTTCACTAAAACATTGACTTGGGATTGTTTTAGTTCTGCTTGAGAGGACAGACAGGATGACAGCCTAATGCCTCATCTAGAAGGGGGATGATTTTGGAAGTGGTGGGGGGGTGACGGTGGGAAGTGGTTGCGTTGGATTTAACTGGTCAAAAAGCAAACTGGATTATGTATCGAAATCTTTCTCCTTGTCCCTGTTTGGAAGAGGTGAACCCACCATTAGAAATAAAACAGATTAGCATTTTTATCTAAATTAAATATTTTCTTTTAATTGAGAAATTTGTAAAGGCCCGTGAGCGAGGAGAAACGGATGTAGATTTTCTGTGTCTCTCCGGCAGAAATCAGCAGGTTTGAGCAGTGGAGTAGAAAAACAATTCCTTCAAATGAAACAGCTGCGAGGGTAAGATTAAAAGCACTAAGTACAGATAAAGGCAGGAGCTTAAAGTGAGAATTTGTTTCAATCCTGGCATTTATTTAAAAGACCTGAACTTAGGGCAGCACGGTGGCGCAGTAGTTAGCACTGATGCCTCACGACGCCGAGGCCCCATGTCCGATCCCAGCTCTGGGTCACTGTCTGTGGGGAGTTTGCACATCCCCCCCCCCCCCCATGTTTGCGTGGGTTTCGCCCTCACAACCCAAAGATATGCAGGGTAGGTGGATTGACCACGCTAAATTGCCCCTTAATTGGAAAAAGTGAAGTGGGTACTCTAAATTTATAAAAAGAAGAAAAAAGGACCTGAGCTTGTGTTAAAGTTGGATATATTTTTGCCGTTTTCTATGATCAGGCTCAAGTTCACTCAGCATGTGCACTTGTCACCATGAGGCTTAATGGGACTGTGGGAAAATCGTGGGACAGGGGGCTTCAAGTAAGTTTGTGTACAGCAGGGGCCGACTTGCGAGCACCTCTCCACCTTGGTGGTGCCTTGGCTAGATTTCGCCCATATTTGGCCCAACCCTCGATGACTTGTGCCAAATTTGGGGTCAAAGTATTCCTGGAGGTTTCATCAACATGACCTCCTCCAAACACTCATTTGTTCAGACCTGCCTTCATTTCCCCATCTCCCAGTTGCTTGGCAACCGCAGTGTCCAGTCGACTCGCTTTCCACCTCTGGTGACTCCAAGGCAGTTCTCGAGGGCTGACGGCCCAACTGAAGCCATCGCCGTCAACACCTCTGAACCAGGATCCTTCCTCCCCTCGGGAGGGAAGACGGGAAACGCTTGTTGAGTGTTTCCTCTTGGCCAACAAAGTAAGTTGGAGATGCTGATCTTACCTGTTCGTGCTAGCGTTAGCTACTAGGGGGTGCACTGAGTGGTCCGAGTCTCTCTGGACTCACCCCCTCAGCCCTGTATGTCATTTCCACAGCTCCCTGTGTTGTGTACCCATTGGGCAGAAGCTATCAGCTAATGACCAATGGGAAGCTTAACTATGCATGGTAGAACTCTGCTTCCGAGCGACACAAAGCTGCCTGGTTTACAGACATTATTCTCTGAACCGCCACCAAGAGGGCCAATTTTTTTCTGTTTTGTTGTGTTTTCCTTCCCCCCCCCCCCCCCCCCCCCCCTCCTCCTCGCCGGACTGAAAAGAATGTTATTGTTTGGCGTTTCTAGAGAGACGGGAGTTTCAAAGCAAATGGCTTCATTAACGAACATTTAGAGCGAACTTTCTTAATTAATCTTTGCATCTCTCCCTCTGTGTGTGTGTGTGTGTGTGTGTGTGTGAAGTCTTGAATGCGCCCATCCTCGACTGGGCACAAAAGAAACATCATCTCCGGCTAATTTGAATGGAAGGTTATTTGAAAACACACAGATGTCTTTTTTTTAAATTGCCAAATGGAGCTGATGGGCTAAAGCTTGCCAACAAGGTTAGGGTTTAAAAAGCTTGCAGATTGGAGGAGGACTGAAAATTCTGGAAGTGTTTGTGGACTATTTCTCCACTGAGCAATAGGGGTACTGGGGTAGATATAGGAATCATTGAATGGTTACAGCCTGGGAGGAGACCATTGAACCTGTTGTGTCCATGCCAGCTCTCTGCAAGAGCAGCTTGGCTTGTCTCGCTCCCCAACCCTTCCCCCATCACCTTGCAAGTTACTCTTCAGGTAATTATCCAATTCTCTCTTTAAAGCAGCAATTGAACCTACCACCACCACCAGAAAGGGCATTCTAAATCGGAGTCTTTCCTCAGTTCACCTTTGGCTCTTCGCCAATCACTTTAAACCTGTGCCCTCTGGCTCTTGTCACTTCTGCCAATGGGAATAATGTCTCCCTATCACTCTGCCTAGATGCCTCATCATTTTGAATATGTCTTTCAAATGTCTCGACCTTTTCTGAGGTGAACAATTCCAACGTCTCCAATCTGTTTGCATGGCAAGCGATGCCTCCAAACATTGGCTGAGTACCCACCAGTTTAGACCACCTGAATGGCAGCTATTCGGCAGATAGCCTGATTGTTTCCGTGTCGAGGTCTCCTTTTATTGTACTTCACCATGTCCCTGGCCTGATTCTCAGCCCACATGGAGAATAGGGTGGATACTGTGGACATGGATCTCCACCCTGCTCCCACTGGCTGTTGAGTAGCTCACAGGATGCCAACTCGGTATATGCCAACAGTGACCACTCGTATTGCTACAAATACCGTCGAACCTTGTTTTTATTTTTCGTGTATGTTTCAGGTACTTTAACCACGGTTTTCTTCCAAATTGGGTGTCACTACACTCGTCTTTTCAGAAAGGAAACCCTCGCTCTCGCCCAAACAAGAGTCAACTTCTCCCTGTGTGTGCGTGGGTTTCCTCCGGGCGCTCCGGTTTCCTCCCACAGTCCGAAGATGTGCAGGTTAGGTGGATCGTAACTCAGTTATTTTGTTTTGCAAAAAGGCACAGCGGAAATTTGCGCACAGTTCAATGGTTCTAAGACCGACCGAACATTGTTCCTATTTTCTCCCTTACGCCCAATAAAGGATTTTTTTAATTGTTGAAAGATTTAAAATGTGTTGAGGCAAACTCTGCAGCCTTTCGCAGTCTGGCTGCCGATCTCACTGTGCCCAAGGTCTGGAGGAACTGAAGTTTCAGAAACTGCTGAAACGTCACGTGCTCACCCGAACAGTAAATATTGTCTTGGCTGGACGAGGGAATAGAAAATATAATGGAAAAACCACACCGCATTGCTGAATATAGAGTTTTTGTCACCAGTCTCTTGAAGGATGATACGGGGCTGTGGACAAGCTGTGGATTGAAATCGCTGAGAATATATTACAAATTGGATGAATGCGAGTCAAAATGACCTCTATTGATTTTATTCATATTTTGAAATGTCAGTGTTTTGTTTGGGGAAGAGGCATGGTTGATTTTCAAGGTTCTAAGAACATGCACTTCAAAGCTTTTGGAGCTTATATTGTTATAAAAGCCCAAATACTCTACAAAAAGAAAATCCTTTTTGAACAGCGGAACTGATATTCATGTGTGTGTGTGTGTGTGTGCAGATATATTTGGGAGGGAGTAGGATTTCACCTCTGATTGGGTGTCTTCCGAGAGGTCAAATGACGTGACCTGTCACCTTGACCACATCATTGGTCCGTTCTCCAGTTGTGCAACCTTTCCACAGCCCACTAGCCACCATGTCGGACAACAGCTTTATAGTCCAGATTTGTTAATTGAATTTAAATTCCCTCAGTTGCTGTGGTGCGATTTGAACCCATGTCCCCGGAGCAATTAGCTTGGGCCTCTGAGTTACTAGCCCAATGAGAGACATGGGGGCACATAACAGGATTGTCATTAATAAACTCAGTATTGTTTGAGGAAAACATTCTTCACAAGGTAGCACAGCGGTTAGCACTGTTGCTTCATGGTTTCAGGGTCCCAGGTTCGATTCCCGGCTTGGGTCACTGACTGTGCGGAGTCTGCACGCTCTCCCCGTGTCTGCATAGTTTTCCTCCGGGTGCTCCGGTTTCCTCCCACAGTCCAAAGATGTGCAGGTTAAGTGGATTGGCCATGCTAAATTGCCCTCCATGTCCAAAAAGATTAGGTGGGGTCATTGGGTTACAAGGATGGGGTGGAGGTGTGGGCTTGGGTAGGGTGCTCTTTCCAAGGGCTGGTGCTGTCTCAAATGGCCGAATGGCCTCCTCCTGCACTGTAAATTCTATGATTCTATGCCACGTGTCTATAATGTGAAACTTACGAGTGGTTGAGGAAAATAGTATGGGTATATTTCAAAAGGAAGCTCGACTCACACGTGAGGGAGAAGGGAATAAAAGGTTACACTGATTGGGTTAGATGAAGAAGGGCAGAGAGAGGTTTGTGTGGAGCATAAACATTAGCATAGACCAGTTGGAGATACAACATAAAATAACGTGTATAACGACACAAGCAGGCGGACCTGGGTGCATATGTGCATATATCAATGCTGGTGGCAGGGTAGGGTGAGAGACTGGTTAATAATGCATCGCTATGCTAGGCTTTAGTAATGATTGTGGGATGGTGGTAATGTCACTGGACTAGTAATCCAGAGGCCTCCCCCCTCCTAGTTGGCCTATCTACATATTAAGTCAGGAATCCTTCCTGTACACACCTGACAAAATCTGCTCCATCCAAACCATTTGCCCTAAGGAGGTTCCAGTCAATATTAGGAAAGTTGAAGTCACCCATGACAACAACTCTGTTACTTCTGCATTTTTCCAAGATCTGACTCCCAATCTCTGCTGCTATTGGGGGCTCGATAGAAAACTCCCAATAAAGTAACTGCTCCTTTCTTGTTTTTGACTTCCACCCATACTGACTCCGTAGACAAACCCTCCTCAACTACCTCCTTTTCTGCAACTGTGATGCACTCCCTAATTAACAGTGCCACTCCCTCTCCTCTTTTACCTCCCTTCCTATTCTTGTGAAAACATCTAAACCCCGGACCATCTAACAATCATTCCTGCCTCTGTGAAATCTATGTCTCCGTAATGGCCACAACATCGCAGTTCCAAGTCCTGATCCATGCTCTAAGTTCATCTCCCTTATTCCTGACACTCCTTGCATTGAAACAGACACACTTTAACCCATTCCACTGAGTGCAACTTAGCCCTATCAACTGTCTATCCTTCCTCAGACATGCTGCATACTATTTCTGCCAGTTCAACAGCTACCCTATTCTATTATCCGTAGCTCTGGTTCCCATCCCCCTGCCAAACTAGTTTAAACCCTCCCGAAGAGCTCCAGGAAACCTCCACCCAGGATATTGTTGCCCCTCCAGTTTAGGTGCAATCCGTCCTTCATGTACAGGTCCCACCTTCCGCCTTCCGCAGAAGATATCCCAATGATCCACATATCTGAAGTCTTCCCTCCTGCACCAGCCCTGTATCCACGTGTTCAGCTGCACTCGCTATCTGTTCCTTGCCTCACTTGCACGTGGCACCGGTAGCAATCCTGAGATCACTACTCTGCTTGTCCTGCTCTTTAGCTTCCAACCTAACTCCCTAAAATCACTTTTTAGATCCTCATCCCTTTTCTTAGCTATGTCGTTGGTGCCTTTGTGCACCACGACTTCTGGTTGCTCCCCCTCCCCCTTAAGAATCCTGTAGACTTGATCAGAGACATCCCTGACCCTGGCACCCGGGAGGCAACATAACTTCCGGGAGTCTCGATCGCGACCACAGAATCTCCTATCTATTCCCCTAACCATTGAGTCTCCCATCGCTATTGCTTCTCTGTTCTCCCCCTTCCCTTCTGAGCCACAGAGCCAGACTCAGTGCCAGAGAACTGGCTGCTAGGGCCTTCCTCCAGTAGATCATCCCCCCCCCCCCCCCCCAACAGCATCCAAAACAATATACTTGTTTTGAAGGGGAATGGCCACGAGGGATCCCTGCACTGTCTGCCCGTTTGTTTTCTTTCCCCTGACTGTAACCCAGCTACTCTTGTCCTGTACCTTGGGTGTGGCTACCTCCCTGTAACTCTTCTCTATTACTCCCTCTGCCTCCCAGATGATCCGAAGTTCATCCAACTCCAGTTCCCTAACACGGTCTCTGAGGAGCTGGAGTTGGGTGCACTCCCTGCAGCTATACTCAGCGGGGACACCGGTGGTATCCCTCACCACCCACATCCTACAGGAGGGGCATGCAACTGCCCTGGCCTCCATCCCCTCTTACCTCACAGAATATAGCTGCCCTGTGGACCAACTGGAACTCCGCCCTCCGACTCTGCTCCCAGTCAGCTGCACTCACTGTAAACTCCCGGCTCCCTTCACGAATTGTGTCACAAGACAGGTTTCTAGAGGCACAAGCTGGAAAAATACAAATTTAATACTTGCTTTGTGCAAAGAGTGGGCAACAATAGTAGAGCAGGAATCACTGAAGGGTCACTGGGATACTGTGATGGGTACGATCAAGTTTTTGCGACATGGATGACCTAAGTTGACCAGCATGGTCCTCCTCAATGTTAGGGAAAGCAGTGGTGTAGTGGTATTATCCCTGGACTAGTAATCCAGAGACCCAGAGTTATGCTCAGGGGACATGGGTTCGAATCCCACCACGGCAGATGGTGGAATTTGAATACTATAAAAAATCTGGAATTAAAAATGTCTAATGATGATCATTGTCAATGATTGTAAAAACCCATTTGGTTCACTAATGTTCTTCAGGGAATGAAATCTGCCATCCTTACCTGGTCTGGCCTACATTTGACTCCAGATCCACAGCAATGTGGTTGACCCTAAATGTCCTTGGCGATGGGCAACAAATGTTGGATCGCATGAATGAATAAATAAAGACCTAATTTGCAGTTTGTTCTAAATTTGTAGGTTAGCTGGACCTGTGATCTCATGATTAACGAGGTTGATTATGGCATTGAACGTCTTGATGGAATATGGAAGCTAGAGGTTACTTTTATTGAACAGTCAACACTGCACCAACAGCCCAGAATCCAACAATACCTCCCAAAATGTAAATTTATGACCAATCTTGTATTCCGTTAATGCTCCCGCTCTCTGCGAAATAAACGGCACATGTTTTATTACCGTGTGTAAAGGTGTCCTGCTCGAGACACTTTGTGTATCTTAAGGAAAGATCAGTTTCACCTTGTAATACCCACTGGTCTGTTTGTCAAGCACTTAACAGTATTCATTACCTAACTCATTGTACTGCCATTGCAACTTTAAATTGCTGCTGGAATGGTGAGATTATTCGGCACTTGGAGCATATATACAGCAGGAAATGAGCAGATTGGAGCATGGGTGTACAGAGGAGATTGCTTACTTGATGAAGAGGGTTTGCTGAAAATGTGTTGAGTCTGGAACATTATGAGCTTCTGCCATGCACCATCAGCGGGTACAGTGTTGCGTGGGAGCAGAACTCCAGTTTGGGAAGGCCAATTTGCATTTATATGGCGCCTTTAACACAAGAAAGGTGCTTCATAAAGGTGTTCTCAAACAAAGTTTGACCCCAAGTCAGCCTCATGTGATATTAAAACAGGTTAAATTTGAAGAGGATGGTTTTCAGGGACCTTTGACAGGAGGAGAGCGAGATCGAGAGGCGGGGAGATTCCGGGTGGGTGGAATTTACAGAGCTTTGGGCCATTATGCCAGCTGAAAGAATGACTGACAGTGAAAATGAGTGACATGCAAGAGGCCAGAGTTGGAGCAAAGGGATCTCCGAGGATTCACATTTCAGTCACTTGGAGTTACAAATGAATTGGAACTTGGGTAAAGTCTGTCTTCAATAGTGAACTTAATTCTTGATTTCCTTCTTTGGATAGAAGAACATGAGAACCAGGGAAAGGGCGTCCGGCCCTGCGATCCCACTCCTTTTAGGGCCATTGTATGGATTTTTCTATCGGTGACTTCCTCCAATACCATCATTGCAACCTGTTCACCCCCTACTTTAAGGAACACTAGATTGTGTCCATGTACCTCTTGATAAAATAACACAGTGCTTTTATTCCCTCTATAAACCTTTATACCCATGATATGTAGCAGTAGCTCCATTTTAAAGATTTTAATTAACTTTTCATCAACCCCCTTCATCATGCTGGGCTTTAATCTTAAGCCTTTCAATTCTGGGAGCTGAATTTGAGTGTAATCTAGATTTTGGAGATCACAATTCACTGCCAAATCCAACAGGCCTCTCCCTAGACCTTGGACAGGAGCTTTCAAATATCAGACTTCATACGTTGAAATTAATTCAGTTATAGGTCATGAGAAGTTGAAGTCATGTTCTGATGAAATGGATTGAATTGGGTTAATGCTACTTATTCAGTTTTGGGAAGGACATCTCTGAACATCATCTGACAGTAATCCACGTTATAAGTCGTATGAGAGGCAGGATTGTCTCCTGCTGATACTGTCTTTCTCCCTCATCTGTCGCTTTGGCTCATTCGAGGTCTTGTCAGATCAGAGACATGAACGATCTGGAGGAAACCTGTTCACCATGTACCAATCTCTAGGATTAATTTTTTTCACATTAGCAATGCAGAAACTCAATCAGAAAAAGTAAGACTTGCATTTAAATAGCAACTTGCACGGCCTTAGGACGTCCCAAATGTAGTCACTGTTGCAGTGTCAGAAATTGGTCGCCTGTCCGCGCACAGCCAGCTCCCACAAGCAACAACAAAATGAATGACAGGATTATCTGCTTTAAAAATGGTTTGTTAGGGCAGCACAGTGGTTAGCACTGGGGCCACGACGTTGAGGACCCGGGTTCGAATCCGGCCCTGGGTCACTGTCCGTGTGGAGTTTGCACATTCTCCCCGTGTCTGCGTGGGTCTCACTCCCGCAACCCAACAAGATATGCTGGTTAGGTGGATTGGCCGCACTAAATTGCCCCTTAATTGGAAAAAAAACATAATTTGGTACTCTAAATTTATTTATTTTTTTAAATGGTTTGTTGAGGACTAAATGTTGACCATGACACTGGGCGGACTCCTCTACGTTCTGAAAATGAGATGTGGGTTCTCTGATGTCCACCTGACATGGCTTTGATTAACATTTCATCGCACCTCTGGTAGTGTAGTGCTCCCTTCATGCTTTATGGGAGATGTCGACCTAGATGTTGTGATCAAGTCTCCGGAGCAGGAATTGAACTCGCAACCTTCAGAGTCTGAGGTAAGAGTGCTACCCGCTGAGCTCTGGCAGTATTGTGCTGGTATACCAGTTGGTAAAAATGCCCAGCTCAGTTAATATTATAATAATGGTACCATGGGGGCAAGGGTTGCCAGATCTCAATTGGGCGGCTTGATTTGTGTAACTTCGGTATTGCAGAGATGAAGGCAGTTTGACCGTCACCATCTAGCCGCTAGCTGGGGATTTCCTGCATCTTGGATGCTGCTTCAACTCCAGTTGTACTGGAGAAGACCAGGCCCCTTGCACAGTCGGACTTACTGCACAATCGGACTCTTCCCTGACCAAGTATGAGACGCTGGCACTGGGCAGGGCTGGCAGATAGAGGAGATGGAAGCTGAGAGGATGGAGGGGGGCAGGGGATCGTGTCCAGCCCTTGCACATTTTCCACCTGCAGTATCTGGGATAATTTCACCGCGCAGAGTCACTCTAACTTATCTGGTTCATATCCAGTCAGTGAAGTGGAACACAGCAGAGAGACATGCTTAAATGCTGCAATTACAGTGGCATTATACCAATGCTGAGGCAATGAATATTCAATTGGCAAGTCTTTTTACACAGTGCGAATGTGTGAAGGGCATTGTGGCAATGCTTTTTCTTTTACAAATACATTTGATTTTTTTTCGTACAATTCATGGGTCGTGGCTGACCCCTGATTTGGTGACATTCCCTGGAGATGTTAAGCTGTAAACCATTATAGGAGGGGAAGGGTTAACAGCGTGGTGCCCTTGTTTCTGTGGGGATTAAAATCATTCCACATCATAATTAACCTTAAGTGCCACATGACTTCCAGTCGTTGCAGAATCTCGCCCAATCCCATTTGTGAAATTGTTATTATATTTGGATAATACCTTTAATTATACACAGTGGTGCAGAATGATAAGGTCAAGCTCCCAATGTTCTTGTGCTTGTGCATTGCCCTAACCAGCGCTGTGCAGTTCAATTTTTTAAAAAATCATTAAATCTGTACAAATAATTCCTCACTGAACATGTGCACAACTTCTCTGCGCTTATGATGTATCGATAAACACCACGAGAGGTTTGTTACAACATTATTGTTCCCAGTGTGTCATTGAAGAGAATAGTAGATTGGGGCAACAGTCTTGCTGGCCCCTGCTCTTTCACTAAACTAACAAAAAAAAAACAGAATTAGCAGTGGTGGGTATTTTAATTGGGACATAATGGGGGCATTTTCCTTTCAACCAAATTAAAGGCTTGCGTTACGTCTGCTATAATTTGTCAAATTTCATACACACTAATAAGGTCTTGGATTGCACGACTGGTGAGTGATTCTATTTCTCCTTTTACTGCATGACTATTGAAGCTGTGACTTGTTGGTAGCACGCTTGCCTCTGAGTCAGAGATTGCGGGTTTGTGTCCACCGCTTGAGACCTCAGCACAAAAGCTCCAGTGTGGTATTGCCGGATGAAATGTTGAACGGAAATTCCCATCTGCTCTGTCGGGTAGATGTGAAAGATCCCGTGGCCCTGTTTCGATGAAGAACAGGGAATGTCTCCCTGGCGTCGAGCTGACAGCTAAATGAGGCTCAGCGAAATGCAACTTTGTGATTTTCGAGCAGGTCACGTGGGGCCTGCATTTATTTGAAGTATACACACTGGTACTAGGCAGTGATCACCACCAACAAAAGAGATAACGAGGACCTGACCATCACCCCTTGACATTCAATGACATTCTCATTGCTGAAGTCGCTGCTACAACATCCTGGGAGTTGCTATTGACCAGAAACTGAGCTGGACCAGCCTTCTAATAATAATAATCGCTGATTGTCACAAGTAGGATTCAATGAAGTTACTGTGAAAAGCCCCTAGTTGCCACATTCTTGCGCCTGTTCGGGGAGGCCGGTATGGGAATTGAACCCGCGCTGCTGGTCTTGTTCTGCATTACAAGCCAGCTGTTTAGCCCACTGTGCTAAACCAGCCCCTAAATACTGTGGCTACCAGAAAAGACCAGAGGCTGCAGTGAATAATTCGACTTCTGGCTTCCCAAAATCTGTCCACCATCTACAAGGTAAAAATCAAGAATGTGATGGAATACTTTTCACTGCCTGAATGATTGCCTCCAATAACACTTGACACTGTCCAGTTCAAAGCTGCCCAGTGATCGGCACCTCACCACTTTAAACATTCACTTCTTTTCCCCCCCCCAACAGCGATGTCCAGTGGCAATAAAGTGTACCATTCAAGGTACACTGCAGCAACTTGTCAACTCTCCTTCAATAGTGCCTTCCCAACCCATGATCCCTGCCATCGGGAAGGACAAGGGCAGGGCAGCACGGTGGTGCAGTGGGTTAGCCCTGCTGCCTCACAGTGCCGAGGTCCCAGGTTCGATCCCGGCTCTGGGTCACTGTGTGGAGTTTGCACATTCCCCCCGTGTTTGCGTGGGTTTCACCCCCACAACCCAAAGATGTGCAAGGTAGGTAGATTGAACACGCTAAATTGCCCCTTAATTGGAAAAAATGAATTGGGTACTCTAAATTTAAAAAAAAAGAAAGAACAAGAGCAGCAGACGTAAGGCACACGACCACCGCCCAGTTCCCCACAAAGCCACACAGCATCCTAATTCGGAACTAAATCGCTGTCCCTTCACTGTCTCTGGATCTAAATCCTGGAATTCCCTACCCAACCGTGGGTGTGCCTGTACTAAATGGACTGCAACGGTCCATGGTTGCATTCTTCTTCTGTTTGACATGCATAAGGATTGGCGAAACATTAGTGTCGGCCCTTTATTTGAAGTTGAGACTATGCACAGGTAATGTTCACCGGGAGGCTGTGAGGCGTACGCCTGACCTTGATCTCTGCTGCTTTCTGACGGGCTAATATCTCACATCCTGTTGAGGTAGTAACGATTGACGAGATACATGTTGTTTAAGATACGCAGGTCATCATATGACAACAACCACCACCGTCTCCAGGGCAATTAAGAATGGGCAACACATGCTGACCTTGCTAGCAAAGCGCACATCCCGTGTAAAGAATTGGAAACAGCTCCGAAGTGATCTAATCGAGGTGTTTACCTCAATAAATCCTTTTATTCTTTTAGATACAACAAAACCAGTTCCTCTGGTGGAGAATCCATGGCTGTACAATAGCACAATGGTTAGCACTTTTGCTTCACAGCGCCACGGACTTAGGTTCATTCCCGGCTTGGGTCCCTGTCTGTGTGGAGTCTGCATGTTCTCCCCGAGTCTGCGTGGGTTTCCTCCGGGCGCTCCGGTTTCCTCCCTCAAGTCCCGAATAACGTGCTTGTTAGGTGAATTGGACATTCTGAATTCTCCCTCTGTGTACCCGAACAGGCGGCGGAGTGTGGCGACTAGGGACTTTTCACAGTAACTTCATTGCAGTGTTAATGTCAGCCTGTTGAATCTTATGACACTATCTGCCTCTCCTTCCTGCCAGGCAAGCTGTCTCGTGTCTTCCATATTAGCCATATAAATCTGTCTCTTCTCAACTCGTCTAGTCTGTTGTGCTCGGCCAGCTCATGGCCTGTTAGGAACGGGAAGTGTTTTTGTGCCACTTTTATTCAATGGGGTATGTGAACTCTATTCTTGGCTTATTTTGTCACATGCCCTGCCCAAAGTGGAACTAAACATCTTTGGTTATAACTGAAGTAACCATTTATTCTTGCTGAGCAATGAGTCAACCCTCCGGGATTGTTGTGTAGTCGACTGATCCCCAACACGGTAACACACAACCCAGCTGAAAAATCACAAGAGATGTTAAAACATTTATGCATCTTGTTCGCATTTTGTTTGGACATTTCTTAGTTGTGAAGTATTGGAGGTGGAATAAAAATCAAGTCAAGAACGAGCCACTTGCTTTCCAATTGGTATTGGAAGACAAGGGCACCGAGAGAACAGGCATGTCAGGTGACCAGTAACGGGAGTGTAGGGGCGGGATGGTTGGGGGCAGGAGGTCATGTGATGAAACCAGGAATGTGGCCAATCAGAGTTGTTTCCGTACATTTAAAAACCTGGGCTGGTTTAGCACAGGGCTAAATCGCTGGCTTTTAAAGCAGCCCAAGGCAGGCCAGCAGCACGGTTCAAATCCCGTACCAGCTTCCCCGAACAGGCGCCGGAATGTGTCGACTAGGGGCTTTTCACGGTAACTTCATTTGACGCCTGCTTGTGACAATAAGCGATTTTCATTTTTCATTCAAACACAAAGTGCTGGAAATACTCAGCAGGTCTGGCAGCACTTGTGGGGGGCGGGGGAGCAGATATAGGGGGTGTGATTTAACGCCCAGAAAGCAGAGTTCTGTTTTGAGCACGTATAGCCCAGCGCCTGCAGTGCCAAGACTTACCCGGCTATCAAACAGGCCTTTTTTCTTGTGGCCTTGGCTGATATCGCCCCAGCAAGGCCGCAATTACCTCACTTCCTGCTCTGCGAGTGCAGCTCGTCGGTGCCGGAAGAGATCGGAGTGCCATCTTTAAACTCTGCCACGATCTCTTGACCTCCCCCCCCCCCACGCCCCTCCCCCCAAAGAGGCCTCACCGCAGCATGCGGAACCCCCAATTCCCCAACTTACCTCTTAGGGGGTCCTGGAGCTCCCCTTGTGTCACCTCTTTCAGGCAAGGCATCCCTGGGCCCAATCTCTGGCAGAGGCAGCCTGGCACCTGAGCACCTTGGCATTGCCAGCCTGGCACTCTTGCAGTGCCCCTGCCAACCTGGAAATGCCACCTGGCAGTGCCATGGTGGCACTACCAGGGTAACTGAGTGGCAATGCTAAAGTGCCAAGCTGGCAGTGCTAAGATGCCAAAGGTACCACCCTGCCCAGGGCTCAACCACTTGAGGGCAGTCCAATGGCCTGGGAGAACCACCCCACCCAACCCCCAGGTACCATTAGGCCTGGTCCACGTCTGTGTGGGCCATTATTAAATGGCACCATAACGAGGTCCCCCAGGCACAGGCGTTCGTTCCCGAACCTCGGGAGAATCGGGCGCCGACATATTTAATGAGTCTAATGGTTAATTTAAATATGTTAATCTGGCTCTCACCCAGCGAATGCGAGATCCAGGCTACGAAATCTCGTTCGGCCTTGCAAGGTGTCCCGCACGTAACAAAATCTTGCAAGAGACCTGTTGCGAGATTTGAGGCCTCGTCAATGCACTGATTTGGGAGCGACGAGACCATTTGATCGTGCCCAACGTTTTGGGTCAAACATAAGTCACCTTCTAGTATGTAGCAAACTCCACTGAAATCATTTTACGTGTGTGTTTAAGCAGTAATTTGTCAAGAATATTCGGCTAGTTTTAGTTATTGTTCAGGAAACCCATGGTTGATGAACCTTTTGTGTCCTGAATGGGATTGTCCCAGTATAAGGCGGTCTACCTGCAAGTTGTGCTTACGCACCGTTGGTACAAGGGTTGATGCATTGATGACAGTTGGGAAGAGTGGTTGAAGATTTTGGAATAAAATAAAATTTCTGCTTGTTTTTAGAATGGAACTCAATAGATTCTGGGAGAATTGATCATAATCCCTGCCCCGGTGGGCCAAATATCCCTTTTGATACTGAAGGCCATTTTCTTGGTTCGTATCTTCCTGCCTTTTGCCGCTTTTAGCCCACGACAAAGGCAGTGATTAAGTTCAAGAGTTCAGTCAGATAATTTGAGGACAAAAGGTCAGTGTGTGGGTGCAGTCCCTTTCATCATTGGCTCTGCGGGCCCAGTCTTTGTATAGTCTCAGTGGAAGGAACTGTGCCACATGTGCATGCCAGCTCCGTTTGAGTGGCAAAAGAAGTAAGGTTGCCAACTTCAATCAAGGCCACAAGGAGATGGGGAGGGGGAAGGGCAGGATAGGATGGAATCGTGACTGGAATTTCCAGCTTTGCCGATGACGAATATCCATTCAGACGAGCAGGGATAAAATTTGCTTTGTTTTTTTTAAGAAAAAGAATTGGTACTCTGGTTGATAGCCTGGGAATTCCCGAACCAAATGGAGCAAATGGATGTCCACTCTCTCTAATGTTAAACTGTGCTGTGGGGCAGTCCTGACTGGAACCAAGCAATCGTGTGACGTTTGTCTGAATGTTTAGCCGCTGCTCAGTCAGACTCCGTTCTGCTACCCTGCCGCCACTGTCCTCTTCCAGCCTTGATGATGTTAGCCTATAAGATACGGTTCTGGTGGGGAGGGGGGGGAAAAGTGGTCAGGTTTTTGTCCCAAATTACCTGAGTGTTATGGGTTCAACAGCAGACCCCATCTTATTATTCCCTGGCATGCACTGGAGCTCTGACTGATCTGTCCCTCAGCTCCAGCTCTCAAGGCACTGATATTGGTTGGAGCACTGTGGTTGGCCATATTCCCGGCCGATTCACTCCATGACCTCCTGCCTAGAATTGTCTCGCCCTACTTCATTCACCCAGTGTGTCCATTGCAAAGATGCACCTGCTCATTGTGCCAATCAAAAAGCAAACTGACTATTTTTCAAAAAATTTAGAGTACCCAATTCTTTTTTTTTTCCAATTAAGGGGCAATTTAGCGTGGCCAATGCACCTACCCTGCACATCTTTGCATTGTGTGGGGGGGGTGAGGCCTACGCAAACGCAGGCAGAATGTGCAAACTCCACACGGACAGTGACCCAGAGCTGGGATCGAACCTGGGTCACCAGCGGTGTGAGGCAGCAGTGCTAACCACTCCGACACCGTGCCGCCCCAGCAGTGGACACTTGATGGCTCAATTGGATGGTTCATGACAGGTAGTCGAGCAGCAATTGTCTCCATGTTTGATGCATTTGTAATGAAGAAAATCGTGTTCAAAGGAGTAGGTAATAGAAAACATTTTTTTAAATTGCCCCCACCCCCTCAACACTTTTCCTTGATTAGCACACAGGAGCGGCCTCGAGATTAATGTTTAATTCCTGGAAACTCCAGGCCAAGTCTGGAGGGTTGGAAACCCTGATAGGCCCAGTGAATTGGGCGTGGGTTAGAGATGATCAGCCAGAACCCTCTCTGGCTCTTATTGCTTACTGATAAACTCAGCGAATCGTGAGCCAACTCTTCTAAATCAATGGAACAGGATAGATTAGATTGCGCAAGGATGAACGTGCCGATATTTGATTCCTCGCAGCATTAAATGCAACCGAAGGAAGCTTCTGTTACTTGAAATCCTTTTACTTCAGACCTATCCTGTATGATTGTGGCTTTTTTCAGTGTGGCTCCCTACCACAATCCGCCTAGCCGTTAATGTGTTAAATAGAGCTTGTTTACAGATTGGAAAGTACACCATTTGATCCCTCGAATGTTTACTCCTTGTTCACTGGGAAGCTGCTCCTTATCAAATTGACGGTTATGTTTTCTTAAACATTTGCTTTGCGTGCTTTTTCATGTGGCCGCAACAATGATTTTTAACCAGGCCTCCCCAATTTTCTTTCTTGAAAAAATAATCTCTGATCTGAAAGATTTCTCGAGCAGTAAATGCGGGCCAAATGGGCGGAGACTGCATCTGTTCCATTAAAGCTGAGGGCACTGTGTGGTAAAGCCCACCAGTTACTTTGCCCTTTTATAATGTTGATTGTTTTCCCATGCCCGTAGGGTAGGACAAGTTGGCGGAGAGGGAAGGCCATCAAAACATTGGCCGAAACGCACTGTATCAGAGGACCAACATCCTCTGGCCTCTGGCCATGCTTTACTGGATGCTTAAAGTTCGAAGGACTTGCATTTATGTATATTGTTGAAGCTCAGGCAGTCCCACACTGCTTTTAAGCCAGTGCAGCTTATTTAACGTACAATCGCCGCTGTAAAGTAGGCGGCGCCGCAGCCAATTTGCCCAGGTTGAGAAGATGGGAATCAGACATCCTGTTGGTAAAATGCTGGAAAAACGCAACAGGCCTGGAAGCATCTGTGGAGAGAGAAACAGAGTTAATGAAACTTCCCTACTCTTCTTCAAATAATGCATTAGATGAAACCATATCGAGTACCATTTGTTCATATTCCCTCTCCTCGCTTTTCCTCTCAAAATGTTTAGCTTCACTCTTTCCTGCATTAAGGTGTGTCTACCTATTTCACCAGTCGATATGTCCCCTGAGGTTTATTCCCATCTTCCAGTGGATCTCGCTATTTACCGATTTCATGCCATCTGCAAATATTATAATAATGCCCTGTATATCCAGGTCCAGGACATTAGTAGATATCAAAGTGATTAATTGTTTTAACAATAATTCCTGGAGAGCACTATTGTGTATTTTTCTCCAGTTTGAAACACAGCCATTCACCACTAGTCAGGTGAGGTAAGAGGGTCTGCTCTTGACATCAAGGCAGTGTTTGATGAAGTCTGGCATTAAAGGGCCCTCGCAAAACTGGAGTCAATGAGTATCAGGGGGTAAACTCTCCACCGGCTGGAGTCATACTTAGCACAAAGGAAGATGGTTGGGATTGTTAGAGGTCAGTCATCTCAGTCCTGGGGCATGATTGCAAGAGTTCCTCAGGGTAGTGTCCTGGGCCAACCATCTTCAGCTGCTTCATCAATGACCTTTCTTCCAACATGAGGTCAGATGTGAGGATGTTTGCTGGTGATTGATTGCACAATATTCAGCACCATTCGTGATTCCTCCGATTGTGAAGTTGAGTTTGCACGTTCTCCCCGTGTCTGTGTGGGTTTCCTCTGGCTGCTCCGCTTTCCTCCAACAGTCCAACGATGTGCAGGTTAGGTGGATTGGCCATGCCAAATTGCCGCTTAGTGACCAAAAAGGTTGGGAGGGGTTATTGGGTTACGAGGATAGGGTGGAAGTGAGGGCTTAAGTGGGTCGGTGCAGACTCGATGAGCTGAATGGCCTCCTTCTGCACTACGTTGTAGGTTAATTGGGGTTGCGGGGATAGGATGGGGGAGTGGGCCTGGGTGGGGTGCTCTTTCAGAGAGTTTGTGCAGCCTCGATGGGCCGAATGGTATCCTTCTGCGCTGTCGGTATTCTACATGCAAAAACAGCAAGGCCTGGACAATATCCAGGCTTGGGTTGACAAATGGCAAGTAACATTTGCACCACACAAATGCCAGGCAATGACCAATAAGAGAGAATCAAGCCATCGCCCCTTGACATTCATTCAATGGCATCACCATCACTGAATCCCCCACTATCAATAACATTGACCAGTAACTGAACTCTACTAGCCACATAAATACTGTGGCGACAAGAGCAGGTGAAAGGCTAGGAATCCCACAGACCCACGTCCTGACTCCCCAAAGTCATTCCACCGGCTACAAGGTACAAGTCAGGAGTCTGATGGAATTCTCTTGCCTAGATGACAGCAGCTCCAACAACACTCAAGAAGGTCTTGTGTAAATTTAGTTAATTGTGTTGTATGGTTTTGTTTATTATGGACATTCAAGAAGCTTGACACCATCCAGGACAAAGCAGCCTGCTTGATTGGCACCCCGTCCACAAACATAGAACATAGAACATTACAGCGCAGTACGGGCCCTTCGGCCCTTGATGTTGCGCCGACCTGTGAAACCATCTGAAGCCTATCTGACCTACACTATTCCATTTTCATCCATATGTCTATCCAGTGACCACTTAAATGCTCTTAAAGTTGGCGAGTCTACTACTGTTGCAAAATCAAGAATCACAAAGATTCGATCCCTCCACTACCGATGCACAGTAGCAGCAGTGTGTACCATCTACAAGATGCACTGCTGGAATTCCTTAGTCAGCATCTTCTAACCCCATGATCACAACTGTCTTGAAGGATAAGGGCAGCAGATACATGGGAATACCACCACCTGTCAGTTTCCCTCCAAGCCACTCACCATCCTGACTTGGAAATATATTGATGTCCCTTCACTGTCGTTGGGTCAAAATCCTGGAACTCCCTCCCTAACAGTGCTAACACCACGACTGCGGCAGTTCAAGAAGGAAACTCACCGACATCTTCTCAAGGGAAATTAGGGATGGCCAACAAATGCTGGCCTAGCCAGCGAAGCCCACAGACAGTAAGAATGATTTTTTAAAACTCCCTGGTTTCCATTCCTGAGCCATCTCTGTATCCAGACTGTCACTGTGCCTTCAATCCCGTGCTTTTTTTAACTTGCATATTATGTGGTACTTGATCAAACGTCCAAGTCCATATACACAACATCAACCACACTACCCTGAACAACTCTCCCCATTACAAAGTGCATGCTCCCAGTTTGTAGTTTTAATGTGTGTAAATTGGAGAGTTACAAGTGGTGCACCTGTGTGTGTTACAGTGCAAAGCCAGTAATCGCTGCTTCCATTCCCCTCTCCCTCGGGGGATAATTGAAGTTGGTTGATGATCGCGTTTTGCTCTCTGGCACCTGATGCAGCAAACTCCGAAGGCACTGGCAGGAGGTCAAGCGAGATATGGATGAGCTAAGCATAACCTTTCTTGAGATTTGACGTTGATTTAGACAGCAGAGATTTGCATTAATGGGCTGTGCAAAGAGGTTCGTTACACAAGTTCTGATGGATGATCAGGAATGTAGCTTATAGGATACTGGAGGTTTCTTAATGTATTCATGCGCAGGTCGATATGTTTGTAATGATTTATTTTGGTTTCCTCTCTTCCTGTCTTTTCAATTCATTGAGTTGTGATGCCACACAGTTCCGTACCCTTTGGTAATTTGTTCATTCCCATGGTTTGGATGAGGCTGGCATTTATTGCCCACCATTTGACCCCCATCTTGAGAATGTGGTGGAAAATGCACCATCTTCTGGCACTGCATGCAGTTGGTGTTTTGAAAGGGTTGTTAGGGAGGGAGTTCCAGGATTATGGCCCCACGACAATGACAGAATGGTAAATGCATCTCCCAATTGGTGCGGGGGTGGGGGAGAGTGGCACAGTATGTGCATGTGGAGGGGAACTTGGCAGTGAAAGCATTCTTATGCAGCTGCTGTCCTTGTCCTTGAAGCTGGTGGAGGTTGCGGACTTTTGAGGTGAGGTGTCATCAGGGAAGCGTTCAGGATGTAACTGAGACCGTCTTAGAACATAGAACATAGAACACTACAGCGCAGTACGGGCCCTTCGGCCCTCGATGTTGCGCCGACCTGTGAAACCATCTGAAGCCTATCTGACCTACACTATTCCATTTTCATCCATATGTCTATCCAGTGACCACTTAAATGCCCTTAAAGTTGGCGAGTCTACTACTGTTGCAGGCAGGGCGTTCCACACCCCTACTACTCTCTGAGTAAAGAAAATGCCTCTGATATGGGGCAGCACGGTAGCATGGTGGTTAGCATAAATGCTTCACAGCTCCAGGGTCCCAGGTTCGATTCCCGGCTGGGTCACTGTCTGTGCGGAGTTTGCACGTCCTCCCCGTGTGTGCGTGGGTTTCCTCCGGGTGCTCCGGTTTCCTCCCACAGTCCAAAGATGTGCGGGTTAGGTGGATTGGCCATGCTAAATTGCCCGTAGTGTCCTAAAAAGTAAGGTTAAGGGGGGGGGTGTTGTTGGGTTACGGGTATAGGGTGGATACGTGGGTTTGAGTAGGGTGATCATGGCTCGGCACAACATCGAGGGCCGAAGGGCCTGTTCTGTGCTGTACTGTTCTATGTTCTATATCTGTCCTATATCTATCACCCCTTAATTTAAAACTATGTCCCCTCTTGTTGGTCATCACCATCTGAGGAAAAAGACTCTCACTGTCCACCCTATCTAACCCTCTGACTATCTTATATGTCTCTATTAAGTCACCTCTCAGCCTTCTCCTCTCTAACAAAACAACCTCAATTCCCTGAGCCTTTCCTCGTAAGACCTTCCCTCCATACCAGGCAACATCCTAGTAAATCTCCTCTGAACCCTTTCCAAAGCTTCCACATCCTTCCTATAATGTGGTGACCAGAACTGCACGCAGTACTCCAGGTGCGGCCGCACCAGAGTTATATACAGCTGCAGCATGACCTTGTGGTTCCGAAACTCAATCCCCCTGCTTATAAAGGCTAGCACACCATATGCCTTCTGAACAGCCCTATTAACCTGGGTGGCAACTTTCAGGGATTTATGTACCTGGATGCCGAGATCTCTCTGTTCATCTACACTACCAAGAATCTTGCCATTAGTCCAGTACTCTGCATTCCTGTTACTCCTTCCAAAGTGAACCACCTCACACTTTTCCGCATTAAACTACATCTGCCACCTCTCAGCCCAGCTCTGCAGTTTATCTATGTCCCTCTGTATCCTATAACATCCTTCAGCACTATCCACAACTCCGCCGACCTTCGTGTCATCTGCAAATTTACTAACCCATCCTTCTACACCCTCTTCCAGGTCATTTATAAAAATGACAAACAGCAGTGGCCCCAAAACAGATCCTTGCGGTACACCACTAGTAACTGAACTCCAGGATGAACATTTGCCATCAACCACCACCCTCTGTCTTCTTTCAGCTAGCCAATTACTGATCCAAACCGCTAAATCACCTTCAATTCCATACTTCCTTATTTTCTGCAATAGCCTACCGTGGGGAACCTTATCAAACGCCTTACTGAAATCCATATACACCACATCAACAGCTTTACCCTGATCCACCTGTTTGGTCACCTTCTCAAAAAACTCAATAAGGTTTGTGAGGCATGACCTACCCTTCACAAAACCGTGTTGACTATCGCTAATCAACTTGTTCTTTTCAAGATGATTATAAACCCTATCTCTTATAACCTTTTCCAACATTTTACCCACAACCGAAGTAAGGCTCACAGGTCTATAATTACCAGGGTTGTCTCTACTCCCCTTCTTGAACAAGGGGACAACATTTGCTATCCTCCAGTCTTCCGGCACTATTCCTATCGACAAAGACGACATAAAGATCAAAGACAAAGGCTCTGCAATCTCCTCCCTGGCTTCCCAGAGAATCCTAGGATAAATTCCATCTGGCCCAGGGGACTTATCTATTTTGACATTTTCCAAAATTGCTAACACCTCCTCCTTTTGAACCTCAATTCCATCTAGCCTGGTCGACTGAACCTGAGTGTTCTCCTGGACAACATTGTCTTTCTCCAGTGTAAACACTGATGAAAAATATCCATTTAACGCTTCCCCTATCTCCTCTGATTCCACACACAACTTTCCACTACTATCCTTGATTGGCCCTAATCTTACTCTAGTCATTTTTTTGTTCCTGATATACCTATAGAAAGCCTTAGGGTTTTCCTTGATCCTATCCGCCAACGACTTTTTGTGTCCTCTCCTCGCTCTTCTTAACTCTCCCTTTAGGTCCTTCCTGGCTAACTTGTAACTCTCAAGTGCCCTAACTGAGCCTTCATGTCTCATCCTAACATAAGCCTTCTTCTTCCTCTTGACAAGTGCTTCAACTTCCTTAGTAAACCACGGTTCCCTTGCTCGACAACTTCCTCCCTGCCTGACAGGTACATACTTATCAAGGACATGCAGTAGCTGTTCCTTGAAAAAGCTCCACATTTCGATTGTACCCATCCCCTGCAGTTTCCTTCCCCATCCTATACATCCTAAATCTTGCCGAATAGCATCATAATTGCCTTTCCCCCAGCTATAATTCTTGCCTTGCGGTATATACCTATCCCTGCCCATTGCTAAAGTAAACATAACCGAGTTGTGATCACTATCACCAAAGTGCTCACCTACATCTAAATCTAACACCTGGCCGGGTTCATTACCCAGTACCAAATCCAATGTGGCCTCGCCCCTTATTGGCCTCGCCCCTTGTTGGCCTGTCTACATACTGTGTCAGAAAACCCTCCTGCACACACTGCACAAAAACTGACCCATCTATAGTACTCGAACTATAGTATTTCCAGTCAATATTTGGAAAGTTAAAGTCCCCATAACAACTACCCTGTTACTCTCGCTCCTGTCGAGAATCATCTTTGCAATCCTTTCCTCTACATCTCTGGAACTATTCGGAGGTCTATAGACAACTCCCAACAGGGTGACCTCTCCTCTACTGTTCCTAACCTCGGCCCATACTACCTCAGTAGACGAGTCCTCAAGCGTCCTTTCTACCGCCGTAATACTTTCCTTGATTAACAATGCCACACCCCCCCCTCTTTTACCATCTTCTCTGTTCTTACAGAAACATCTAAATCCTGGAACCTGCAATAACCATTCCTGTCCCTGCTCTACCCATGTCTCCGAAATCGCCACAACATCGAGATCCCAGGTACCAACCCATGCTGGAAGCTCACCCACCTTATTCCGGATGCTCCTGGCGTTGAAGTAGACACACTTCAAACCAGCGTCCTGCTTGCCGGTGCCCTCTTTCGAACTTTTAACCCTATCCCTGACCTCACTACTCTCAACATCCTGTACACTGGGACTACAATTTAGGTTCCCATCCCCCTGCTGAATTAGTTTAAACCCCCCCGAAGAGCACTAGCAAATCTCCCCCCCAGGATATTGGTACCCCTCTGGTTCAGGTGAAGACCATCCTGTTTGTAGAGGTCCCACCTACCCCAGAATGAGCCCCAATTATCCAGGAAACCAAAACCCTCCCTCCTGCACCATCCCTGTAGCCACATGTTCAACTCCTCTCTCTCCTTATTTCTCACTTCACTAGCACGTGGCACGGGTAACAACCCAGAGATAACAACTCTGTTTGTTCTAGCTCTCAGCTTCCACCCTAGCTCCCTGAATTTCTGTCTCAAATCCCCATCTCTCTTCCTACCTATGTCGTTGGTACCTATGTGGACCATGACTTGGAGCTGCTCCCCCTCCCCCTTAAGGATCCCAAAAACACGATCAGAGACATCACGAACCCTGGCACCTGGGAGGCAACACACCAACCGTGAGTCTCTTTCGTTCCCACAGAACCTCCTGTCTGTTCCTCTAACTATGGAGTCCCCAATGACAAGTGCTCTGTTCCTCTTCTCCCTTCCCTTCTGAGCAACAGGGACAGACTCTGTGCCAGAGACCTGTGCCCTATTGCTTACCCCTGGTAAGTCGTCCCCCGCAACAGTATCCAAAACGGTATACTTGTTATAGAGGGGAACGACCACAGGGGATCCCTGCACTGCCTGCCGGTTCCCTCTCCCTCCCCTGACGGTAACCCATCTACCTTCTTCTTTTACCTAAGGTGTGACTACCTCCCTATAACTCCTCTCAATAACCTCCTCTGCCTCCCGAATGATCCGAACTTCATCCAGCTCCAGCTCCAGGTCCCTAACGCGGCTCTCGGAGCTGGAGTTGGGTGCACTTCCCGCAGATGTAGTCAGAAGGGACACTAGAGGTGACCCTTTCCTCCCACATTCTGCAGGAGGAACATTCAACTGCCCTAGCCTCCATTCCCACTGAACTAACTTCCCAACTACTGAAAAATAAAAATTAAAAACTTGTTAGTTTAGCAATCCAATGGACAGAACTTTTTTTTTGGTTAGAGGAGGAGGATGGGTGGGAGACACTACGTAAGTAGTGTTTCGGGTAAAGCTGTCACTCGAGAACAGCTCCTTCACAAACCACCTTCAACTTACGCACTGCACGTATGCAAATCTCCCCGGAACAGCCAATTAGAAGCTCTGCTCTGCTGCCCCCTGCTGGATGCTTGACTTCCGTCGAACTCCTCGGGTCACTGATGCAGGTGCACCTTCAACTTACGCTGACCGCACTGCACGTATGCAAATCTCCCCGGAACAGCCAATCAGAAGCTCTGCTCTGCTGCCCCCTGCTGGATGCTTGACTTCCGTCGAACTCCTCGGGTCACTGATGCAGGTGCACCTTCAACTTACGCTGACCGCACTGCACGTATGCAAATCTGAGGTTGATTTGCTGGAGATAGACACGGGCAGGCCAACGTGCGCAAATGGATATAAATACAGAAAATGATACTAGAATCTTTCCATTTAGTGATCTCTGTTGCCTATCCCATTGCTGCTTGTCGCTTAGAGCCACAAAAGGACTTTGCATTAGGAGCTGAAATAGAAGAGTGATGCCACTTTATTTAATGCATTTCCTGATGTGCATTGGCTTTGTCTGTAATGATGCCATCAATGTTTGCCCACAGCAGATTCATGCCTCCTCATGCTTTCAGTCAACATGTCAGCCCACAGAATCTTTGTAATTGTTTATTTGTCGCACAAATAAACTACTCTGAGATTAATGAGATTTTTCTTTAAGAAGTGTTCCCTCTCTCTCCTTGTGTCAAGGCCCGATTCTGAATTAAAATCACGCAGCCTGTTGGGGGAAGACGGGATGGATTGTCATCTGAACATTTGGGAACTTGCAGTAATTAATCCTGGATTTCACATCGATTAGAATTTAGCAAGTCGGCCGATGAAGGCTAAGACACTGGAGCCTAGACTGTGATTGCTTCTCAACTTTTATTTGTAGAAACACCCACTGTATACCTCCCACCAACAAACCCCCCTTTCAGTCAGCCCCATGTGTGTGATCACAGGTGAGACCCCAGTTAATAGCCACCACGTGAATATAATTAGTATTCACCCGATCCAAGCAATGAATAACATCTTGTGACTCATTGGCTCTGTGTCTAATTGGAATTAAAATTCACTTCACAAAAATACCCCAACAAATAAACAGAAGGGATTTTGTCGGATTTGTCTGCAAGAATGTGCAGAATGTTTCCCCATTCAATATTTACATCTTTGTTTGAATGAAAAGAGGAAATTAATTGAGAGTATAATTGAAGGGAATTGTATTTTTGCGATGCACTTCTGCTTTGCCCGAATCAGGAGTTTAAAAAAAAAATCACTTCTGTTCTGTGACCGGTTGCCAACGCTGGCTGGACATATCCCTGGAGGCTTTGCCACATGGCTCTCTGACCCTCTCAACCCCGACCCCCACCCTCCCGCCATTGATCGTTCAGCACAGCCACCCTCATGGCGCCCGACCTTCAATCACAAACCTAACGGAGGGCGCGATCCTCTGGCCACGCTGCGCTGGGAAATCAGCGGTGCAGCGTGGCTGGTGAAAACCGGGAGACCCCTCTCCCGGGATCTACCCGGCTCGCGAGACGTTGCAAGGGGAATCCCGTGTGGGCGGGATCACTTTTTGGCAAATCTGCGTTTTAGAGCGAGACCTTACTCTAATGTGCAGATTCCTGAGGTACCTGAGGCTTTAGGATTCAATCCCTTCGCCTTGAGGACCTCGGGCGAGGGCCGCTTGGTACTGGACCGCACAAATGGGGACCAGACAGAACGGCCCTCGTGGGGATCTCCAAAGGGATCGGAGACCCCCAGATGCATGTCCTATGGGCAGGGTAGTGCCCTGACACTGCTGGTGCCACCTGGGTGCTGTGGCAGTGCCAGCTTCGCACCTGGGCAGCGCCACCTGCATTGCCAAGCTGGCGTTTGTACGCGCATGATCGGGCTGGGGTTACCCGGTGTGGGTGTTGAGAGGGTGCGGGGGGGGGTAGGGGGGGCAGTGGTGGGACAGACCCTCCCATATTGTGTTGTGGGTAGGGGGCAGGATTCTTTTTGGGGCCTCTGAGATCGGGACCCCATTTAGAAATGGTGTCCTGATCTCTCGCTACAATGCACCCTGTCCATAAAGATTCGCTCCCTCCACTACCAATGCACAGTAGCAGCAGTGTGTACTATCTACAAGATGCACTCCAGGAGTGGAGTTCCCCATTGTAAAAAAACAAGGCTGTGTGCAGTCTTCGCCCAGTGATCCCCATTCAGCCCTTCTTATTCAAAGCGTGTTATGTTGAATACCCATGTGTTTCTCGGGAGTGTCGGGAGACATGCGGCTAAATGCACTCTCTTGGGGACTTTGTTCCCTTTTGGGAATATCGTGCCCGGAATCTTCTTCGTCCAACTGAATGATTCTCAACTATCAGATGGACTGTTTTCTCCATTCCAGATCTTTTTTTCAACCATTAGGTTGGACAGAGTTTCCTAATAAAGACCTACTTTGTAACACTTCTGCGATTTTACTGCTGGGGTTTGCTCAGAGCAATATTCCACTACAGGAGAATCCTGGCAGGCTGACAACCTTCTTTCCCCACCCCCCACCCACCTGAAGGTACTCGCTCTTGCTGGGAAAGAGGGGCTCTGGCCCTGTCCACACACGCGGTGTTGCATTCAAATTATTCCAATTCTTAACGGCACAGTTTGATTCTGTGCTCTGCTTGCAATGCACAGACACAGTGATGGTGTTACTCGAGTATTCCAGACAACGTGAAGTTTAAAAATTTCATACATGGTAGCGTGGATGTCACTGACGAGGCTGGCTTATGTTGCCCCATCCCAAATTGCCCTGGAGAAACTGATGCCCTCTTGAACACACCTGAGTCGCTTGCTTGGCCAGTTCAGAGGGCAGTTATGAATCAACCGCGTTGGAGCTGGTGGCCCATAAAGGCCACATTGGGCAAGGACAGAAGAGTTTCTTCCCTGAGAGATATTAGCGAACCAGATGGGTTTTTCCAAGAATCTGGTAGTTTCCTGGCCACCTTTGCCGATAAGAAGCTTTATTCCAGATTTATTGATTAACTGGATTCATTTTCCATTTGCTATGGTGCAAACTCATGTCTCTGAAGCATTAGTCCAGGCCCCTGGATTACTAGTTGAGTAATATACCTGCTGTGCTACTGTAGTACCCCAAGTAAAAGTGGAAACTTTATTCGGCTCAGGCGATTCCAGCAGCCTGTATTGCCGAAAATAACAACTTGCATTTATTTAACAGCTTTAATGTAGTAAGGTGGTGTATTGGGGGCAGGAACCTGCAAGTTTTATATGGCCTGTTGTAGGACGTTCCATGGCATCAATGAAGTGCATCTGAGGAGTAGTAATGGTGGGGGAAGAGGGTGTGCGACACCAAGGTCGACACCCAGGAGGTCGACACGCTTCTCTGATAGAGGCCCACACAGCGAAAGCTCCTGAGGTCCAGCATGGCATGGACACTCCCCTTGCCCCGCCGCAGCTAAACTACTGGCAACGGCAGGATGAGGCCCTGAAGTGGAAATTAATCGGTTTCACCATCTGGTCACCATCACATTGCTGTCAGAGTTTGCCGTGTGCACATTGGCTGCCGAGTTTCCAAATGACAACAATTCAGCGATGACTGTGAAGCGCCTGGGGATGTTGTGATATTTGAAAGGCGCCATTTCACGCAAGTCGTTAATTAAAGATGAAAATCTGCGACCCAGTCCCTTTAAATCCTCACCTGGTTGGTTTTTTTTCAGCTTCTTTTTACGTGCCAGAAAGAATTGTAAACCTGTTCAGAACAGGTCCAAACTGCAGCTTCAGATTGTGCCGCCGGCTACATGCACAAGATGATTTCTCAGTGCAGTAGGCTCTCTGTGGCCTGCGCAGCTTTTAACATGGGGCCCGACCAAGTAGCTCTGTGTTATTTATCTCAATCAGATCTGGCTGGTGTCCACACGCCTCTGATCTGGTGTGAAGCTCTGTTTCTTTGTCAGCGCGGGCTGTTTTTGTTTACTGCCCATTGAGTGAACATATATATATAATATATATATATATATATGGACTTAAAGGTACAAATGATTAGGGTTCTTGTCGATTGCCAGGCCTGTTGAACAAGGCAGTAGCATCCGTCCACAATGATCCATCCAGGAAATGTTGAAACCCTTATCGGCGGTTGAGGGGGAGAGAACAATAGTTCACTGTGGAAGAAGAATATTCCGGTGGTGCCATGAATCTGTAACCTGTCTTCTCCCCTCAAGGTACTGTCTTGTTGGTCTATGGTTGCTTCTTTTACCCAACATAGATTGTCATTTGGCATCTCTGAGCCTGTCGAATAAATGCTGGGAGTCTATTTCACCATGGGCATCTTAATTTACCCTGTCCTCTCTGGGACATGTGTGCATGCAGCCGCACACACTTTGTTGGTTTACTTTTCTTTTTTTTAAAATAAATTTAGAGTACCCAATTCATTATTTCTAATTAAGGGGCAATTTAGCGTGGCCAATCCACCCACCCTGCACATCTTTGGGTTGCGGGGGCGAAACCCACGCGAACACGGGGAGAATGTGCAAACCCCACACGGACAGTGACCCAGAGCCGGGATCGAACCTGGGACCTTGGCGCCGTGAGGCAGCAGGGCTAACCCACTGTGCCACCGTGCCGCCCTTGTTGGTTTACTTTTGACATCTTAGTAAAGAATAGGTGTCTGTCATCCGTCTCGAACCTGCAGCCCTCATTACAGCCTGTAAGAAAATATTTTGTGCTGCAGAATATCAATAGTAACAACTTGCATTTACATAGCACCTTTAATGTAGTAAAATATCCAGTGGGGCGGGGAACTGAAAGTTATATGGCCCGTTGTATGACTTTAGGACATCCCAAACCACCAGTGAAGTACATCTGAAGTGTAGCAAGCGTTATAATGTAGGAAACATGGTCGCCAATTTGTGCACAGCAAGCTCCCACAAGCAGTGATATGACATGGACCGGATAATCTGTGCCTTGGTGATGCTGGGGGCGGGAACAGAACACGTTTCCCAGGACACCAGCGATAACCCGCTTGCTCCTCTTTAAGGTGGTGCTACCTGTGTTGGGGGAGACGAGGTTTCAGTTTAACACCCTGTCTGAAATGCTGTACTTTTGGTGGAACAGCACTGTGGGTGCCTGCCTGGGGCATGTATGTGTGGGCACCTGGAGTTCTACTTGAACTCATAACTTCCTGATTCGGGGGGAATTTCCACAACTGGCACCTGAATAACAGAACCGCCAACATGCCGGACGGAGATGGTAAAGGCCCAATATTAGGCTGTTTGCTTTTCTGCACCAGCGCATAAAGGATTCCAGTGTTCACTGCTACCAGAAGAATGGTTTACTGTCTCGCCGTGTAGCTACAGTGGGTGATTTAAAGAGAGCCCACACTATTAGTAGAGGGAGAGCTCTTTGTGAGATGCCATCAAACGCTTCTCCTCGTTGGCAATCAGATCAGTTACAAGCCTTGCATTCTGCACAGCTTACGGTGACAGAGTCAAGTTGTCATCCTGAACTAGAAACGGATGCTGGCAAGGGGTACGTTGGGACCAGTGCCCCTGAAGATTTTTTAACAATTAAAAGTCTGAGCAATCATAATTGCACAGATGGGATTAGCCAGCAATGCGAGTGCATCTTTTTTTTTTTCCAATTCCCTCATTCTCTTCTAAGGTTAGAAACCTCGTGAATAAACATGATTCTTTTGGACATATTACAGCAGACACGGTTCTGCGTTTACTTTTTTTAGAAGATCTGTAGCCTACGAATGGGAGAACACTTATTAAAATGTTAAGCTCCTGGTTCCCTGTCTGCCCACCAGGCATGTTGATGCTTGCCTTAATGAATATTCGTGTCTTAATTTATTGTAGGAATATAAGGGATCATCTGAGCTGTAGCTCTGTCTGTTGCATTTCCTTTTTGTGGGCGAAACCACACCCGGTTAAGTCACTGATACCAGAGAGGCAAAGCATCAGCATCATTACGTTATGTTTTCAAGGTTTGAAGTGCCTTTATTTCCCATTTTCTGACTTTCAAAATTTCATTACATGGACAGTAATTTTCTGTTATTACACGTAAAAATGCTCCATGGTTTTTGATTAGTGTAACCGTAGACATTTACCTGGAAACTGGAGAGAAATGTCTTGAAATTATTCGAAATAATATTTGGAGCAAAAAAAAATCAACTTGTATTTCTGCAGCACCTTCAGCTTCCCAAGGCATTTTGCGGGAATATCATGGGACAGAAAATCGAAACTTGTGTTGCCAAAAGAGATGGTGGTCAAAGAGTTGGGTTTTATGAAAAGGCTTTCCGGAGTGGGGGGGGGGGGGGGAGAAAGAGAGGTGGAGAGGTTTGAGGAGGAATTCCAGAACTTGGAGCCGAGGGCTGCTGAAAGCTTGTCTGCCAAATATGGACTGGTGAACTTCAGGGCTCCACAAGAGGAAGCTTCAGACTGTTGACTAACTGACTAACTTAGCTCCTGACCTCATTACAGCCTTGGTTCAAACATGGAGAAAAGGGCTGAACTCCAGATGTGAGGCGAAAGTGACTTCCTCCGATATTGAGGCCGCTTTTGACCGAGTGTGGAGTCGAGGAACCCTATCAAAACTGGAGTCAGTGGGAATCGGGGGTGGGGTAGGTGTGGGGGGGGGGGGGGGGGGGGGGTGTGTGGAAACCCTCCGCTGGTTGGAGTCACACCGAGCACGAAAGAAGGCAGTTGCAGTTGTTGGAGGTCAATCATCTCAGCGCCAGAACATCACTACAGGAGTTTCTCAGAGTACTGTCTTGAGGCCCAAGCATCTTCAGCAGCCTCATCAATGACTTTCCTCCATTATGATATCAGAAGTGGGGATGTTCGCTGGTGGCTGCACAATGTTCAGCACCGTCCGCGACTCTTCAGAAACTGAAGCAGCTTCAAACACCGAGCAAGACCCGGACAATATCTGGGCTTGGGCTGACAAGTTACAAGTAATATGTGTACAGTACTATATAGGTGTGAGGCAATGGCCATCTCCAGTAAGGGAGACCGGCCATTGACATTCAATGGATTTCCTATCGCTGAATCCCACACTATCAACAACCGTGGGGTTACCATTGACCAGAAACTGAACTGGGCTAACCATACAAGTACCATAGCTACAAGAGCAGGTCAGAGGCTAGGAATCCCGTGGCAGGTAATTTACCTCGTGTCTCTCTCTAAAGCCTGTCCATAAGGTACAAGTCAGGAGTATAATAGAATACTCTCCCCATGCCTGAATGAGTGCGGCTCCAAAAACACTCAAGCGGCTTGACATCATCCAGGATAAAGCAACCCGTTTGATTGGCACACCTTCCACAAACAATCACTCCCTCCACCACCAGTGCACAGCAGCAGCCGTTAGTACCACCTACAAGATGCACTGCAGGAACTCACCAAGGCTCCTTAGAAAGCACCTTCCAAGACTACGACCACTAGGACAAGGGCAGCAGATACATGGGAACACCTGGAAGTTCCCCTCCAAGCCACATGCCATGCTGACTTGGAAATACATCGCTGTTCCTTCACTGCCACTGGTCAAAACCTTCTTTCTGGGTGGCATTTTCGTGGTGCTGATTGGTTGGCCTGTAATAGGCATGGCTCTTGAAATTTAAGGTTTTCTAGAATTCCCTCCTTAACAGCACTGTGGGAGCACCTGCAGCACGTGGACTGCCGCGGTTCAAGAAGGCTGCTCACCACCACCGTCTCAAGGGCAATTAGGGATGGGCCTAGCCGACGACGTCCACATCCCTTTAATGAATAAACAAAATGCAGAAAAATGTTCTCCAATGCCCATTTGGTTTTCCCAATTCTCCATCAGAACCTTGATAAGATATCAGGTCCTTAGCCAACCAGCTAACATCGGATTCCTCCCTGATGTAAATTTCTATCAAACTTGACTCCATTCCCATGCTGGAGTTAATATTGCGTTAATGACCGCTTGCATTTATCCAGGCGTTTTCATAAAAACATCCCAAAGAGGCCGGTGTGCTGGCCTTTGCGTCCCTAGTAGCCCGGCGAAGGATTTTGCTACAGTGGAAGGACGCGAGGCCCCCAAGCGTGGAGACCTGGATCAATGACATGGCGGGTTTCATTAAGCTTGAGAAGGTCAAATTCGCCCTGAGAGGATCGGTGCAAGGGTTCTTTAAACGGTGGCAACCTTTCCTCAACTTTCTGGCTGAACGATAGGGTACTGGGAGCAGCAGCAACCCGGGGGGGGGGGTGGGGGGGGGGGGGGGGGGGGTGGGGTGGGGGGGGTGGGGGGGGTGGGGGGGGGGGGGGGGGGGGGGGACGTTGATTATGTTGGCTTATTTTATTTAAATTTGATTTATTTAATTTTAATTTATGGTTAAGTTCTCTTGTTGGGGGGGGGGGTTGGGGGGAGTGTGATACATGTGATGTTACGGTATGGGGGGGGAATTGTGGGTGTTATGGGGCTGTTAGTTGCATATTACTGCTTTTTGCTATACTTGTTGTTATATTTTTATATTTTCTGTAAAAAATTCCAATAAAAATTATTTTAAAAAAAAACATCCCAAAGGCTTCATTGAAATGTATTTGAGAAAATGGATGCTGAACCAAACGAGATGCTATTAAGGAGGAAACGGGGCAGCACGGTGGCCTAGTGGTTAGCACAACCGCCTCACGGCGCTGAGGTCCCAGGTTCGATCCCGGCTCTGGGTCACTGTCCGTGTGGAGTTTGCACATTCTTCCCATGCCTGCGTGGGTTTCGCCCCCACAACCCAAAAATGTGCAGAGTAGGTGGATTGGCCACGCTAAATTGCCCCTTAATTGGAAAAAATAATTGGGTAATCTAAATTTATAAATAAAAAAAAAGGAGAAAAGTACCTGAACTTACCTGGCATCTTTCCTGATCACAGCAAGCCCCAAGGTGCTTGCCAGTGAATGGTGGGTGACCAGAACTCTCGTCAAAAGTGTGGGATTTAAGGAGGATAGGGAGATGCAAAGGGGTTAAGAGGCAGTCTGCATGTGGGGCACAGAGAGGTGAAGACGTGGTTACCAATGGGCGGGGAAAGAGAAAGCACGGGAGCCGAGTCTGTGGTAGTGAGAGTTAGCAGAGGCAGGTGTTGGAGGGGAGTTGAGGTGGGCTGGTGGTGGTGGGGGGAGGGGTGGGGGGGAGAGAGATCTTTCACTTGCTGCAATTTTACAACCAAATTGTAACCGCACTTTAGAATGGCTTTTGCTGGGAACAACAGCCAGCGAAATTCTGCTTGGGAGTGCTTGTAATATGTTACCCACACACAGCAGCCGGGGCAAGCCCTCCTGACTTTCTGTGCCCTGCCCTGTCTGATCTTGCCTGACACTCTCAGCGGCCAGCATGCTCCCTTAGCACTCACCAGAAAGCCCTAACAGCAGGCTTCGTACTGGAGCCATCCATCAAGCTTGAGCTCTGTGGACCCATAGCCTACAGGTAGACCTGTTACTCAGAGGTAGGTTATGCTTCTCTGGTTGAGAAGCGATGAGCCCTACCCCCTTCCTCTCCTCATCCTCCCCTAAGACCCGAGTCAGCAGCTTTGCCACCTTCATTCTCCTCAATTAAAAATAATAAATTGGTGCCAGCGAAATGCCAGTGAGCCAGCAGCACGGAGCTTCATTTCCCCGGGACCCTGACATTCCATCTGTACGGATATAAGGACCTCTCAATCACTATACAATGAATCGGTAACAAATGCAACAAATTCAATAAAACAGGACAGCTGGTATTTGTGAACGGCTTTTTAAAAAAAAACAATTAAAAAAAAATTAAACTCTGACCGTTTAGTTCAATTAATTAATATGGTTTCTATTGCGTAGAAATACTGAAAACAAAGCTGTTCTCTGAGTACATGGGCTGCAAGCCTTGTAGGGCCAGGAATAGAAGAGTAGGAAAGTATCCTATCTGGCTGCATCACAACTGGCAACTGCTCGGCCCAAGACCGCAATAAACGTCAGAGAGTCGTGAACACAGCCCAGTCCATCTCACAAACCTGCCTCCCATCCATTGACTCTGTCTACACCTCCTGCAGCCTGGGGAAAGCGTGCAGCATAATCAAAGACCCCTCCCACCCGGCTTACTCCCTCTTCCAACTTCTTCCATCGGGCAGGAGATACAGAAGTCTGAGAACACACACGAACAGACTCAAAAACAGCTTCTTCCCCACTGTCACCAGACTCCTAAATGACCCTCTTATTGACTGACCTGATTCTTTTTTTTAATAAATTGAGTACCCAGTTATTTTTTTCCAATTAAGGGGCAATTTAGCATGGCCAATCCACCTAGCCTGCACATCTTTGGGATGCGGGGGCGAAACCCACGCAGACACGGGGAGAATGTGCAAACTCCACACGGACAGTTACCCAGAGCTGGGATCGAACCTGGGACCTCGATGCCAGGTGAGGCAGCAGGGCTAACCCACTGCGCCACCGTGCTGCCCGACTGACCTGATTAATACTACATGTCTATATGCTTCACCCGCTGCCAGTGTCTATGTGGTTACATTGTGGACCCTTGTGTTGCCCTATTATGTATTTTATTTTATTTTCGTGCACTAAATGATCTGTTTGAGCTGCGCGCAAAAAAAAATACTTTTCACTGTGACAATTAACAAATCCGAATCCGAATACTGTGGCTCATTAAAACCTATAATTTTCTCAACAGCACAGATCATAGAACATAGAACATAGAGTACATAGAACAGTACAGCACAGAACAGGCCCTTCGCCCCTCGATGTTGTGCCGAGCAATGATCACCCTACTTAAACCCACGTAACCCGTATACCCGTAACCCAACAACCCCCCCATTAACCTTACACTACGGGCAATTTAGCATGGCCAATCCACCTAACCTGCACGTCTTTGGACTGTGGGAGGAAACCGGAGCACCCGAAGGAAACCCACGCAGACACGGGGAGAACGTGCAGACACCGCACAGACAGTAACCCAGCGGGGAATCAAACCTGGGACCCTGGCGCTGTGAAGCCACAGTGCTATCCACTTGTGCTACCGTGCTGCCCCACGAGGCCATTCAGACCGCTTTGAGTCCATGCAGCTCCTTGTGGAGCAATCCAGGTAGCCCCATTTCCCCCTGCTCAATCCCGGTCTCCCTTTAATTCCTTCACGTCCCTACCCAATTTCCTTTTGAAATTATTGTTTCGGCTTTCACCGGTCTGGGTGGGCAGCTGGATCCAGGCCATTACCGCTCGCTGCATAAAAACGATCTTCCTCACCTTCCTCTTGCCTCCCATGTCCAAAATCTGAAATCTGTGCCCCTTAGTCCTTGTGTCATCAGCTAATGGGAAGCGATTTTCCTATTCTACCTTTCCTTCTACACCTCTAACAACGCTTTCCTTTGCTCCAAGGAGAACAGTCCCAGTTTATAAAGAAACCTCCCTGCTCCCCGGGGGTGGTGGAAGTGGTGATGAGGTGGTATTTTCACTGGACCCAGGGTAATGCTCTCAGGGCCTGACCAGGGCTCCACACGTGTCTAGCGTAACTTCCCCACTTTTGTACTCTGTGCCTCTATTTCTGAAGCCCAAATTCCCACTTAATTGTTGCACCACTTTCAAAGATCAGTTCACATGCACCCCAGGTCCTTCTGTTCCGACACATGCTTCGGAATTGTGTCATTAAGTTGATATTAGCCTTTCTCGAGCCCTTCTGCAAAATGCATCACCTCACGCTTAGAATTCCTACAGTGCAGAAGGAGGCCATTCGGCCCATCGAGTCTGCACCAACCCTCTGAACGAGGACCCTACCTAGGCCCACTCCCCTCACCCTATCCCCGTAACCCCATCTAACCGGCACATCTTTTTGACACTAAGGAGCAAGTTATCATGGCCAATCCACCTAAACTGCACATCTTTGGGCTGCCGGAGGAAACCGGAGCTTCCAGAGGAAACCCACGCAGACACGGGGAGAATGTGCAGACTCCGCACAGTCACCCGAGGCCGGAATTGAACCTGGGTCCCTGGTGCAGTGGGCTAACCTCTGTACCACCATGTCACTCCTCTAATAAATTCCATTTGACACTTTTCTGCCCATTCTGCACCTTGTTGCAGGCATGAATTCAGCTGGACTCCTATCTCGTTATGTGGTTCAGTGTCAAACTCAGTATATGCTCCTGTGATGAGCCCAAGAACCTTTTACTTGTTGCATTAATACAAGTTGTTGTCACAGCCATTGTCCAACTTGGTGAGGCCTAAGTAAGGGGAAGGGAGGAGAATAGTTTAAAGAGAAACAGATATGTACCTTCACCACAAGACATGTTACTAATGGAGCTGCAGTTGGACTAGATGATCTTTCCCAGAACTAACTGTTACTTATGCTTTTATAATGGGAAGGCCATTTCATTGGATTTTGTAGATCTCCTTCCTTCATTTGTTGCCATGAATTGGTTCTGAAGCAGGCGCATGTTAATGATTGTGAAACTGTTTAATGCCAATGACATTGTGATTGGGCCATGATGGATTACACCACTCACTTCACCTGTATGGTGAGGTGGGGCAAACCATCAGCATTGGATATATGTTTGCAGGTCTTTGGGGAAAGAGCAGGGTGTTTCCACCCCCCCCCGCCCCATGTTGAATAACCAGTCACCATTCATCGTCTGCCACAATTGAGGCAGATTATTCTCGCAGATAAAGGTGGCAGAGGCTGATGTGGAAGTGGGAGGGTGGCCCGTGCTACCAGTAGAGAGGGGTATACAATTGCGAATGAGGTGTTGGCGAGGGCAGCGTATATTGGTTAGATCATAGAATTTACAGTTCAGAAGGAGGCCATTTGGCCCATCGAGTCTGCACCGGCTCTTGGAAAGAGCACCCTACCCAAGCCCACACCTCCACCCTATCCCTATAACCCAGTACCCCACCCAACACGAAGGGCAATTTTGGACACTAAGGGCAATTTAGCATGGCCAATCCACCTAACCTGCACATCTTTGGACTGTGGGAGGAAACCGGAGCACCCGGAGGAAACCCACGCACACACGGGGAGAACGTGCAGACTCCGCACAGACAGTGACCCAAGCCGGGAATCGAACCTGGGACCCTGGAGCTGTGAAGCAATTGTGCCAGCCCTGTAACAAGGAGATTTGCGACTTAAAATAAGTTGTCACATCTTTCATGTCTTCAGCAAGAGCTCAATGGATGGGAGTCACTGCCAAACTGTAGATGGGGAGTGCCAAGGGGACAAAGGTGAATAAAGCAGGCGGTGTATTGGATTGGGTTATAGCCCATGTGAAGCAGCCTGAACTGTCATCACATAGGTGCTCGTGCTGTGCATAAATTGGCGACTGCATAACAGTGACTACACTTCAAAAGAAGTGCTTCATAGGCTGTAAGGCACACTGGGATGTCCCGCGAGAGGCACTATATTAAATGCAAGTCTTTCTTCTTCGAATTGAACGGTTACCGTATTAGGCTGGCAGGGCAGCGAACGTTAGTGGTGGTTCATACACAGGGGAACAACAGGGTTCGTTGTTTGATTCTTGCTCTGCTGTACACTGTGAGATTTTTTTTTTTCAAGCAAGCTGCCAAGGGAGGATTCTCTCAGCACAATGGTGCTAATGTTTCAGCTGGCATTGTGGGCGTAGGGAGCATGGAGTCAGTGTCTGACACTTGGGAGTGTATACATTTACTGAATCGTCTCAAAGCGATTAGGTTGGCTTCTTAAAGAAACAAAATCCGGGTGACGTTTTCCTGTCCTGTCCCAGTCTGATTTATTTTTTTGTGCTTTTTTTTATCCCTTTCGTTTCAAAACAATGTTTCTGAGCAGAGGTGAAGGGCTGCTGTCACCGTTGCCCATTTTGACCACGAAAGAACAGTGGAGTGTGGAATTATTGTTCAAAACACATTATGCTGAATCAGTCTGCAACTCCTGACTCACCCTACAACCAAGACCCGAGTACTGCCCACGCATGCATGCTGTAAAGTCGATGATAAGAAATTTCTGATTACGCACAAGCATATGAATTAGGAGCAGGAGTCGGCCACTCGACCCTCGAGCCTGCGCCGCCATTCAATAAGATCATGGCTGTAACCTCAAAGCCTCATTCCTGCCTACCCCCCCAATAACCTTTCACCCCCCCTTGGTTCCCAAGAATCTATCTAGCTCTGCCTTAAAAATATTCAAATTCAAAACAGGGCGGCATGGTAGCACAGTGGTTTGCACTATTGCTTCGCAGCGCCAGGGTCCCAGGTTCAATTCCTGGTTTGGGTCACTGTGCGGTGTCTGGACGTTCTCCCTGAATCTGCGTGGGTTTCCTCCGGGCGCTCCGGTTTCCTCATACGTCCTGAAAGACGTGCTGTTAGGTAATTTGGACATTCTGAATTCTCCCTCCGCACACCCGAACAGGCGCCAGAGTGTGGCGACTAGGGGATTTTCACACCAATTTCATTGCAGTGTTAATGTAAGCCGACTTGTGACAATAATAAAGATTATTATTATTATTAAAAACTCTGCTTCAACGTTCCAGGGACACAAAACCCTCAAAGAGAAAAAATATTCTCCTCATCTCTGCCTTAAGTGGGCGAGCCCTTATTTTTGTAAGCAGTGACCCTGTGACCCCCTTATCTGGATTCTCCAGCAAGAGGAAATATTGATTGCAACATGCAACACAGAAAGAGGCCCAATCAGGTCCCCCACTCCCATGTTGCCATTTCTCACAGTCCAGCACACATTTACCGAAATATCTTTTTGGGCGTTACTGCTGAATCTTCTTTCGTCGCAATTTGAGGCCTTCGATACCTGTTGGGAATGGTTAACCATAAGACCATAAGACCATAAGACATAGGAGTGGAAGTAAGGCCATTCGGCCCATCGAGTCCACTCCGCCATTCAATCATGGCTGATGGGCATTTCAACTCCACCTCCCAGCATTCTCCCCATAGCCCTTAATTCCTCGCGACATCAAGAATTTATCTATCTCTGCCTTGAAGCCATTTAGCGTCCCGGCCTCCACTGCACTCTGCGGCAATGAATTCCACAGGCCCACCACTCTCTGGCTGAAGAAATGTCTCCGCATTTCTGTTTTGAATTTACCCCCTCTAATTCTAAGGCTGTGCCCACGGGTCCTCGACTCCTCGCCTAACGGAAACAGTTTCTTTGCGTCCATCCTTTCTAAGCCATGTAAATCACCGTTGTGATTTTGCAATGTCCGGCCAGTTCAGGGTAGTTTTGTGAAATTTTCGCATCACTTCTGAAGTGTAGTACTTTCTTTCTTTCCTCCTTCAAGCTCGTTTCTTTTTTCATTTTCAAGGTGTGGGCCTCATTGGCACAAGTCAACATTTCGGATCATAGGAATAGAGTAGTGCATTCAACTCCCCAGAACATGTTTCACCATTCAATTAGGTTATGGGCCATCTGAATCACAGCTCCAGCCACTTGCCTCATTACCACATCCCTTAATATCGTGACCTCACCAAACTCTTATCGATTTCAGATTTGAAATTTTCCATTGCCCCGCCGTCACATCAGTGTGCTGGGGGCTCATGTTCCCAATACCCTTTTTGTGAGGATGAATGGTCTGCCTCTAACTCTGGACTCCCAGTCACTAAAGAAGAGAGGGAACCTGTTAAATTCTTCAATCTTAATCTCGTCAATGAGATTATGCCTTAACCTTCTACATCCAAAGGCGGTAGATCCCGTGTTGCTCTTGAGAAGGTGATGGTAAGCTGCCTTCTTGAAACGCTGCAGACGGTGAGGTGAAGGTGTTGCCGCAGTGCTATTGGGGAAGATGTTCCAGCGTTCTAACTCGGGGATACTGAAGCATATGTGAGCCCTGCAGAGTACATTCAAATATTGTTGAACTTGCAACTTAATTGGTTGCTGGAAATATCGCTGGAAGCTTCTGTACTTAATTTAACCACGCACCATCTTTACCAATGCGATGTCAATGAAACAAATAAAAGAATGTTTGCTGCTGAAAAAAATGCACATGTTGTCAAAGCTTTTCATCTTGCACTCATCAGGAAAATTCGTGAGAATACCAATTGTAAAGGGAACAACAATTTAGAATTAGAATTAGAACAGTACAGCACAGAACAGGCCCTTCGGCCCTCGATGTTGTGCCGAGCAATGATCACCCTACTCAAGCCCGTGTACACCTATACCAGTAACCCAACAACCCCCATTAACCTTATTTTTTAGGACACTAAGGGCAATTTAGCCTGGCCAATCCACCTAACCCGCACATCTTTGGACTGTGGGAGGAAACCGGAGCACCCGGAGGAAACCCACGCACACACGGGGAGGATGTGCAGACTCCTCACAGACAGTGACCCAGCCGGGAATCGAACCTGGGACCCTGGAGCTGTGAAGCATTTGTGCTATCCACAATGCTACCGTGCTGCCCCAATTTATGCTTGTAAAGAAGCTACACGTATTAATATACTGGGCCCTGTTCTTTGCAGACAGAAAGAACATGTGCCCAAATTGAGCCTGTTTCAGCTAAACCAAATAAGTGATGGCCATTGGCTGGTTCATTCCTCAGGGCAATACCTTGATCAATCAGAGCCAAGGGCCTAGTTTAAATTTTAAAATGATGCTTGGTACTGAACCGTCAATCACCATTAACTGGCACATTCTCTACGACAAACCTCTACCAAACAGAGTCTACTTGCCAACCAATAAGCACCCTCTTTACATTCGGCATAAAGTAATTTTTTTCCTTAACATAAATATTCTTGCATTTGTTTTGATGAGTGCAAGACAAAAAGCTTTGACTAAATGTATTTTTTCTGAAATGTAATGTTGAAGTTCTGTACTACCAACCGGCTAAAAGAGTATTTGTATTGATCAGAATCTTTTGTGACCTTTCCGAAATTAAAGTGGGACCAGATGTTAGCAAATACTGTTTAGCTAAATTTGAGTTAGTTCTAAGCACCCCAATCGAACACTTGGGTTTGCCAGGTGCCAACTATTGTATTTTTAGGGCAGTTACAAAGACTGGGTGAGGGAAATCAGTATATTTGATACTTGCAAGTGACATATTGCACTTGGCACACTGTGCCACTTTCCACAGCTGAGTTAGACCGCCTCTACAGAACATATACCTGTTCCAGAATCTTCTCTAGGCCACCCATTTACTAATTTGGCAGGTGGGGTGAAAAGATGGCTGTATTCGGGGAAGAATGGCTCTTGACTATCCAGTGATCCTGTTAGCTTATTGCATTTCTGTAGGCACATTTGATTAGCACGAGGACCTCATGTGTTGAACTCAATGTTTCCTTGTCTTAAAATTACTCCAATTGTCCCTTTTTCTCCATTCTCAAAGGTGATCCCTTTTGTCGGGGTGGAGTGGTGGTGGGGGGGGGGGGGGGGGGAGAGAAGGGGGTTACAATTCCACAAATGCCAGCTCAAGTTGCGGGGATATCCATCCTTGTTCATTGGGGAAACCACAAAGGTTAAAGGGCAGTAGAGACGGGGCAAAGGTGTCCAGGCCGTTCAGTCTTTCAAACCAGCGAGAGACAAAATAGGAAATAGCCTTGGCAAGGCTTCAAGGAGGTGAGGAAGAGGGTAGAAATCTACCTGTTGATTGGACCATGAGGGGGCGGGAGGGGTCAAGGCAGCGTTGCCAAGCAACTGCTTAGCACTGTTGCTATAATAAGCAAATTGTACACACAATATTACTGCATTAAATAGCTCAAAGAGCGAAGATATTTTTGTGGCCTTTACTTTCTATTTGACATTAATCCCGTCTGTGCAGACATATGCACTCTGTAAAGAGAGCTTTATGTATTATTCAGACAAGTAGTACACATCAAAGAGCACTGAATGTCTCTGGGCACACCTGAGCTTTATGAAGTGTGTACCAACAATCTCTTCCTTAATACCACTTCACATTTAGTTCCTGCGTAGGTCCAGGCCCCGGAGTTGCTCGACACCCAGCAGACACTGGTTGACGAAGATGATTTACAGGAAGAAGCAGTGTTGACATTTCAGAGAATTAACACCGTCTAGAAATATCACAATGCTCTTTATCAAGTGACTTGCTTACAGCAGTTCTCGCTTCAGCTTGTGTGGGAGCTGGGGATACGTTACTATTGCCTTGGATCTTTTTCTGGAGTGAGGCACCCCTCCGTGTGGACATCATAACAATAATAAGAATCTTTATTAGTGCCACAAGTAGGTTTAGATTAACACTGTTATTGTGAAAATTCCCCAGCAGCCACACTATGGCACCTGTGGAGGGAGAATTCACCGAACAAACACAACTTTCGGGACTTGTGGGAGGAAACCGTAGCACTCGGATGAACCAACGCAGACACGGGGATAATGTGCAGACTGCACACAGACACTGACCCAAGCCGGGAATCAAACCCAGGTCCCTGGCGCTGTGAAGCAACAATGGATGACATACAGTAACATGGATGAGATACAGTGAATAGCATCGTTGTTGGAATCCATTGTGGTTGGAATCCACCTACATGTCTGCCCTGAGATTTTAACACCTGGGACAATGAGAACCTTGGTTCCACATAGATTTGATCTTGGATTCCTGGATTCAAAGTCCAGGGTCCTCATTGTTACAACATGGGACTGATACAGTCCCTATTTAAATACTCATTTAAAACAAAACCATAAATCAATAAAATAAACTAAAAGAAGGGGTGACAGCCCCTGATGGGGCATGCCCCTCATCCCCTTCAGTAAAACAAAAATCAATTAATTAAATAAAAATGAGAGAGGGATGTTAGTCTTTGGTGGAGCATTGTAACTAAAGCAAAACATCAAAGAAAAAGTAACTAACTAAGCCAAAATATAATTTTGGGGGACTTCCTTCGAGATGTGCTCAAGATATTTAATCATCTGTTTATCCTTAACCTTAAGTAATACAATCAGCACAACATTAACAAAGACGCCACACCTTCATTCACTTCTGGACAGAGGTTGAATGATGGTCATTAACAATTATCTTGTCATTAGAAGAGTACTTAAACTCTTCATTACTAAACTTCACTTTCTGTGGCCATTTTAATATGCAATTAATATGCAAATGCAGCAGCATAATGACTATTGCGGGTAGATTGAAGGTGGGATGCTGTTTTTGCGAAGCTAACAGCAGAGCGGCCTAATGGACCAGCAACTTGTAGCTATTCGCAACCCGTGAGGCATTCCTTCCTTGCAAGCAAATTTGGGGTCTGTTTTCACATTGTTTCAATCTGGTCTGCAGTGTTCATGTTTTACAGAGGGTTCAGTAACCAGAGGACACAGATTTCAGGTGATTTGCAAAAGAACCAGAGGGGAGTGAAAATTATTTTTTGACGCAGCGAGTTGCTCTGAGCTGGAACGTGCTCTTGAAAGGGAATTCAAGTGAAAGTAGATTCAGTTGTAACATTTGAAAGGGTATTGGATATGGATTGAAAACCAAAAAACATGTCGGGCTGTGAGAAAAGACCAGGGCGGAGGGGGACTAATTGGACGGCTCTTCCAAAGATGGGCCGAATGGCCTCTTTGAGTGCTGAAAGAATCTATGATTCTAACTGGCGGGTTGGGCTTTGGCTTTTGGCTGCGGGATTAGGTCAAATGCTGAGGTGTGCATGGGATGGGCATTGATGTTGAAGCTCTTGTTTATGGGAGGTAAGGAAAACCTGAGGAAGACAGATCTTGCACATTCTTGGGGTGTCAAGTTTGAGTTGGAAGCAATGGAGAAAAGCTTGGAAGAACGAGGTAATAAAGGGGGAAGCAAAAGACGTTCCATTTCTCTGGTGCCTTATCACACGCTTCCCAAAAGCGCTTCCAGCAACATGTGCTACTTTGATGTGCAGTTATTGTTGTGAGCCTGATGTGGCAGCCATTTTGCGCACATCGAGGTCCAACAGACGGTGAAGATGAATAACCAGTTAGTGTTTTGCTTTGGCAGCGCTTGAGGGAGAAAGGTTGCCTGGGATGAGGAGTATGGGAGCAAAGAGTTTATGTTACTGGGCTAGTAATCCAGAAGGTTGGACTAATGTTCTGGAGGCGAGAGTTCATGATCGCTGGGTAATATAAATTCAACAAATGAAATAAATCAGGAGTGAAACAGCTAGTCTCAGTAATGATGACTTTGAAATTTGCTGAATTGTTGCAGATGTCCTTTCGGGAAGGAAGTGCTGCCTGGTTTGACATACATGTGGTTCGAGGTCCACAGAAATGTGGTTGGTGGCTCTTTAGCTGCTGTCGGAAGTGGGTAGCAGGCCACTCGGCTGTATGCACAAAGCCAGCTCATCAGCAACTTTCTCCAGGAAAATTAGGGAGAAGCTTTATTTGCTGAACCATCAGTGCCCACAAACTTCGAATGAATTGACAGAAAAACAAAATCATCCTGGGCAGGATGTTGACTGTCCAAATTATCCTGTTACAGTATTGGTGTGCTACTTACAGTTCGTAATTGCTGAGAGATGACTTGTCTTGGTGGGTATGAGCACAGCCATACAGACCAGCAAGGCTGCAGGTTTAACCTTTGGAGGCCGTGTTTGAAGCACTACAACTGGCTTCAACCATGAAAGAAGGTCAAATCAGCTAGGAACTTTGATCTCGATGGTGAATCCTCGACCCTCATTCGATTGTTCACCCTTATGAATCCGGACAGAGATGGGATCAGACTTGGTGATGAGGTCTTCCACAGTTGGACAGTCAGCTCACTTGTCGGGCTCGAGTCTAATCAGCAGGCTGGGACAACTGAGCACAACCAAACCCTGCGGAAATACCATCCAGCATCTTCAGTGTGGTGGGGTGTTCTTTGTGCTTCTTATACTCAGGATGGATGTCATAGTGTTCGCAAAGACCACACGAGTTCAATAATAAAGATAACATTTATTACGCTACTTAATATACAGCTCGACCACTCACTCCTATAGCAAGCAATAATCTATTAAACTACAATCTACACTATACTAATACTGTTGCACGTTTTACTATGGGCGTAAAACGCGTTTATTGGAGTGTATTAACACGCCTCCGAGTTCGACGTGTGCTTAACACTGCTAGGCTCTGTTCTATGTAATTATTTAGCTCTGGAGTCGCCAGTTGCCGTATAGGCAACGTCACAAGTATTCCAAGGTCAAGTTCAAAGTAATAAAGACGATACACCGATTAGTAAAGTTCAAACGATCAATATTTATTATACAGTTAATAATAAATACTCATGCACACACTAAGAGACTAAGCTACAACTAAACTTAAGCAAACAGAATACTTATCTAACAGGAACAGGCAAGGTCAGAGAACGAGGCCTTCGTCCTGGTCTGGCACTGCAGCCTTCAGCAAGCGTTCTGGTACTTGGGAGTCTAGTGGGCTTGGATCGCGTAGCGAGCGTTGAACTTACGGTTTCGGCGGCTGGTGCTCAACGGCTGGAGTCAGGATGCAAGGTGTCAGTCAGAGCCGGAGCACGGGTTTAACAGACCGGACAACACGAGGTCCCTATCTTTTATAGGGGTTCCATTGTCCTTCCCTCTTCTCGGGCGGGCTCTACCTATTGGATCAATTTCTTATCGATACTGGATTAATTCCCCAATGCGAGGGGGTCTCCGTGATGGAGGGGGCGTTTCTTATGTCCTTTTGTTTGGAGGTTTCTGGTGCCTCGATGTCTGGGTCTTGATTAGAATGTGTCCATTCAGAACCAAATGTATCTATTGTGTGGGTGTTCAAGTCTGATGGCCTCATTAGCATGCAAAGCGTTTTGCCATTTGCACCTAGCTAAGGTCTTTTCACCTGAGCCCAAACTGGTTTCTGCTGCTGCAGAATGCAAACTGCTCTTTGCAGACTGCTGTTCTGGCTAAACTGTCTGTTTCCCAGCAGTCTTCCATTTTAGTTTGGCTCAGTGTCCATTTTGCGTGGCCAGCATGGCTACAATACTTGACGCATGCACCCTGTCTTAAACTGTACTTTGCTCTCTCCCACTCTCTCATTCTCTCTCCCAGAAGCCTGAGAGTCAGTCCTTTTTATAGGTCTGTCTCCAGCTCCATCTAGTGCTCAATTATGATATTACATTAACCATTTTATATACTAAACATTCTATATAATGTCACATTCAGGAAGGAGAACACAGAAAACCTGAGAACGATGGCTAATGTGCTGCCTCCCCACACAGAATAGCAACCCTCTGGCTGCGGACTGAGCAGCTGGCATTCTGTCTGGTTGGTGCAATTGGCTTACAATCCTATGTGGAGTTTGTGCGTTCTCCCCGTGTCTGCATGGGTTTCCTCCGGGTACACCGGTTTCCTCCCCCAGTCCAAACATGGGCAGGTTACGTGGATTGGCCAGGTTAGGTGGGGTCATGGGGATAGGATGGGGTAGTGAAACTGGGTAAAGTGCTCTTTCAGAGGGTCGGTGCAAACTCGATGGGCCAAATGGCCTTGTTCTGCTCTGTAGGGATTCTATGATGGTTGTTGAATGTTGCACCCATTTTTGGGTTGATCGGAAATTGGCTAAGCCACCAGGAGGTGCACTTGCAGCAGACAATGGGGAGGGTTGGTTATCAAGTGGGCCGACTCTCCCTCAATTGCATGGTGAGAGGCTTAATCTGCATTGGGACAAAGCTTAACTTCATCAGCTGGGCAATGACCCTGAGCAGAAGAGACTGACTGCTCTTAATGGGATTTGTCTGATTTCCATTGCAGTGCCATCACTGAGGTAAGAATTAGACAGATTCTACATGAGGCCAGTGATCTGCTCGTTCAGTTTACTGCCTGAGCGGCAGATTTGAAAATGACCCCTCACTACTGTGCCTGAGCTTATTGCCGTTCTGGGTTGTCTTGTTCACACTCGAAGGTGAATTTGAAACATGCGATGACACCAAAACACGTGATGTTCGGGCAGGAAATGCAAGCGGAGAAAGGCCAGCTCAAGTCAGTTTTACACCATGTTTTCAAAAATTAATTTGTGGAGACGCGGCCCATTCCTAATTGCCCTTCAACTGAGTGGCTTTTCTGGATCATTTCAGAGGGCATTTGAGAGTCCACCTCATTACTGTGAGTCAGGAGTCAGACTGTAGGCCAGACTGTGTGAGGACGGCAGATTCCCTGACATGAGTGAACTCGGTGAGCTTTTAATGACAATTGACATTTAATTCCAGATTTTCTATTTGAATTTCACCGTCTGCTTTTCGCCCTCTGCCGTGGTGGGATTGAAACCCTGTTCCTCGGAGCATTATTACCCAGGGTCCGTGGATTACTAGCCCAGTGACAATACCACTAGCCAATATGTGACACTTAGCAATGTGACAATTTAGAGAGGGAGAAGATGATGGTGGGGCCAATAATCCGGTGGTGGCTAGGGACCTTATGTGACTGACTGACTTCATTCAATTCACTCAATTTACTTTATTACTCTCCATAGTTTCAGGTAAATTGCTCATCCGTTAAAATAATATATATAAATGAATAATAACAAATCTCTCACAAAGGTCTACCTTTAATTAAATATGTATTAGAAAGGATTCTAATGCATTCAGTGAGTCTCGTCTTTTGTACATTTCCCCTTCCATGTATCAAACTCCTGTTGTAAGTTTTCATGGAAAGGGCACAAATGAGTTCAGGAACTGATTTGTCTGAGGGATTGTAGCTTTTTCCCTGAACAGATCTAATATTAATACTGAGATTGTGTTTTATCTTGTTGGTTTGGGTGGGAAAAGGTTTCAAGGTGTTTGAAGTCTGTTATCCTGTGTTTGCTGCCTCTATAATGTGCAGCTGGTACCATCCTCGGAGCCCCCTGTGACCTTGTTGGTTTGTGTCTTCATTTATCTCATCCCTACCTTATTGTTTAATGCAATATGATGATGTGCCTGCTTTTTCTTCTGTGGCCCTATGTTGTGCCAGAAACCATGAATAAACTTGAAGACAGAGGAAGTCAGAGGGACACATTGTGGAACGAGATCCAATGTATATATAAAATCCTGCCGTCAGATCTGAGCTCATACTTTGTTCGCCTTCTGTTTTCTATTATTAGTTTAGGGAAGTGCTTGTCAGACTGTGAAATCCATCTGTAATCTTTGTGTTTCTCTGCAACTCCTAATCAGAGAAAGCAATCGCTTTGGATCCTTGTGACCACCTTGAGGGTGATCATTGATCGGTTGGGGAGTCGGGGAGGAGAACAAGAACAGTGATGTCAGCAGGGGATGAGAGTGAAGCGACTTGTGGATGAGGCGCAATAATAATAATAATGTGTTTACTGTCACGAGTAGGCTTCAATGAATTACTGTGAAAAGCCCCTCGTCGCCACATTCCGGCGCCTGTTCGGGAAGGCCGGTACAGGGCACGTCTTTCGGGACACGTGGGAGGAAACTGGAGCACCCGGAGGAAACCCGTACCGATACAGGGAGAACGTGCAGATTCCGTACAAACAGTGACCCAGACCGGGAATTGAACCTGGGGCCCTGGCACTGTGAAGCAGCGCTGCTAACCACTGTGCCACTCGAGGGCAATATGGAGGAAGGAGAGAGAACTGCGCTGAATATGTCACTGCAGAAGTGGAGGAGAGCAGAGAACTGAGAAAGAAGCACGGTAGAAGATAGAGAGTAAAAAAAAAATAAAGAGGAGGAGGAAGTGAAATGGAAAATAGGAACAAGATGAGGAAGGGCTGGTTGGAACTGTTGAGGTGGTGCAGAAGCCATTGACTGTGCATGGAAATGAAATCTCGGTTGGGCCATCTCATTGTTGCATTGTCATACTGGTTGAATTTTTGGCAGTCTGCCCCCTCCACATTTAGAATCTTGTGTTGGTGCCAGTTATGTCCATGTAATAGTTATATAAATCTACCTAAATGGGGAATGGGACGTCTCATTCTTGCAACAAACCAATTGGCCAGGGGAAATTAGATGAGGCATTTGGTCACCTTGTTACCACCTGACCATTTAAGTGGCTTTAATTTTGAAGCTTAGTATCAATGTACGCTCCTGAAAATGGAAAAGATGCATTTTGCAGAAGTTCAATCAGTTGTTGAGAACTCTCTTGCCAGAGATGAGCCTCGTATATGTAAATTATTGGTGTCTCACTGAGGATTACCAGGCTTGCCGGCGCAGTGGGTACCATCCCTGGCTCTGAGCCAAAGGTTGTGGGGTTCAAGTCCCACCTCCGGACCTGATGTGTTGTCAAATAGGTTGAGTATCAATCTGTAAACCCTTCCAACACACACCAAATGGAGGTGGGAATAGTGGAAGAGACTGTTGGTCAGCCATATGTTGGGAAGAGAGTTGGAGCCTCCAGCTGTTTTACTGTGTGGTGGGATCTAGATGGGGGTTTTGAGGGTTGTCTGTTCTCCAACGTGTGCTGTTCGAGTTTGTAGCTTCTCAAAAACATTACTCTCCGGCAAGTGTTTGCACATTTGGACCCCGTCATGAAGTTGGAGCTTCCCTTCCTTCCAATAACACTCTTATTTCTCAGTCATCTGAGCGGACATCATTATTAAAACCGCATCACGTCTGCTTCTGAGGTTAACCCTTTACTTTGCCACCACTATCCAAAGCTCCAGACTACAACATGCCTCTACAAGGGAATGTTTCCACAGCAACTTGGGTTCCCCGCGTGAAATGTAACAGGCCACCACACCACTGGGAATTGTCCATCTGCTGTGATTATGGCCATAACATATCTCTCTCTCCCTGGGCACTGGGTGAGATCTCTCTCTCCCTGGGCACTGTGTGAGATCTCTCTCTCCCTGGGCACTGGGTGAGATCTCTCTCTCCCTGGGCACTGGGTGAGATCTCTCTCTCCCTGGGCACTGTGTGAGATCTCTCTCTCCCTGGGCACTGTGTGAGATCTCTCTCTCCCTGGGCAATGTGTGAGATCTCTCTCTCCCTGGGCACTGGGTGAGATCCCTCTCTCCCTGGGCACTGTGTGAGATCTCTCTCTCCCTGGGCACTGTGTGAGATCTCTCTCTCCCTGGGCACTGTGTGAGATCTCTCTCTCCCTGGGCACTGTGTGAGATCTCTCTCTCCCTGGGCACTGTGTGAGATCTCTCTCTCCCTGGGCACTGTGTGAGATCTCTCTCTCCCTGGGCACTGGGTGAGATCTCTCTCTCCCTGGGCACTGGGTGAGATATCTCTCTCCCTGGGCACTGGGTGAGATCTCTCTCTCCCTGGGGCACTGGGTGAGATCTCTCTCTCCCTGGGCATTGGGTGAGATCCCTCTCTCCCTGGGCACTGTGTGAGATCTCTCTCTCCCTGGGCACTGGGTGAGATCTCTCTCTCCCTGGGCACTGGGTGAGATCTCTCTCTCCCTGGGGCACTGTGTGAGATCTCTCTCTCCCTGGGCATTGGGGGTGATATCTCCTGCCTGGGCACTGGGGGTGATATCTCTCTGCCTGGGCACTGGGTGGGATCTCTCTCTCCCTGGGGCACTGTGTGAGATCTCTCTCTCCCTGGGTACTGGGTGAGATTTATCTCTCTCCCTGGGCACTGTGTGAGATCTCTCTCTCCCTGGGCACTGTGTGAGATCTCTCTCTCCCTGGGCACTGGATGTGATATCTCCCTCCCTGGGCACTGGGGGTGATATCTCTCTGCCTGGGCGCTGGGGGGTGATATCTCTCTCCCTGGGCACTGGGTGTGATATCTCTCTCCCTGGGCACTGGGGGTGATATCTCTCTCCCTGGGCACTGGGTGTCTGATCTCTCTGCCTGGGCACTGGGTGTGATATTCTCTCCCTGGGCACTGGGGGTGATATCTCTCTCTGCCTGGGCAGTGGGTGTCTGATCTCTCTCCCTGGGCACTGGGTGAGATCTCTCTCTCCCTGGGCACTGTGTGAGATCTCTCTCTCCCTGGGCACTGGGTGTGATATCTCCCTGCCTGGGCACTGGGTGTGATATCTCTCTCCCTGGGCACTGGGTGTGATATCTCTCTGCCTGGGCACTTGTTAGGTCTCTTACTCTGTGGCCACTGGGTGAAATCTTGTCACTATGACCCAAACCTGAATAAGATTTGGCCTGGAGGTTGACTGTTCTCCGTGGTGCAATTAAACAGAAAATTGCAGCTAATTCGAAGCCTGTTGGATAACAATGTTATTTGAAAGGATGCCTGTATAAGAGTTAAATTGAATTGCTATGTTAGCTCCTGCAAGTAGATGTTACTGGAGGGCTCCTTGTGCCTGTGAACCTTAACCCAGCAACAATCAGCTCCTCCTAATGAGAATTGGTCAAAGAAAATCCAATAAATTGGAAACATTTGTGGTAATTTCTGCAAAATGACTTTCAGTGTAATTAATGATAGAAGGCAGTGTAATTTGAGGTGAATCATTCCCAAAGTACCTTGAGCTTGGCAAATCGTGTCTTAAAATGTCATTTATAGATTGTAGTAATAATGAAAGTAGGTTGTCTGGTGTTGCAATGAGATTTGGTGCTGGCCTCTGGATGATGTGAGCCTGCCCAACTTGAAAGCAGTTTCCTGAGCCAAAGGGTGATTATAAGGGGGGGGGGGGGGGGGGCATTGGGGCGGGGGGTGGTGGGTTGAGGTGAGCACATCATGAACAGTCCATCCAGCCAGGGTGTGCTGATCTGAGCATCTGGGAATGTCTCGTATTGATAACCAGTTGCTTGATGACTGAGCAAAAACCCAACCTGCTAAGGGAGCAAAGCCACATCGGGAGAAATGGTTGTTGTCAACCTTGGCTGAGTTATGGCGATAATGAAGCTTACCCAGACCTTCCAGCTCGGGATGGAGTCTGGTACAGAGAAGGAGTGATTTGATTTCTTGTCACATGTACCGAAGTACAGTGAAAAGTATTTTTCTGCGGCCGAGGCGTACAGAGTGACAAAAAAGAACAATCGACAGAGTACATTGACAAATGGTACATCGATAAACAGTGATTGGTTACAGTGTGGAACAAATAAAGCAAATACATGAGCAAGAGCAGCATAGGGCGTCGAGAATAGTGTTCTTACAGGGAACAGATCAGTCTGAGGGACAGTCATTGAGGAGTCTGGTAACTGTGGGGAAGAAGCTGTTCCTATATCAGGATGTGCGGGTCTTCAGACTTCTGTACCTTCTGCCTGATGGAAGGGTCTGGGAGAGGGCAACGCCTGGGTGGGAGGGGTCTCTGATAATGCAGTCTGCCTTTCTGAGGCAGCAGGAAGTGTGGACAGAATCAATGTGGGGGTGGCAAGCTTGTGTGATACGTTGGGCTGAGTTCAACATACTCTGCAGGTTCTTGCAATCTTGGGCTGAGCAGTTGTCATACCAAGCTGTGATGCAGCCAGATAGGATGCTCTCTGTGGCACATCTGTAGAAGTTTGTGAGAGTTGATACAGACGTGCCGAATTCCTTTAGCTTCCGTAGGAAGTAGAGACATTGTTGGGTTTTCTTGACTATTGCATCAATGTGAGTGGACCAGGACACACTGTTGGTGATGGTGACCCCCAGGAACTTAAAGCTATCGACCATCTCCACTCTGGAGCCATTGATGTCAATGGTCAGTTCGTCATTTAGAGAGATGTTGATGCAACCAAGTGATCATGCCCTTCTGTAGTTGGATTCGTTGTTGTTTGAGATACGATCCACCACAGTCGTATCATCCGTAAAATTATAGATTGAGTGACAATTATAGATATAGGTGACAATAAAAAAAGTAGCTGAGATGAATAATATTGATGTGTTTATGGAGAAGCTAAATAAACACAGGATGGACAGAGGGGCTGAGAGATATGCTGATGGGGTGAGATGCAGAGGTGCAGGAGATGGTTTGTGCAGAGCATTAATGGCCTCTTTTCAATGCTGGAGGTTCCATATGAAAGGATTGGGACCTGGGATGCATTGTCGGAAAAGGTGGTGGAAGTAGATCCGACCATAACTTTCAGAAGGAAAATATTTCCAGGGCTAGGGGAAGAGAATGTCAGGGGGAAAATGAACGTTGTGTGGGCCTAATTATTTCAGAAGTTAACACGGACACAGTGAGCTGAATGGTTGTACAATTTGATCATTCTCCGAGTTCAAGGTTTAAATGGGAATTTGATGGTCACATCCTTACTCTTCAACTCAAAGTTGTCTGGAATTTTTATTAAGCGGCTGCAAACCCTTTTCCTGTGTAAATACAGAATTCTCCAGAGTTTTCGATGCAAAAGTGACCAGATGGAGTTCATGTTATTACTTTTGGGAAGCTTGGTTGTCAGATCGTTTGTTGTTTATTAAAAATATTGTGGTGGTTGATAAAAGTAAAAGCTTCAATTGGGTAGAGATTATTCCTGGACTTTAGGGAGTGAGAGTGAACCTCTTTCATTACTTGAGCAGCATGGGGCCTGGTTTGACTTGCATTGCCCATTGGGTCAGAGTGAGGTGGACGGGGGTTTAGGAGGAGCAGGCGTGATGATTTGAGTTTTGAGTGAGGAACCCTTGCTACTTTAGTCACCACCTAAATAGTTAAAAGTGAATGACGAGGATCCAAGAGAAGGTATCTCCTTCCACTCCTACTGCTGGTTATACAAAGAATAAGTCCTTTCCCCACAAGCAATACATTCAGCACGGGGAGAATGAAGGGGATTATTCTGTTCGCCTAGCACTCTTTGCGAAAGATAATCTTGAACCTGCGCAAGTATTTTGAAAGAGATGAGGAGAGCCATGGACAATGCAAATGATATCCAAAGTGGTGTGCATTATATCAAACAGTATTAAGAGAGCAGCTGTTACTACTTACAGGCTAAGAAATCTGAAACGCCTCTAACCAGCTCCAACTTTATTCTTCTAAATATACACCCTGACATCACTTTCACTGATATCGCTGTGGTTATCACAGATCAATGTAACTGCCATCTGACCCAATTGGTCCCTTACAAATCATACACGGGAGTCAGCCTCTTAAGTCCTGTGCCAACTGGATCGAACGATGCAGAGTAGCCCCATGGTCTCTTGCTTTACCTTTTCATTCCTTTGTTTCAGCTGCTTACTTTCATCTGCATTAACCTCCAAACTAATCTAAATCCATCTTTGAAGCCACGGGGAGGATTGGAGTATCCTGTCCCGTTACTGTCAGTTGGATGAGTTGCAGATAGGAATGCAGCAAAGGTTGCCAAATTATATAAATCCACTACTTGGCAATCCACTTTAATGTAACTGGCTCCCCAGTAGTATTGGCCCCGGTAACCCACAGCAATACTATTGAATGGAATGTGTGGAGTCTATAAATAAATCAGGGTGGTATTTGGGTAGACAGCTCATATTAAGATGATGCCAGGACTGAAGCCAAGATACATTGGGAGTGCTGTCACGAGGCCCATTAAGTTGAGTGATCCATCCAACTATGTTGCATACCCATTGTAACCGCTCTATGACAGAAGGTTTATAAACATGTCTTACGCCAACACTCCTCGCCAGCTCTGTATGTAACAGTGAGTAAATCAAAAAATGGGTGTTTGAGAATCTAATTGGTCTTTCATATTTGGGCTCCAATCAGACCCAAAGCAGACCGAGTAAGTCCTTTTTAATAAAAGAAATAACTTTTATTTATATAGTGCTTCTTGCAACCTCAGGACTGCCCAGAGCACTGGGACAGCCAATGAAATACTTCTGGAGTGTGTTTTTAAAAAAAATAAAATATTTTATTCAAACAATATTTTCATTACAACAAACAAACCCACCAACAATACAACCACATTGAAGTGTAGTTATAATGTGGAACCATGGCAGCCAATTTGTGCACAGCAAGCTCTCTCAAACAGCAAAATGCTTAATCTGCATGAAGAAATAGGCAGAATCCACAAAGGACCGGGACATTAGGGAGAGATAACTGTTTAATAGTTTGAGAGGCACCACTCTGCAAGGCGAGGAGGTGGACCTGCATGAACTAACACCTTATCTGTTTTCTCAATAATATTGGTGAGGGATATTGATCAGGACTCTGGGGAGAACTTAACTGCTCTTCATTGAATAGTGCCAGGGGATCTATTGCATCTGCCTCCGGAGACCTCAGTTCAGCATCTGCTGCAAAAGATGGCATCTGTCGGGCAGCATTCTCCGCTGCTCTGCATTGGCATTTCAACCCAGATTTTCAGGCAAGCGCACTAACCATTGAACCACAGCCAATGTCCATTTTTAGGCCTATTTTAACCCATGCCCTTATGAGCCTGTAGCGCCAAACTATCTACAATTGGCACCAGGGCCGGTTTTAAGCCTATTTGACCAATTTCATCAAATTGGGCCCCGCACCTTAAGGGGGCCCCGCGCCAGCGGCGACAGAGTTACCGTTTGAAGCTTTTTCTGTATTCTAAGAGGAACTATAGGGTGGTTTTTACTTTTGGGGAACGTACCGCATTACCGTCGACAAATCCTTCAGCCCTGCGCCGCCAAACCCTTCCGCCCGGGTAAGTAAGTTTCAAAATTTTAGTATATCAAGCATTTAATGTTTTTTTTTTGGTTAAAGACGAGCATACTACACGAAATATAAACATGCATAAATTTTTACTTTTGTAGAGTAGGGGCCCCGCCATCACTTTTCTAATTGGGCCCGCAATTCCTAGCACCGGCCCTGGTTGGCGCACACACCCTCTAAATTGGCACTCACTCTAGGTGATGAAGTGAAAAATGGAAATATCACACTGAACCCGTCACTGCCTAACCCCATAACTTCTACCTTTGATGTTGTGCGTGCTGAGTGGGTACACACTGACGAGTCCGTGGCCACATCATTGTCATTTCTGAGACTGGCTGGTTCAATGATGCCGAAATTATTTTGATGTTGCTGCAGGTTGCAGAGTGAGAGTCATTCCCGATGAGGAAGTGCCGATTTTTCTCGTTCCGCTGAAATGTGTCCCTGGCATCACTCGTCACCGGGTGAGATGCTCCCCCAGGGGAGCTAATCACACCAAAATAAACGTCAGCGGGTTGTGCATATTGTGTGTGGGTGGGTGTGTACGTCCACTTGTGCACATGTAGAAAGTGGATTTCTTGAAAACACAGGCACCAATTGAGTAACTGCACCGTTGTTAAGTGGTCTTATTATGCTTGTAGATTATTATGGAGGGCCTATACTATTAGCTGGATGTCTACCTATATCACACGACTGGAACACCACTGAACTTTTGACCCTGCATCTGCCCACTGTCTCTCCTGCGAAATGCTCAGGGGTATAATGTTTCCCCTGAGCTGGTTGACTGGTAGTTGAAAGCGGTTGGTGGCGAGGAGGAGGGAAGGGTTAGTTACACAGAAATGCCTGCACTGTTGTTGCAGAGATCAATAAAATGAAGGGGATGACATTACACCTGGTGGAGAGAAAGCCAGAACAATGCAAAGCCTTCGATATTGTCTAATTGGCCGACCTCCCTCGACCAGCCTGCACAGTTTTTAACTTTCCAGGTTCTACAAGCATTCCTCTGGACAAACCAGTGGAATATTTTTATTATCGAACTCACGCTGCCCTCTTCGCTCCTCGGCTCTTCTGCCTCCTGCATGGGGCAGATTATATTCCCTGCTTTTACATGCATATTTGGCATCATTCCCAATATTCAGCCTGCTGCAGGAGCTGCTGGCTTTGACATCATGTGTCCCATCAGTATGATGTTTCGAGTGGCGAACAGTGGAGAGGAACATAAAACCCGTTCGATTGACTGATTGTAGTGCAAGGCTGGAGTCCTGGGACTCCTGACTGTAGCGTGGTAATCAGATCTGTCTGTGATATATGCCTGTGCTCCCCCCCAAAAAAACAACATTGATCCAATTCTCATTGTTTTATTGCTTAACCCTCGGATGAGCAGGGAGAATTGACACAATTTTACCAAAGAAGCAATTTACAAAGGCTGTTTTCTCCAAATCTAATTTGTTTGTTTTTTCAAAAACAAAAAGAAATGTCTGGCTGCACAATCCATTTAGACGATAAATGTATGCTGATAACATTAGGGCAAGAGGAGGCTTATGTGGAACATAAACATCAGTGGACAAGATGGGCTGAATGGCCTGTCTCTATTGTGTCATTTCTATGTAATTATCAGAGAATCTGACAGCACAAAGGAGGCCATTTGGTCCATCCTGACTGTGCCAGCTCTTTGAGAGGGTTAACCAACTAATCCCAATCCCACTCCCCTGTCCCGCCACCCCCATGCAGATTTTTTCCTTCGGGAGTAGTTATCCAATTCTCTTTCAGAAGTTACTGTTGAATCTGCTTCATTGCCCTCTCAGGCCCTGCATTCCAGATTGTAACAACTCGCTGTGTGAAAGAAAATCCCCCTTAGCAGCCTTACTATTCGCTACCCCCTGCCCAAGCCCAAGGCTCTTCTGCCAATTACCCAATTAACCACCTGCACGGACAAGAGGAGCAGACACATCACCAGCGACAAGTTCCCCTCCCAACCTCACGCAACATCCCACTTGGAAATATATCGACCGTTCCTTCGTTGTCGCACTGATCAAAATCTGGAAACTCCCTCCCTAACAGCACTGTGGGTGTACCTACACCACATGGATTGCAGCGGTTCAAGAAGGCGGCTCACCAGCAAACTTCTCAATGGCAATTAGGGATGGGCAATAAATGGCAACCTTACCTGCGACACCCACATCCCAAGAACAAATAAAAAAGATTTGATTGGATTGCATTTCTGTTTCCGTGATAGGGGGGGGGGGGGGGGGGGGGGGTTGCAGTTAATTTCCGCCCCAATAATTTTGCACAGCTTGACAGAAAGAGGTACAATCAAATAAGGTGACGATGAGCACAGAACATGGCCATTGCCGCATCTCCTGATGGCTTTGGCCATTGTATTAGAACCTTGCTCCCGCTGCCCAGTGCGTGGAGATACTGGTTGAGTCCCCGATTGACTCTGATGTCCTCTGCTGCCAGAGGAGGTGGTGGAAGCAGGGACGATAGTGACGTTTAAGGGGCATCTTGACAAATACATGAATAGGATGGGAATAGAGGGATACGGACCATGGAAGTATAGAAGATTTTAGTTTAGACGGGCAGCATGGTCAGCGCAGGTTTGGAGGGCCGAAGGGCCTGTTCCTGTGCTGTACTTTTCTTTGTTCTTTGTTCTATTCCTTTTTTCAACGTGGTTGACTAACACAGCACTCGCTGACCAGGCTTGAGCTCAAAAGCCAATACTTGCAGTGGGATAATGTGCACAAGGACTGTCACAGCCCGCATGGGACCGGAACGCTGGTGGAACTCCAGAGGAGGGAATTACGGGAAGTCTAAGGGAGGGGGTTTAAAAAAAAAAGCAATGGAGTTTGTATAATGGAGGTGAGTTTCTCCTCACTTGGGACAGTCTGAATTTGGCAGAAACCTCACGTGCATTGGTTCTGGTGGCTGAATAGAATTAGATCTGAGGAAATTCATCCCTGAATTTGGTGAAGCGTAAATTGATATGTTTGTCTGAGATTACCTGACCCAATATTATAACTTGAATCTAATTACCTGGAAGAATTTAATGCTGTTACAAAAATAATGGACAAGAACCTCATTTCAGACAAGGTTTTGTGCCTAGTTTTCTGTAATGAATTTGAGGGCCCACTGGTTTTCAAGTAGGCCGAATGCCTTACTCCACGGAAGTGAAGGCTGAGGGTTGGCCTAATAAATGGTGAAAGTGCTTCAATGGGTCGACGCAGAGAAAATGTCACCACCTGTGGGGGAAATCCAAAATCGGCGGGGGGGTGAGGGGGTAGGTGCATAAATCTCAAGGTCACCAATCGTCTGATTGGGAATTGCAGAGAAAGTTTTTTATCCAGAGAGTGCTAAGAATGTGGAACTTGCTGCCACACCAACTAATCGAGGTGAGTAACGTAGGGGGAAGTGAGGGAAGAAGAATGGCAGGTAATGTTTAATTACTAATCATTATTGTCACAAGTAGGCGTACATTAACATTGCAATGAAGTTACTGTGAAAAGCCCCTCGTCGCCACATTCCGGCGCCTGTTCGTGCACACTGAGGCAGAATTCAGAATGCCCAAATTACCTGACAACACATCTTTGGACTGTGGGAAGAAACCGGAGCACCCGGAGGAAACCCACGCCCACATGGGGAGAACGTGCAGACTCCACACAGACAGTGACCCAAGCCGGGAATCGAACCAAGGGCCCTGGTGCTGTGAAGCAATAGTGATAACCACTGCGCTACCATGCCGCTCATTAGAGGGCAAAAATAAGTGGGAATCTGGGGGCTAAAACACCAGCATTGACCAGTTGGGCTGAGCCTTTATCTTTGCAGTAAATGCAATGTAGATCCAATAGAACAGGAGGGGATTCACCGAGCCCCGCTACAAGGTGCGGAGATTTGGCGGCATTTGCGCCGGCGAGTTGGGCGGTGAGCCAGTCGTGGGCCGCTGGTATCGGCGGCCTGCTGATTCTCCGGCCCGAATGGGCCGAGTGGCAGCGCCGATATGACAGAGTCCCGCTGGCGCCGTTAACCCCTGGTCGCTGCCGGCGGGAACTCTGCGCGAGCGGCCTGTGAGGGGGGGCTCCTTCACCAGGGGAGGGGGGGCCTCCGATGGGGTCTGGCCCGCGATTGCCCCCCCCCCCCCCAATCCCTGGGCCTACTTACTGGCGCGGCCGGCCCCTGAACACCAACTCCATGTTGAGTCGGGGCCGGTGCGCTAAAGAAGTCCCCCGCGCATGCGCGGGTTGGTGCGGCGCCCATTTGGCGCCACAAAAGGAGGCTGGAGCGGCGTGACTGCTCGAGCGACCTGCTGGTCCCCTGTTGGGGCCAGAATCGGTCCGGTTCGCACTGTTGTGAAACGCGATGGCGTTTACGATGGTGCGAACACTTGGGCTCCATTTTGGAGAATTGACCCCCTCATCTATAAATACAGAATCTCAAAATGGTGGGATAAATGATACAAAGTGGATTCTGGCTGCCTCAGTTCCAGTTAGGGTATGCCAGATTTGTTAATTGACTGCAAACTAGCAGCAGAATTACCTCCTCGTAGAACTGCACCTCATTGTTGATTTTTACACGGCAGTGATAAGAGAGACTTCTCCTATCCCCACTCCCAATACTCACCCAATCAAAGCTCACTTAATTGGCCAACCTGTCTCTTGTGCGATGGCTGTGCTCCTTTGGGACTTCCCACTTGGGCGATTGGCATTTCTCACTAGCCCCCTGGGGTTGATTCTGCGGAAAAGGAAGAATTGCTGTGTTACAGTCACCCTCCTGATGTACAATCAATGGACACGAAACGTAAGTGAAGTCCGAAACGAAAGCCTTTAATCAGCAAGAAGTGAGCCCGGCAGCAGACGTACAGAAAATGGCCTGGCTGCAGGGAGACACGGGTTCTTATACCCTGCCTTGTAGGCGGAGCTACCTTCCTCTTAGCCAATAGGAATACGGAGAACACGATACTTGGGCCAACGGGCAGTGAGCCCTCTGCACCAATGGCAGCTCACATTCCCAGGTACCGTAATACCCCTAGTCATACTACCAAAGCGCCTCTCTGGAATTTTCAACCAATTTCTAAAAGAAAAGTAGTTGCTTATTTAAGTTTTTTTTTAAAAACCCACTGCAAAACCCTGGAAAGTTGAGGTGTTTGAAAAAAATATGGTTGAAACAAAGGATTTGAACGAAAAATAGTGTGAAGAAAAGGCGTTGTGGTGGATTGCCCTGTACTTATTGGTTGCTGTTGAAACAAATGAATGCCTTTTACCTTGCGTATTTCCAGCCGCTTCCATTCCCTGAAAAATGATTTTGTCGCCACACCTCGGACACCCCAATATTTCCCAAGTTCAATATTTACATTAAGTGGTGGTAATGGACTCTGGTGCCTTTGCCATTTAGTATGTAGACTGGGTTGAGGATAATGCACTCATCAAATCTATCTATACCCGGCACTATAGAAATTGTTTATTTCATTTTCGTCGATTTGAGCTAGGGCCGAGGGGTAAGGCATTTTTACAGGTATTGCCCGTGCTAACCATCACACTTTCCTTGTGTAATAGCGGACAGGTAGTTGCTTTTCTGCAGGATAAATTGAGATTAGAGTTACTGCAAAGACGCACAACTGCAAAGTTTATCTTCTATTCGGGTCCTGAGAGGTCACCTCTGCAGAATGGCTTTGAGAGGGTCCCAGTGGCAGGATTTGTGGTATTTGAATCACGTTAACCTTTTGAAAGCAGCAACCCTACACAATGTTCCTTATCCTCTGGGTCCTGTGATACATGTCTGCTAGTCTGCCCTTCACACCGAAATTACCCCAGGAGGATCCTACGAAGCTGAGCTAATTAGACAAATCCCTAGCGTTGATATCCATTGCATCACATTATAAGCCGTCAGTTTCTTGTGGGAAGAGATTTGAGGGGGTGGGGTGAGAAACTTTTTAACCCATTGTTTGTCGGTGAACGTGCATTGTGAACCTATGTTTTCATTTCTCTGCAAGGTGCCTGTGGTGCTAATTACACTGATCATGCCTTCACGGTCGAGTTTACCACATCGTCTTCGAAATATAAATATGATATAAATCTATTAATGAGGAATAATCTAATAAAAGTTTTTATCACAAGTCGCGTTGTCACTACATTTTCACTTTCAGGCAACAGTGCACTTTTGGCAATTTTACTGTCTCGCTGAATAATTTAGTTTTTGGATAAATTAGTTAATTGTTTTTAATTGCACGGAAAGTTTATTGAATTGCCTCACACTGAGGCATGTGGACATATACAGCCACACAGTGCAGTCAACAGACTGAAAACAAATACCGCACCCTCTTTCACAGACATTTTGCCAATACTTAGTGCCCTCTTTTTTGCTGTAGGCGGTGGCTCCTTGCGGTGATGCTACCTCATGTCTGCCCAGTGTCCCACCGCACCTCAGCTGCGTAGGTTTTCTAAATCCGCAAGGCTGGATAGGGAAGGTCAGATTTTTACAGAGTCAGGAAGACTCTGCGGCCTTTGAAAAATTAGCGGCTATGACCTGAATGGCGACGTCATGGCTCCGTGTCTGGTGATTTAATTTCAGCCACTAATGGAAGAGAGGAGGGATATCATTCACACAGGAGGAAAGACAAAACTCTGCAGAACCAGTTGACCTTAGTTTTAAGTGCAAACAGCCTCCATTTTGGCGCTTGCAAGATTCTTAACCTGCAATGGGCGTGTCAGAACTGATGGAATTGACTTAAATGCTCTTAAAGGATGGATAAGGTCCGTATAACTGTCATGAGGTAAAGTCTCCAAATCCCCTGCTCTTTAAACTTTGAAAATGACTGCAGCTGTCACTGAGAATTTAAAAAAAAAACACTGCTAGACTGCTTTGATTGACAAGCCATCTGCTGAAGGTTAGAGAAAATTAGTGGCATCGAGCCCCACAGTTTCAGTAGAGTGCTCTGTTGATGTTTTCACAAGGGTTATTATTATTTTACTGAGTGCTTGGCTGTGTTCGGGAAAACTACAATTAAATCATCAAGAAATTCTGAGTTTACAGTGTGACAGTTTAAAGAGGCTATTAAAGGATTAGCTTTAATTACCAGATTACCGGCCTCCCCGAACAGGCGTCGGAGTGTGGTGACTAGGGGCTTTTCACAGTAACTTCACTGAAGCCTACTTGTGACAATAAGCTATTATTATTAATAGCTGTCTTTGATGTGGGGACTGAATAGAAATCAGTTTTTGTAAGAGATTAACCTCTTATGATTTAAAAACTTAAGTGGGTTTTATGAATGAGTCTTTTTTTCATTATCAAATGTATATTAGTGAGAGTTCATTAGATTGTTCGAGGTTTATCTTTTTACACATCCCCACATGGCTCCTGAGGGCTGCCTATGGTGGACCCTGGGCACATGGCAATGGAGGTGGCATGGACTGTATGAGAAGCCATTGGGATGGATGAGGGTCATTGGCTGGAGGGAGGCTATGGATGAATCTGTTGGATGTTTTGTGTCTGTGGTGGGGGTGGCGGGGGTGAGGTGTTGTGAGGAATGAAGGCGAGAAGGCCTTGCAGCTTCTGAAACAACTGGGCCCAAGTCTCAGAGGACCAAGGCTGGCCTTCTAGCCAGCCCACATACAATCTTCTTCCCGGATCGGTGGGCATTGCTCTATCCTGCAGCCCCATAGCGAACATTGTGTGATTGGGGCACTTTTCCAAGAGGTAGGTCTGGCGGGAAGCCACCTTACGCAAGCTACTCGTCTTGGTGTCAAATGCCCAGCCCTAGCTGTCAGAAAGTTATTCAACTGTGGAGGGAGCATCACAGTCAAATCAGATTCTGTCGATGGCCACTGTCAGGCGCAGTCAAGAATGAAAACTTTTTCCTTCCTTCTCCTTTATAACTGATGTCAGTATATTATACTTGGCATCGTCAAATGGTGAAGGAAGAAACCAGAGTCAGTCTTTACTTGAAATAGATTTATTCAGAGTGGAACATTAAGGTATATATATCTCCTGACTCTTCTCTACTCCTGGGTCAGCAAATGTCTCTTTATATGTGCTCAAGTAACCATCCAATCAATGCCTTTCGCCTGTATGTACTTGGCTTCATTTGATATAATGAACAAAATGTTTTGTCCCTTTCTGCTGCATTGGCCAAGTCAGCACAGATCAAGGCCTGGGACTTTTGCGCTCATTGATAAATCAGCTCCGATGTCGGGGTGAATCAGGCCTGGGGGCTGGGTGGTGCATGGCGGTAATTTGCATGCACTGATTCCCATCGCTGCTCCATTGGCAGCCGCTCTCTCGGTTAACTAGCCCTAAGCTCTGGAGTTCCCTCGTGAAACCTCTCTGTCTCTTTACCTCTGTATCTTCCTTAACGCTGCTGGTCAAAAACCTTACCTCTCCTGTCTTTTTATCACCTCATGTGGCTTGATTTTAAATTTGTAGCTCCTGTGAAAAGCTTTGGGATCTTTTACCATGTGTAATGGTGCTACATGAATGCAGCTTTTCATTATAAGTTAGAAACAAAACCCATCACCACACCATTTTCTCATGGAATTCATCCTTTTATCAGAATTTCAAAGCTGTTAAATTCCTTGCCTCTCTGAGTATTTCCTTCCATCCTACAATCCCAACTCATGCAATAATGTGCATTTATACTGAGCCTTTGATATTGTTAAACATCCCCAGGAGCTTTCCAGGGGAGAGGGGGCAATGTAGTCAAACAAAACATGAAACCAAGCCAGGTGCACCACTTGGAAAGATGATCAAAGACTTTCTCAAAAGAGGTAGGTCGTAAGGAGGAGAGTGAGGCAGTGAGGTTTAAGAAGAGAAGGCCGGGGTTTCGGGTCTTGGTAGGTGAATACGTGGCCTCCAATGAGTGATGGATGTCAGGGATGTGCAGACGGTGAGAATTGGAAGCAGCAGTGAACTCTTGAGGATTATCGGCCTGGAGGAGGTTGTAGTGGTAGGATTTCAGCCATGTGTTCAAAATGGTTAGCTCCCCTTTGTGTTCAATTCCACTTTTCTTTACCTCTTCTTTGATGCTCCACATGCAGGGGCAGCAGGGTAGCATGGTGGTTAGCATAAATGCTTCACAGCTCCAGGGTCCCAGGTTCGATTCCCGGCTGGGTCACTGTCTGTGTGGAGTCTGCACATCCTCCCCCTGTGTGCGTTGACTTCCTCCGGGTGCTCCGGTTTCCTCCCACAGTCCAAAGATGTGCGGGTTAGGTGGATTGGCCATGCTAAATTGCCCGTAGTGTCCTAATAAAAGTAAGGTTAAGGGGGGGGTTGTTGGGTTACGGGTATAGGGTGGATACGTGGGTTGAGTAGGGTGATCATGGCTCGGCACAACATTGAGGGCCGAAGGGCCTGTTCTGTGCTGTACTGTTCTATGTTCTGTGTAATTAACCCATACCAAACTTTTTGGGTGATAACATGGTGGAAGAAAACACATGGGTACTTAACCAAGAAACCACAGGGGTATTTAACCATGGCGAGGCATACTACTGACTGACACGATGAGTAACGACAACATTTATACAGTACATGTGAGGTGTCACCAAGTCAAGTCCCAGGCGAGAAGGTGACAGCGGAGGACACTGTTTTCAGGGGAATGGCAAAAAAGACAACTTGAGCAAAAAGCTTTTTTGAAAGCACCGGAAGTGGTCGGGATTTGTAAAGTACACTCAGAGATCATGGTGGATGCAGACTTAAATCATTTTTTTTTCGAGAAAAAGTGGAATCAGAAACTGGAGCAAAAATCTTTGCAGGGATATGGGAAAAAAGGGAGGCACAGTTGAATGGCCTCCTTCAGTAATGCAACAATCGTGTGAAACCATGGCGGTGATAGGAAGGATGTGAAGGTCAAAGTTTGCGGCGTTGCCTGATTGGGAGCCCCCATTAGCGTTGTTGGTACCTTGGCCATGGTTTTGATTAGCCTTCACTATGCATCATGTCAGAGATGGCTGTCATTCTTTACAGACCGATCAAATAGTCTCAGCAAACCCGATTAAATTCAGAAAGGGTCACGCAATCGCAATGAGGGTCAGTTCAGAATCAAAAAGGCCCCTCAGCTTCTTATCAGTCATTGTGCACAGTTGAACCGTATCAGGCAGTGCCACTGGTCTCCATCTGAAAGGTCAAGTCACATTGAGGTACAAATCGGGAGATAACAGGGGAAATGGATGTATGGAGAAGGGAGACGCGCAGAGAGTTCCAGCAAGGTCATTGCCGAGGGTCACTTGCCTTGCGCGTCAGAATGCTTTCAACTATTTCCCAATCATTCAACTTGAACTCGTGCAAGTGTGGCCTCATTCCTCTCTGCAGCTCCTGTGGGCGATCGGGGCTGTTGCTGATAACGCAGGCAGCAGCTAGTTCTGTGAAATATTTGCAGTCTACAGCCCACTGCTCGCCTTGAATGGCTAATCTGCAATCCTCTCCTGATGGTCAAGTCAGAGCAAGAGATCTCGGGGGAAAGCAAACACTGGAGGCCTAACTATTCCCCCTGCTCTTTGTAGATGCTTCAGCTCAAAATTCAGACTTGTGAACAATGCAGATCAATTTGCCTTGAATTCCCACCTATCTCCTGAACAGGGAAAGGAATCACCTGATGACTTTTTTTGTTGTTGCTATTTTATTGATCTGCATTGGGCGGAAAACTAATCCTGTGTGGAACCGAGGCAGCAACAGACAACTGTGGACTGACTGTCACTTAAGCTTTGTTATGCTGTCAATTTAGAGCGACAGAACAGGCGAGTCACGAGTTCACACTCACCAGCTGGACAGTTTTAGAAAGAAAAGGGAATGACAGACCGATGGCAATTGTTGCATTTATTCCCCACGGAATTGCTTTTATACTGCGTGTGTTATTTCAGGCTGAGGGATAACAGGAGAATGAAAATGTTTTTTTTACCTTTTTGCACCCAATATGTTTTAACTTCTGTTGCCTGGTGTTAATGGCACTTGGGAATCAACATTAAACCCAGTGTGACTGTGGAGCACCTCAGGGCTATGTGGGTGCTGGAATTTCCCACAGGCTAGCTTCCGATCCCAGAACAAGCATTCACTACAGTGCCAGTATAGCCTGACCCTCTGAGGGCAATTGGCAATTTACAGCCAACTATTCCAGAATTTCTGAGAGTTTTGTGTCCCTAAGAAAATGGGTTGTCTTGCTCAACAACAGTGACCTGTATTTATATGGCGCCTTTAACATTGTCAGACTTCCAAAGGCACTTCACAGGGATGTTATCGAACGCAATTTGACACTGAGACACGTGAGGAGCATTAGGTCCTTTGACCAAAGCCTGTGACCAGAGAAGTAAGTTTTGGAGAGTGTCTTTGAGGCCTTGGGGTCTTTGGGAGGGTGCTTGAGGCCTTGGGGCCTAGCGACTGAAAGGACACCTACCAATGTCAGAGCAATTAAAATCAGAGATGTGTAAGCAGTTAACTGATCTTCCCTCGCTACGTTCCCAGCTACAGAGTTCATCCCTCTCCCTGGCAACAGTATGAGATGGAGCCATTCTGTTCGCAACCTTGGTGTCACATCTGACTCTGAGTTGAGTTTCTGATCTCGTATTCCCATCATCATTAAGACCGTTCATTTCCACCTCCGTTACATCGCCTGGAGTTGCCCTTGTTTGTCTTCTGCTGAAACCTTCACTCGAGCCTTTGTTACCTCGAAACATCCCCCCCCCCCCCATAACCATGAGGTCATTCAACCCCTGCTGCTCATGTCTTGACTCACAGCAAGCTCCTTCTCCTATCACTGCTGTGCTGTAATCTCCTGCAGCTCCACAACCCTGAGATAATCTGGCTCCTTCGGCATCCCTGATTTTAATGGCTTTTTGTGAGGGGCAACGAGTTGTGGCGAAAAACAAACTTATTTTTATTTAACAAGGCAACTATATACACAGCTCCAGTAGTTCCCGACTTGGTGCCTGACTGACTGACTCTATTTATACAAAGGCACATTGCCTTAGTTAAGGGTCCACTGCCCTCTCACTGGGGAGCTCGTATTCTGCAAGCTAGTGGATCATCTCTACCCCGTCAGACCCATGTGGGGTATAACATCGCTCCGCCATTGGTGGCTCTGCTTTTAGATGCCCAGGCACTAATCTCTAAAGTTCCCTGTGTATCCTCCTCTGCCTTTTTTTCCCTCTCTTTAAACGCGCATTAAAACCTCCATCTTTGACAAAGCTTCTTGTCATCTGACCAAATGTCTCCTGATGTGTCTTGGTGTCATTGTTTGTTTGGATGAAGTCTGTAGCTGGGAACGTAGTGAGGGAAGATCAGTTAACTGCTTACACATCTCTAGCGTTTTGATACATTAAAGGTGCCACGTAAGAAGAGGTTGTTGTAAGACAGGGCGAGTTTATGGAGATAAGGGGGAGAGCAGGGCGAGAGAGGGATTTGAATACATGGGTGAAAACTAATCAAAAGGCAGACTTTTCACAGCCTTTGGACAGGGGACACCTCCGTCCATCAGTGTCTGAGTTCGATTCGAAGAAGGGGTCCCAAGGAAGTCACGTTGGACTTGAAACATTAACCCAGTTTCCGCCACCATCAATGCTGCCAGGCCTGCTGACTTTTCCCAGCATTTTCTGATTTTATTTGTATTAGGTTCCAACTTGAGCTGCAGAGCTCAAAGGAACGTCTGATTCACACCGCCAGCCAGTGTTCCCAGCGGAACTAATTGGGAATCAATTTTAATATTTCATGGACAGTCCTTTTGTGAGGGCATTGTAACATGTGTCGAAATAGCAAAGAAAGGAATTTTACCCAGCCGCGGGACAATTAGCTTGTGCTGCAATATACCTTTCAAAGGAAGGCAGCATGTCATCACCGGAAGGGAAATATGTCGTATGATTTAATCACCGTTTCAGTTTTGCTTTGAGCAGAGTGTGCACACACACAACTCTGACGTCTTCGAGCTTTATACCCATGCACATGTATTCTCATGTGCCTAGTCTTAATAAATAAACCCACAACGTGCTTCGCGAAGTCCTTATGAGCGATTAGGTATTATATCAAACCTCATAAAGTCAAGTTTATTTTAAAGAATGAAAGGTTTATTTTAGCAAGAACACGCTGTACTCCACATTAGAGCCACTCACCAATCAAGTCCAGGGATTGACCTGACAGTGCTTAGAACTGTCACTGGGGGGTGCAAATCTCTGGCACCGTCAACATCTTGAACAGATTAATGTTGAGGAAATTGTGGCTTTGGTCCATAAATTAATCTCCAAGCCTTGGAAGGCACAATGTTCATATTTAGTTTGAAGATAAAGTGTCAGACCAGCAATATCTACTGATTATGAGTTATGTCAAGTAACATATGGCTGTGTCTCTTGCTTTCCATGCAGAAGATAAGTAGTTATAGCTTTGGATCCGGAAAGGAGCATAAACATCGGAGACCTGAGCAAGCTGTGGGGAAATTGGCTTGTCTGCTGTGTTACAGGTTATGCGCACGGAAGCAATGCAGTAGCCCAGGCAAATGGTCTGGTGCCAGTAATAAATGTATTAAGAGCCTCAGGCTACACAATGAGCAGTAATCCTAAAGCATATGGATTTCTGCGTAGGAGGAGAAATAAATACTTTTAAGTAGTCAAGGTTTGCCTGTTAAGCTGAATGCCGGGCGATTTAATTTTCACGTCGAGACTGGCTCCACACCCACCCCGCTTCCCTCCCTGAAAATTTCACATTTGTTGCTTCTTAGCTCCAAATGTCTTATCCCACAGGGTCTCCTTACATCCCAGCTATGTTAAAATAAAGAACAGCTTGCATTTGTGCGGCACTTTCAAAGATAATTCGGTAAGCACGTTGTGGGTTTATTTATTAAGACTAGGCACATGAGAATACACGTGCATCGGTATAAAGCTCGAAGACATCAGAGTTGCGTGTGTGCACACTCTGCTCAAAGTAAAACTGAAACGGTGATTAAATCACATGACACATTTCCCTTCCTGTGATGACATGCTGCCTTCCTTTGAAAGGCATATTGCAACACAACCTAATTGTCCCGCGGGAGTTTCACAAGAGTGTTCTTGGATAAAACTGGACACTGAGGCTTCTGGGGAGATCCTGGGACAAGTGAGCAAAGCCTCAGTCAAAGAGGTAGGTTTTAAGGAGCGGACAAAATGAGGAGAGAGATTGAGGGAGGGAATTCCAGAATTTGGGTCCTAACGATGGGGCCACCAAAGGGAGGATGAAAGAATTGGGGATGCCTGCAGTTAGTGCAATGCAGAACTTTCAAGAAGTGGGGAGGGTCAAGGCCACAGGAACATTTGCTCCTAGGTATGAAAATTTTGCAACTGCAGCATTGCTGGGACTGGGGCTGATGCAGGTTTTCGAGCACAGGGCTGGTGGGTGAACATAGAGACTGACTTTACCATAGACTGAGGCTGTACCATCGATTTGAAGGAAAGGAAGAGGAGGTAAAATAGGAGTGTCTAGTTTAGGTTTCAAAATCTGTAAGCTGAAGAGAAGACGCACGAGCTCCATTCTTCTGAAACCCCGGGAGAGTTTGAATTAGAATGGCAGATGGAACAATCTATCTCCATTTTAACACATTTGGCGGTGTAGAGGAATGATGGTGGAGCATTTTGGTCGGCCTATCTGGCAATTAAAAGGAAGGCGAGAGGAATGTGGAGAGGAACTCAATGTATTGTAGTGCCGACGTGATTGAAGAGGGTAATCAGGAGTGCCAAGGAGATTGGGAACCAGAAGTCTTGGAAGCCACATGAGTTGAATTTAAAGAAAACGGGTACGCAGAAAGCATCTATGGGTGCAGGAGGGGTTATTAAACATGTGCTCAGTAAATCTGTACAATCTCTATTGATAAACGTAGCCCAATTGCACTCACCACGATGAGAGCTCTGCTTTTGAGCTGGGTTTTGTTTGTGATCGACCACTGAAAAACCACATCTGCTTATTTTATTGATCAGAGGAAAGGAGGTCCTGAGTGGATGACTTGACTGTGTGTCAGAGTTAATATAACATATTGAGGGAAGGATGTAATTCATTCTTAAGCAGAGGGATGAGCGAGAAGATTTGTATTCACCCATTTCTTTGAGGGCATTTAGACTCGAGTCCTCTCCCGCTTGTTTGTTACTGTATCCCTGCGGACTCTCGAATACATTCACACTCGCACACATTCACTGCCTGCCCTGTCTTCCAGCTCTCTTAAACTTGGAAGCGAAGGCAGGCCGGGGCTGGGTTTGAAATTTTTAAAGGTTTAACATCTAGTTGACCTTTATTAACCCAAATATTTTGGGGTTGTATTTCCGCCCGCGCACACACATACACACAAGGCGATAGAGACAGGAAGACTGACATTGTGCCAGAAACAGACAGACACACACAGAGACGGAGGCGGGCAGATAGATAGACACACATGGGCACTGAGATGGAGACATATACAGACATGGAACAGATACCTGGAGAGAGTGACAGATACAGGACCACTCTGTTCTGCGAACTTGACCTTGTATGACTATAATTATGCTTAGCTTTTGCAAAGTGAACCAACATAATAGGTAGCAGGGTGGCAGAGTGGCTAGCACTACTGCCTCATAGCGCCAGGGATCCAGATTCAATTCCGGCCTTGGGTGACTGTCTGCGTGGAGTTTGCATGTTGACGCCGTGTCTGCGTGGGTTTCCTACTGGGTGCTCCGGTTTCCTCCCACAATCCAAAGATGTGTAGGTTGGGTGGATTGGCCGTGATAAAATTGCCCCCTTGAGCCCAAGATTAGGTGGGGTTACGGGGATAGAGTGGGTGGAGTGGGCCTAGGTAGGGTGCTCTTTCAGAGGGTCGGCACAGACTCGATGGGTCGAATGGCCTCCTTCTCCACTGTAGGAATTCTCTGGTTCCAATTTAACAAATCTATTGAGGAAGAATGTGGAAAAGTCCGGAGGTAGGTGGTGACCTGATGATTTTTAAAAGGTTTTGTGTGAGCCAACACCAGTAGTTGTGTGTTTGTTGGTGGCTGATGCAATCATTTATTTTCCATCCTTGCTTGTTTCCGTCATGTCCAGGCATGCTAGACTAATGACGTTGGCTGTAGTGACAGAACGAGCCCCTGGTTCCGTCCTCAAAACATTCTCTCTTGAGCTGGTTTCTGCTGAATAGTTTACTTTTGGTCTGGAGGGAACCTGTTTTATGGTTTGCCCATGTATCCCTGGCTGGCAGAATGCCTTCCTGCTATATATGCTTTTCACTGTCAAAATGAATGTACCTTGTTAATACAACAAGCCTTGTAATGCATTATTGAATTATCTCTGTGCAATATTGATGTTCTCTTGGAAGGTGGTTGCCAAAAGAAACAGCTGTTTGCTTTGGAGCAGATTGGGTGTCACGGCAACAAATGCTTTGGTTTATTGAGTTGAATGGTTTGCAGTTCCCAAGATAATCATTTTTCCCCTTTTGACCATTAGATCATTATTGGTTTCCTGTGCAATTAAAGGTGACACCACGTCAATAGGGCACTTCCCTTGGCCTTCAGTTGAGTTAAACACAATAGAGAAGGTTATCTTTTGAGAAATGGACACATGCCTTGTCTTGATAGCACAGAGACAGACGGACCTTTCCAACCCTGGAATACTGAATGCATCGATGGCAAGACTTTATAGTTGCGATGGATGGATTTAATAATTGGATTTAATAATTGTAAAGTCCTATACAATGTCCTAAAGTCTTGCAGGACTCCACAAGAAACGCGAGGCTTTTTTTCTCCTCCTCTAACAACCCCCCAACTCTCTCTCTTGTCAGAGCAGCTTCCATTGCTCTCTAGATCACCGCTCACGTACTGTCGGCTGTGAGGTGTCAATAAGAATTTGGAGTCTGTCTACGTTCGGCTGTCACTGTTATCACAGCTTTGGTGTCGCAGATTAAGAGAGTTTCTTTAAAAAATAAATATTCAATTGAATCTTTGGCCGTATTAGTTTTACTCATCACCACTTTCTCTTCTTGAGGGGAAATGTTTGGTCTGCATTTGGCAACTGTCCAAAGTGGAACGATTGAAATCAAGAGCACAGTGTTAATTATGGGCTGCACGGCAGTGCAGTAGAACAATGGTTAGCACTGTTGCTTCACAGCACCAGGGTCCCAAGTTTGATTCCCGGCTTGGGTCACTGTCTGCGCAGAGTCTGCACGTTCTCCCCGTGTCTGCGTGGGTTTCCTCCGGGTGCTCCGGTTTCTCCCCACAAGTCCCGAAGGATGTGCTGTTCGGTAATTTGGGCATTCTGAATTCTCCCTCAGTGCACCTGAACAGGAACTGGAATGTGGCGACTCGAGGCTTTTCACAGGAACTTAATTGCAGTGTTAATGTAAGCCTACTTGAGACAATAAAGATTATTATTATCTAGTATTTACCACATACAAACCCGCCATTCTGCCCCTTTGTTATATATCGGTGCTATGCGTCACACATGATTCCTGCTGCCCTACTTCATCTATAGGGGAAGCGGTGGTATAGTGGTATCGTCATTGGAATAGTAATCCAGAGACCCGAGGCACTGCTCTAGGCTCTATGGACCTGGGTTCAATGGTAATGGGCAAATGGTGAAATTTGAATTCAATAAAGATCTGGAATTAAAAGCCTAATGATGACCGTGAAATCATTGTCGATTGTTGTAAAAACCCATCTGGTTCACCAATGGCCGTTAGAGAAGGAAATCTGCCGTCCTTACCTGGTCTGGCCTACATGTGACTCCAGATCCTTCACTCTGAAATGGCCAAGCAAGTCACGCAGTTCACGGGCAATTAGGGTATTAAATGCTGGCCTGGCCAACGACACATTGCTCATGGACTATCTAGCTTCCCCTTAAGTGCATCGATGTGAGGGTTGAGGTTACGGTCAGATCAACCATGATCTTATTGAATGGTGGATTGACTAGAGGGGCCGAGTGGCCTACTCCTGCTCCGAATATATATGTTTGTATGTGACGTGGGTTGGCATGGATGGGCCTGCAGATAAGTGCTGGATCCCCGAGGCAGGTCTTTCACCCAACCTGCCTCCTCTCCTGGCATCCTTCTAAATTCTTCCTGGGTCATCGATCCCAACTTCTAATCCCAGTTTCTAATCCAACCCTATTGTCCGTTCAGCCATTTTTCACGATAGGATTTGCAGAGCTAGGAATTCTTCCGACTCCCGGATGGAAACCCAGGCCTCGGTGTTTGGGGGTCAGTTTTTGCAAACAATTTGAGACGAAATGCTTTCGAATCTGTGCTTTTATTGGTTGTTTCATCGTCATCTCCCTCCCGGATGTTTGTCAGGCAGATGAGTCTGTACTGAATATTGAGCAAGCGGTTCTCAGAGTCTGCCTGTGCTCTGAAGAGACTGAGAACTGTAGGTCTCCAAATTCCTGGAGAATGAGCAAGATTTATCTACGATATCATTTTAAAACACATCATATTTTTAAATATTTGCAGCTCTTTTGTTTTATAAACGTGAAAAGTGATTTGAATGGAATTAGCACTTTGCAAACCAATGCAGATGTATTTATTTGCTCTCTCCATTAACCTTGATTATCTATTTTTTTGTGCATACAAAGTATTTAGAGGCCAATGTACAATAGGTCCTGGTGACAATGCTGATTTAACAAGGTAAATTCAAACAATTGCTACATTCTCTCCACTCATCACACTCTGCACAGGGCAGCACTTTGAGCGAATCTCCACAGCATTCGGCCTGGCCTTTTGCAAACCGAGCAGCTGCGAATAAAACCTAAACTGTCTCGTGTGTAATCGAAAGAACTGCCTTTATGTAGCACCTTTCACAATCCCGGGATGACCCAAATGTCAGGAATATCCGAAGTGCTTTACAGCCATGTGGTCGCGATTAGGTGGGAATTACCTTGTTTCTCTCCCTGAGTGAGAGCGGGCGGACAGGGCCTCAGTTTAAAGCCTCATTGGAAAGTTGGATTTAAGGTGGATTAAAATAAAGGATCCCTACAGTGCAGAAAGAGGCCGTTTGGCCTGTCGAGCCAGCACCGACCCTCTGAAAGAGCACCCCACCCAGGTCCACTCTCCCGTCCATCTCACCCTATCCCCGTAACCTAACCTGCACATACCTCGGCATGAAGGGGCAATTTAGTACGGCAGATCCACCTAACCTGCACATCTTTGGATTGTGGCAGGAACCCGGAGCACCCGGAAGAAACCCACGCGGGCACGGGGAGAACGTCCAAAGTCCACACGGACAGACACCCAAGGCTGGAATTGAGCATGGGTCCCTGGTGCTGAGAGTCAGCAGTGCTGACCACTGTGACACCATACCGCGTACCATGTTAAATAATCTCAGACCCTGTGAACGCTCACTGTCTTATCAAGATGGCTCAGGCAAAATTGACTGGGGCAAGCCCTGGACATGTATTAACGGGCAATTTACTGCTTTTGTAGTTTCTGCCTTTCTGCTATTTTGGAGAAACTCTTTGAGAAGCTGGGATTGTTTTCCATGGAACAGAGAAGGCTGAGGGGGGGAGCTGTACAAAATTATGAGGGACATAGATAAGATAAGCTTTTCCCCTTAGTTGGGGATGGGGGTCAATAGCCAGGGGGCATAGATTAAGCTGAGGGGCAGGAGAGTTAGAGGGAAATTGAGAAAAAGTCTTTTCACCTGGAGGATGGTAGAGGCGGGAACCTTCACAACGTTTGAGAAGAATTTAGACAAACGCTTGCAATGCCATTGCATCCAAGGTTACGGACGCATCCAAAGCTGTGGACGCATGCAAGGCTGCGGACGCATGCAAGGCTGCGGACGCATGCAAGGTTACGGACGCGTGCAAGGCTGCGGACACATGCAAGGCTGCGGCCGCATGCAAGGCTACGGATGCATACAAAGTTACCGACCAAATGCTGGAAAGTGAGGTTAGAATTGATAGGTGTTTGATGGATAGCGCAGGTCTCTGTGGTATTATCCTAAATGTAAGAACTGTAAGGGTTAATTAAATGTCTAGATCAGCCACTAGAGGGAGCTAATGGTACAAGTATGCAAGACATTGAGGGGAGAGAAGTATGCTGCTTTGATCACGTTTCTGATCACCTGTCCTGATATCTCCTCCAATGGCATGGTGTCAAATTTTGACTGACTCGGGATGTTTTGCTACAGTAAAGGTGCAACGTGAATGCCAGTTGTTGTTGCGCCAGCTGTAAATTAGCTTTAAGTTTCACTCCCCTCTTGCTTTAACAGTGCAGTATGTTGAGTCAAAACCAGAACATACTGGACAATCTCAGCAGGCCTGACAACATCTGTGGAGAGAGATGGGAGTTGACGCTTCGAGTGTGGACAATACTGGACAATCTCAGCAGGCCTGACAGCATCTGTGGCGAGAGATGGGAGTTGACGTTTCGAGTCTGGATAACTCTTTGTTTCAGATTCCAGCATGCTCAGTAATTTGCTTTCATCGGCATGTTGAGCTCTTGTGTTTAGGGTGCAGGAGCTACCGGTATCCGTAAATTATCCTGTTTTCGTGCCACAGAGACCTGATACCTTGCCAGGTGCTTGAGGAGCAATCAGGAACTCCCAGCGCGACAATCCCTCAGGGAGGGTGTTGTCTAATGCTGTGTCATTAATGCCTTTGTGCTTACGTGAAAGACCTTCCAGGGTTGTGCGTCACATTGAAGAGACAATACTGGTAACACTTTATCACTGTACTGTCACATGAGCTTGAGAACCCAAGGATATTTTTAATATTTGAATACACCTGATGTCCCTGTTAAATAGTGCGAATGATGGGTGGATGTGGGAAAGCCGTGGGTGGTATTCCACCATCCCATGTGTTTCGTTCAGTATCAAGCACGTACAAGTCAAAAGAGTAGAGGTTAGATGCAAGGCCAAATTCTCTTAACCACCCCCAAAGTTGTGCCATTAGCACTGAACTCATTAAGGATGGTTTCTGTTGAGCTGTCAGTCTTTGATGCCAATTCATAGCAAACCATGTCTACAGGCTTTAGCTTCTCGACTTGAACCTATTGGGAACATAACACAAGACTTAACATAAGGAACCCTTATAGTTAACAGTGATAGCAAACCTGTCGACCTTTCAGTCTAATCTAGGTGCAAAGCGAGACCCCAGAGGTGAATAAGCTGCTTGTGCTGATGACCAAGAGCGGGTGCATTGCCATATTCGCCCCTCGTGCTTGCAATGCCCCTGTGGATCTGCCCGGGTGTCTGCCACGCTAAATCAGCAAAGTCAGAGTGAGTGCTCAGGAAGAGTTTTGTGACAGTGGAATTTTGTACATATTTTTGCACAATTTTTAAATAAGCGGGAAGTCCTTTGGGACCGAGATGAGGAGAAATTTCTTTCCACAGAGGGTTGCGAGTCTTCGGAATTCTCTGCCCCAGAGGGCTGTGGAAGCTCAGTCCTTGAGCATGTTTAAGGCAGAGATTTATAGATGTTTGATGAACGTAACTTGAAAGGTTATGAGGATAGCGAGTTTAAAAAGCACTGGAAGTGTCTGATCAGCCATTATTGTATTGAATGGAGGAGCAGGCCCGATGGACTGAATGGCCTACTCCTCTTCCTATGTTCCTACATGAGAGGGGGAATTTATGGGGTTCATGTCAATGCGTGGTTGTCAGTTCAGTGCAAGTTCCCTATCTCTATCGCCTCCTCCAGGCTCACAATCCTCTATGGTCCCCCAATTCTGACCTCTTGTGCATCCGAGATTATCATTGCCCAACCACCAAGGTATATTCAAGGCCTTCAATTCATTAGGTCTAAACTGTGGAATTTCTTTCCAAACCTCCCTACCTCTCTGAACTCCATGAAACCGCTCTCTTGCAAGCACTTTGGGACTTTTTGTTCAATCAAGGGTGCCTTCTGAATACAAGTTGTTGTTTATTAAAACACTTTTTTCACGAGGGATGACTTTGAAAAGAAAATTCATGTTTATAACATTTCAGCCGCGAACCTGTACTGTAACTTTTAAAGACTCTCCGGTTGATGCTGATGTTGTGCAATTACTTTGAGAACATTTAAGGGCTCCCCTGAGATCTGAGGCTGTGATGCCAGAGTTGGGCGTTAGCCCGGACACAGTTCAGACCTTTACCTCAGATCCAGCCAAATGGCTCCAGGTTTAAGGGTCACTCGAGACCTGAACGCAAACTCTAGGCTGACGCTCCAGTGCGGCACTGAGGGAGGGCTGCATCATCGGAGATGCCATCCTTTAGATGAAACGTTGAGCTCTGTTCGCCCTCACAGAGTGGATGTAAAATTCACAGCCTTATTTTGGATAAGAGCATGCAGGGTTTCCTGACCAATCGTTATCCCTCAGCCATAATCACTTTTACAAAAGAAAAGATTAGTTGGTCTTTGTTGCTTTGCTCTCTATGGGACCTGGCTGCGCGCAAATTGGTTGCTGCGTTTTCAACATTATAACAGAGGCAATGCTTCAACGAGCATCCCATTGGCTGTCGTGTACTACAGGAGGCCCAGACGTTGTGGGAAAGAGCTTTACCAATGCAAATCTTTCTTTCTTTCAGAGGGAAGGTGGTTGATCAGAGGATTTACTCACTGGTACTGACTAACTCATCCATTTTCACTACTGTCTAGTGTTGTTACCAGTGTCTTGGAATTTGCATTTCTGCCTTGGGAGGGGGGGGGGGGGTGATGAGAAAAGTTATCATTGGCCTAGACTCTGTCATCCTGCAACTCGTCAAAACTTTGGTGATACTTGTGCGAAGTGCTTAGGCTGTTTTATTGTGCTGTTGGGGCAGCCTAACTGCACACTGGAGTTGTTGACACGTTAACCTGCTCACACAAACCCTCCTCTCGTACGGATGGAACCCACTGGAAACGAGAAATGAACAGTGAGTGCTGTTCATTTTCCTCCTGCAGGGGAGCTCCGAGTTTTAAGCCAGGAACATCAGAAACAGCTGACATTCAATGTCTGCTATTGAGATTATGTCAAAACCTGTCTCCTACCCTTTCCGAACAGTGGGCTGCTCACCGCATGTTGTTGAATGCAACTCTGTCAATAATTAATATTTAATTACAGACATGAGCTTAATTGCGACTTGAAAGTTGAGGGCACGCTTTTATCTATTGATTTTCCCCTTAGTACCACGCTTGTAACTTGAAAGAAAGACAAAATACTTACAGATCTTCAGTCAGGTAAATTTTTTGTGTCATGTTTGTCTGCTGGTTGTTATTTTTTTGATCTGTCGTGCAGAACCTTATTTCAATCATTTCCAAAGGTCACTGACTATGGAGTGAGCTGAGTTTGCAAACCCCCGCACTGTTGTGCGTCGAACTTGCAGACTTGTAAAGGTCTGCAAGCCAGAAATTTGCTGATGCGAGTGAGTATTGTCCCATGCGGTGTCTCCTCTCATTTGTACTGTCCCCGTATTTGGCTCCGAGCATTGCACGGAGCGTTATATAATGATTAGAAGGCTGCAAATCCGTTTCAGGGTCCTGACAACACTAAAAGCTGGGAGACGACTCCCCAATCTTGAAAGCCATCCAAGAAGAATGTTTTATTTTGTAACATCCTCGTTCATGCTTGGTTTTATCCAGCTTTGATACCAATTATAAATACCCTCTGCATTCCTGATGCACGTTGATGTTTACAGTGAATGGGGAATGATAGTGAGGATATTGTAAAATCATTGAGGCCCAATCCCTGCTTGATGATGACATATTTCTGCTGCCATTATATACGTGTCAATGGTATAAGTAGCACTTATTTCCAAAGCCTCCTACTTCAGTCTGTAAGGGTTTAAATGTAATGTCACATGTATTTTGTAATATATGTAATATTACAGTTTGTGATTTATCCTATGTTAACAAATATACATCTCAAAGAAAGACTTGCATTTATATAGGGAGCGATCTACCCGAGTGGGAACAGCGCTCCATATCGCGTGTGATTAGCAAATCGAACGGCCATTTGGGTCGATCAGGGGCCTCAGTGGGGAACGAGTGGCCGAGGCTGTACTTAGTCCCACTTTCTGCACCGAGGCGCTCTGCTTATTAAAATTGCAAGTTTTAAAATTGCGCCCCAATCTCTCGACCCCTGTCCAAGCCCCAACTCACCAATAAGGTGCAGGGCGAGGGGGGGTGTACTCGTGCAAGGCACCCCCAGGCCCGATCCCTGTCGTGCAAAAAATGTCAGCATGGCTCCTTGTTAATGCCAGCCAGCCAGTGCCCCTGCCAGCTGGCAGTGCCAACTGTGCACCCAGGAAGACAGTGCACCCAGGTGGCACCAGCAATGCCAGGCTGCCACCCTGCCCAGAGGGCAAGCAGCTTGGGGGTCTCCGATCCACTGGGAGACCGCCATGAGCTTTGATCCGTCTGGACCCGTTTATTGAGACCAGTACTGAACGGCGCTTGTCCGAGATCTCCAAAGTGAGGGGGTGACATCCGACACCTTGGTTAGATCTCCGGTATGGATATCAGATTTAGACTAGCTGTCTCACTCTAATATGCAGATTTTCCAGAAAGTGATGTCGCCCACAATGGGCCGGATTCAGATCGTGACGTCTCACTAGATCGCGTTAGATCTTGCCAGGCATGGCGAACCGGGTAGATCCCGGACGAGGGGGTTTCCTGGCAGCTACCAGCCATGTCGTACTGCTGCTTGGCACAATGCGGCTGGTACTTCGTGCCCATAGTGTTTTCATGACTTTGATACACACCATTAAAGACAGTGAAGCACCTTTGACTTGTTGTCACTGTGTAATGTAGGGAGGAATGATAGCAGGGCACAAGGAGACCATTCAGCCCATTGAAAGAACTGTCCAATTAGTGTTACTCCTCTGCTGTTTCCACACAGCCCTGGAAATTATTCACTTCCAAGTATTTATCCAGTTTGCTTTTGAAGGAAAGTTTTGAGTCTGTTTTCTCAACATTTCAGGCCTTGTATTCCAAATGACAACAAATCACTTTTTAATGTTTCCTTTCCTCCCGGAACCTTTGATTCTTTTACAAATTGTCTGAAATGTGTTCCTCCCACTAGTGGAGAGAGTTTCCTCTTGTTTACTCTATTGAAACCCTTTGTGATTTTGGACACCCTTAATCAAACATCCCCTTAACCGTCTCTGCTCTAGGCAGAGCAATCTCAGTTCCTCCCCATGACTCTCTCCAGCAGGTGGACTGAATGCCCTCCTTCTCTGCCGTCATGGCTGAATGACTCTGTAACCAGCCATTCCTCCAGCTGGAACAGTTTTCAGAACTTGGCTTGACATAGGCAAGCTCATGACACTTGGGGAGGGGGGTGGGGGCCAGGGCCCCAGTGGTTGATATCTGTGCAGGGTGGTACCCTGGCACTGCTGATGCCACCCAGGCATCTTGGCTGGGTGGTATCAGCGGTGCCACCTGGGCACTGCCAGGGTGCAAGTTTGGCAGTGCCCAGATGCCTGGGCGGCATTGTATCCACGCCGTGGATTGGGCCTGGGGGTCCCTGCCTGTGTGAAGTGGGGTCCGGCAGACTAGAGCACCCCCCCTCCCCCCCCCCCCCCCCCCAACAGGTGAATTGGGGCATTGGAGGCGGTTTGGGGATCCCGTCAAGGGCGTCGCGAGCTCCTCAGTGCAGGAAATGCCACTAAATGCGACCATGGCAGGTCGTTTCCCGTTGAGGCCCAAAATAAACCAGTGTGCCGTTATATTGCAGGGTCGTAGCGCCGGGAACGACCCCTCCAATCCTGTCCTGGAAGGACTGTTTTGCCCTTTAGCCCAAAGAGCAATATGTAACTCCTTGGAATCATACAATGTTTTGGCCTCAACTACTTACTGTGGTATTGAATTCCACAGACTCACCACTCTTTGGGTGAAGACATTTCTCCTCCTCTTCAGTCCTAAAAGGTTTATTCCAGATCCTTCGACTGTAACCTCTGTTCTGGACTACCCCATCATTGGGAACATCCTTCCTGCATCTACCCTGTCTAGTCCTGTTAGAATTGTTTAGGCTTCTATCAGATCCACCCCCACTCAATCTTCTGATCTCCAGCAAATACAATCCTAAACAACCCGATTTCTCCTCGTACGTCCGTCCCACACCTGGGAACTTTCTTGCCCCCGAGTCAGAAGATCGGGTATCGATCCCCCATCTCTGAGACTTGAGGACACGTTCTAGGCTCATACTCCAGTGCAGTACTGAGGGTGCTATTCTCAGCGGTTCAGTCCTTTGGGTGAGGCATTACCAAGGCTCAGTCGGCCCACTTAGGCGAATATATGTCATGGCTCTATATTTGAAGAAGGATAGGGGAATTCATTTAATATTCTGTGCAAAATTTATCCCTCAACAGCCATCTAAAATTGATGAGCTGGTCATTCATTTCATTGCTGTTTATGGAAGCTTGCTGTGCACAAATTGGTTGCCATGTCATTCACATTACAATGCCCCCACTTCCGCAGTACTGCGCCGGTTATAAAGTCTTTTGGGACATCTGAATGCCGTGAAAGGTGCTGTATAAATGCAAGTCTGTCTTTCTTTCAAATCTCAAATATAAATGCTGCATACCGACCTGATACCCCACCAGTTAGTCTGCTGATGCCCTGAAACAATTAAATCTGCAGCAACTGAATCCTTGCTGACAACTATTACCTTGGGACGAGATATATTGGACTTTTGAGTATCTTAATTGAGTTTAGTGGAAAGAAGCGTTGAATATTTATTGCAATAGATCATCGTCCTCTGCATTTAGCAAAGTGAACTAGCCATTATCTTAGCAGACAGAGAAACAAACAGCGCAGCACACTAAAAATCAATCAAACTACATAATGCAACTAAAAGGCATCGGCTTGTGGAACCAAATCATTGGATCTTCCTGACATCATGTATGGGAGGCGATATGTTTCAGTGGATTCAAATTATATTTGATATGCAATGGAACATGCACACCAGAAGGTGTTGGGAAGGGTGAGATAGTGCGGGAAAGAGAACAGGAGAAATATTTTGTCACAAGAGTTTATGCAAGTCACTCCGGATAATATTTCAAGCAGACTGACAAACGTGACATTGCGCCACTCTTATCCATTCCTGATCTAACCTGTGCCCAGTGGGAGGCACAATTGGAGGTGACCCATAATGGATCATTCTTGGCTGTCACTGGATAGTCAACCCGAACAGTGTTCCTCTATCTTTGCTGACGCTGAGCAAGGAGCCACTTATTGTGTCTTCACTGTGAAGGGACCACACTTCCAAACTACCTAATTCGCCGTTAACTATTTGGGGCATCCTGAGGAAATGAAAGGTACTATACAAACGAAAGGGCGTTCTTCTTTCTTCATGCCAAACCCTAGTTGCCCTGACAGCTAAGTGGCTGGCTGTAAATTATTTTGAAAGAGAGCATTAGCAGTCAATGATGTTGACCTTTCTTGGACATAAAACATTACAGCGCAGTACAGGCCCTTCGGCCCTCAATGTTGCGCCAACCTGTGAAACCACTCTAAAGCCCATCTACACTATTCCCTTATCATCCATATGTTTATCCAATGACCATTTAAATGCCCTTAATGTTGCCGAGTCCACTACTGGTGCAGGCAGGGCATTCCACGCCCTTACTACTCTCTGAGTAAAGAACCTACCTCTGACATCATTATTGACCTGGTTGCGAGTTTATTAAAAAAAACATTTTTCCTCTGTTGCCAGCCCACGGATGACTAGATCTAATGGATTCTCAGTTGCCATGATGAGGTATGAGCTGACGATCTCGGCATTGCTACCGCAATATGACAGCCACTGGGACTATCACACTCCATACCAATGATCCTGGAGCAGGCTTAATGGCCAAATGAGGTGATGGGGTGGTTGGGGAGACCTCAGGAGCCGATTTCATTTGGGGTTTCTCCTGTTCCCTGTTTAAGGTCTGTAGAAAGCCCGAGGTTTTGTCCCTAAGTTGGGATGAAGGAGTGCAAGAGGTTCGAAGGAAATCTGGTCCTTGGAGATAATGAGTAAGCATAGAAATAATAAAAACAGACGGGATAAGTAACCCCCAGTGGAAATGTATATGTCCCAAAGATATGCAATGTTCACATAGATCAAAATGATCACATACAGAAATGGATCAATTGATTCAGATTGATTTTGGGAATGGGAAGGATATTATATGGATATATTGCAAATCGTTAACATTCACAGAAATATGATAGGTGTTTTGTCACTTACTATCAATATTTAAAATGACATGAATTAATATTCAAAAATCTACAACATTGATTAGATGGATCCAGTAGAGTAGGGAGGCTGTTAGTTCAAGTCCCATTCCTGTACCAGGCTGATGGTGCGGTATTGATAGGGATACTGCCCAGCTGTAAATACCATTGAATGTATAAAATATTAACTGGTCAGTAATCCATCCCAATGGTTCCAGCGGAGGTTAAAGATTGCATGGCACTATTTGAAGAAGAGCATGGGATTCCTTTATTAAATTCATTCATGGGAAGCGGGCGTCGCTGGCTCGGCCAGCATTTATTGCCCATCCCTCATTGCCCTGCAGAGGGTGGTGGTAAGCTGCCATCTTGAGCTGCCAGAGTCTGTGAGGTGTAGGTGCACCCACCGTGCTGTTAGGGAGGGGGTTCCAGGGTTCTGACCCAGCGACGGTGAACGAACGCTGATACAGTTCCAAATCCTCTGTTCCCTGCCCAGCATTCCCCTCTCACCGATCGGCAATTGATTAATTGGCCGTTTGTCCCCATTTTTGTGCGTGACCTTAATAAGCACAAATCAACTGCCATGTATGTGACAACACGTACTGCTTTCACAAACATTAATTGATATAGTACCTTTAATGCGGCAAAGCATCCCAAGGTGTTTCACAGAGCATTAGCCAAACAGAATTTGACACCAAGGCACATACTTACGAACATACAAACTAGGAGCAGGAGTAGGCCACTCGGTCCCTCGAGCCTGCTCCATGATTCAACAAAATCATGATCTGCTGGAACCTCCACATTGCCGCTTACCCCCGATAACCTTTCACCCCCTTGTTTATCAAAAATCTACCTACCTTTTTCTTTCAAATGTTCAAGGACTCTGCTTCCACTGTCTTTTGCGGAAGAGAGTTCCAAAGGGTCACCACCCCCTGAGGGAACTAATTCTCCTCATCTCTGTCTTAACTGGGCGACACCTTATTTTTAAATAGTGACCCCGAGTTCTAGACTCTCCGGCAAGAGGCAACATCTTCTCCACATCCGCCCTGTCAATACCCCTCAGGATAAAGGGGCCTCACGGTAGCATGGTGGTTAGCATCAATGCTTCACAGCTCCAGGGTCCCAGGTTCGATTCCTGGCTGGGTCACTGTCTGTGTGGAGTCTGCACGTCCTCCCTGTGTGTGCGTGGGTTTCCTCCGGGTGCTCCGGTTTCCTCCCACAGTCCAAAGATGTGCGGGTTAGGTGGATTGGCCATGCTAAAAAAATTGCCCGTAGTGTAAGGTTAATGGGGGGATTGTTGGGTTACGGGTATACAGGTTACGTGGGTTTAAGTAGGGTGATCATTGCTCGGCACAACATCGAGGGCCGAAGGGCCTGTTCTGTGCTGTACTGTTCTAAAAGGATCTTGTATGTTTCAATCAAGTCGCCTCTTACTCTTCAAAACTCCAGTGGACACAATTAATAATAATAATCGCTTATTGTCACAAGTAGGCTTCAATGAAGTTACTGTGAAAAGCCCTTAGTTGCCACATTCCAGCGTCTGCTTGGGGAGGCCGGTACGGGAATTGAACCTGCGCTGCTGCCTTGTTCTGCATTACAAGCCAGCTATTTAGCCCAGTGTGCTAAACCAGCCCCATCTGTCCAATCTTTCCTCATAAGACAACCCTCCTATTCTTGGCGTTAGTCTAGTAAACCTTCTCTGAACTGTTTCCACTTCATTTACATCCTTCCTTAAATAATACTCTCCACAGTACTCGACGTAGCTTCACCAATGCCCTGTATAACTGAAGCAGAACCTCCCTACTTTTGTATTCAATTACCCTCACAATAAACAATAACATCCTATTAGCTTTGTTAATAATTTGCTGCACCCTGCATACCAGCCTTGTGTGATTCATGGACTCGGGCACCCAGATCCCTCTGTCCCTCACAGCTCTGCAATCTATCACCATTTGGAAAATAAGATTTTTTTTTTCTTGCTGCCAAAATAAACAATTTCACATTTTCCCACATTATACTCCATTTGCCAGATCTTTGCTCGCTCACTTAACCTACCTGTGTCCCTTTGTAGCCTCCTTATGTCCTCTTCACAACTTACTTTCCTACCCATCTTTGTGTCGTCAGCAAATTTAGCAACCATACCTTTGGTCCCTGCATCCAAGCCCTTTATATAAATTGTAAAAAGCAAAGGCTCCCTCGTGGACCCCTATGGTAACCCACTTGTTACATCCCGCCCACCAGAAAAATACCCATTTATGCCTACTCTGTTTTCTGTAGCGAACCAATCTTTTAACCATGGTTACCCCCTACACCATGAGCTTTTATTTTCCACAATAATCTTATCAAATGCCTTCTGGAAATCTAAATGCAGTACAACCACCGGTCCCCGTTTACCCATTGACTCACAGCACTCCTTCTGAAGAATTGTTTTCCCTTTCACAAAACCGCGCTGGCTCTGATTACCTTGAACTTTCCCAGCATCCTGCTATAGTGTCCCTATTCACATCTTCTACCATTTTACCGAAGACCAATGTTAAGCTAACTTGCCTGTCGGGCGGCACGGTGATGCAGTGGTGAGCACTGCTTCCTCACGGCACCGAGGACCCGGGTTCGAATCTGGGTCACTGTCCCCTGTGGAGTTTGCACATTCTCCCCATGTCCGCGTGGGCCCTCCATCCCCGCCCAACCCAAAGATGTGCAGGGTTAATGAAGAAGCGTTTGCAGTGATAGAAGTGTATTAACTGGAATCAACCCCGTGGTTCTGCAGTGCTGGATCAGTACTGTGGTTCCTGCATTGAAGAGGCACTGACAGGCTGAGTTAACCCCCATGGCAGATAGACTGAAGGAGACCATGTATTAATGCCACCCTTTCTGCAAATTTTTCACACACCATGGAACCTTTTCTTGCTTGCTAAAGGGGTTTTCTGTTACTGAGATGCCCTCTGATTGTATGACTGAATCCTGCGCTTTGCCAATAAGTCATGGTTCCTATGGTCAGGATTTACTATCACCTCACGGTATTTTAACACACTGCTTTTCATGGCATTCCGCTAAGCTGCATAAAATGTACTGTGCTAAAAGGGAAGGATGTATGAAGTGTGACACATGCGTTAAGCCTCTTTGTTGCTTTCGTAGGAAGAAAGGACAAGATAGGGCAGAGCGAATTCACTGACTGTAGCAGCTAGCTTTGGATACTGAGCCATCTATAACAACTTGCATTTATATAGTGCCTATACCAGAGTAAAATGCTGCGAGGCATTTCACAGGCTCTCCGTCAAATGAGATTTGGCATTGAGCCTGATATTCGGACAGAGAAGAGGTAAGCTTTCAGGAGCAACTTAAAGGAGAAAAGAGAGTTGGAGAGGCTTAGGGGGAAATGTCAGAGTTTAGGCTCGGTGAGTGACGGACCAGCCGTCAATGGTGAATTGATTAAAATTGGAGATGTGAGAAGGCTAGAATTAGAGGGGCACAAAGATCGTAGAGGTTTGTAGGACAGGAAGAGGTAACAGAGAGAAGGAGGAGGGAGGCCATGGTGAGGAACCCTCCGCCACACAGAAGCAGCCGTATGCACCACCTACAAGATGCACTACAGGAACTCACCAAGGCTCCTTCGGCAGCACCTTCCAAACCCCACCACCACTAGCATCGAGGAGGACGAGGGCAGCAGATGTCGAGGAAAACCACCAGCCAGAGGTTGCCCTTCACGTAACTCATCAACATGACTTGGAACTGTTTCGCAGTTCCTTCGCTGTCACTGGGTGAAAATCCTGGAACTCCCTCCCTAACTTCCACCTCGGGGACTGCAGTGGGTCGAGAAGGCAGCTCGCCTCCACCTTCTCGAGGACAATCAGGGATGGGCAATCAATTCTGGCCCATACAGCGATGCCTACATCCCCTAAATGAATTATGTTGTAAAACGAGGACGGGATCTTCACGCCGAGGTGGGGGCCGGTCTGACAATATGATGTAGGTCTGTCAGCACCAGGATTACAGGCAACCGACTGCAGAGTTTTAGATGGAGTCTTTATGGAGGGTGCAGGATTGTAGGCCAGCCAACAGTGCACTGGAGTAGCCAAGCCTCTGGGTAACAAAAGCATGGATGAGGATTTTACCAGCAGTTGAGCTGAGGCAGGTGAGGTAACTTAGGTGGAAGTACAGGCTGAGTAATGCCCTCTACGTCTATGAAGATAGGAACAGAATTAGGCTATTTATTCCCTTGGGCCTGCTTCACCATTCATTTAGATTGCTGCTGACCTACGCCCTTTAACCCCATTTACCCAATTTAGCTCCACATTCCTTGATACCCTCACCTAATAAGAATCTATCTGGACGTACCGATTATATCCTGGCACCAGCTGCCTTCTGGGGCTGAGAATTCCAGATTGCCGCAATTCTTTGTGCGTGGAAGTACTTCCTAATTTCCTTCTAACCCGATAAACCTCTGTGCTTCTCCAAATCTGGCTTCATGCTCAACCCTGCTTCTGTTGACATCACCATTGGCTGTGCCCTCAGCTGCCTGGGGCCTAGCTTCAGTCGTCCCCTCTGCAAACCTCAACACCTCTCCAGCTCTTTCTCTCCCTTCCTTTGAGACATTTGGTCGCATCCAAATATCTTCTTTCATGTGGCTTTTATGAGCCAGGAATTTAAGAGCAACTTGTTACTACAGAGTTGCATCAACACTGGAAGATGTCGCGGAGAGCACAATCTGGGGAAACTGGAAGGGAGGCAGAAGCTGAGCGATTGCTTACACAATTCTTGCTAATTTGATCCCGTTAAGATGGAAAGTCTGGCGCTGTTGTGCTGATTACTGTCCCTCTAAGGATTGCATTGAGATAGGAGATGATGGAAGGGTGGTCGGGATGTGGAATTAAAAAGCAGTGCGTGCCAGCTCAACTAATAATTATAAATCTAATATCGAAAGATGTTTTCCTAGCCGAGGGCAATAAGGGATATGGAGCCAAGGCGGGTGGATGACATTGGAGGATGGATTGGCCAGTAGCTCACTGATTGGCAGAACGGGTTCAAAGGGCCGAATGGTCTCTGCCTGTTCCTAAGTAACGGTTTAAGGAAGCATTTCAGGGTTAATGCACTCATAAAGGTTACAGATGAACGTACTAATTACTCATTTAGGTAGAGATTGCAGGGCTGGGGTTGGCCAAGACACTGAGCAAGAGCATCTGTTTATTGCTGGGAGGGTTGTTTGTTGTGTTAGATTGCAATGAATACAGATAAAGAGGCAGAACTGTGATAATGTGTGTATCAACAGCTGGCCGAGATGTCCCCCGATAACCAACCTTTTGTGAGCCATTGCAGTGATGTTTCAATACAAAACTCTGTTAATCAAAAAAGTCTATTGGCTTCTGCTGGAGGGATTTATCGGTTATAATCCCCTTGGCTGATATTTTGCGGGTATGATTTAATGAAACATTACTCTGTCGCCGTGATCCTTGGAATGAACCTACCAGCTTTTGTCACTGCACAAGTATACTTCTGTGACTTACTAAAACAAAACAAAATGTTCAGATTTTAAAAAATAAAACAATATGAGGCGTGCAAGAATTTGGGACGATGTCCCAGCCCAGCCTGCCGCAACAGATGCTGCTTACCATCGGAGGGAAATTAAAGTGAAGAAAACAAATAAAACTGAGATGGAAAGAGCGAGAAGCTCTCCGCTACATAGCCAGAAATATCCACACTGTCAGAGACAGCTACACACAGACCTGGGAGCAGCCATACGGATACAGAGCCACGCATGCTCACACAGCCCTCATTAACACATAGCATGCACATAGCCCCACTCCTCTCACTCATACACACACCCTCACACTCACACACACACACACACCTCATTAACACATAGCATGCACATAGCCACACTCCTCTCTCTCTCTCACACACACACACACTCATACATACATACACACACACTCACACTCTCACACACACCCTCCCACACTCTCACACACACACACAGCCCTCATTGACACATAGCATGCACATAGCCCCACTCCTCTCACTCATACACACACCCTCACACTCACACTCACACACACACACACACACACACACACACCTCATTAACACATAGCATGCACATAGCCACACTCCTCTCTCTCTCTCACACACACACACACACTCATACATACATACACACACACTCACACTCTCACACACACCCTCACACTCACACACACACACAGCCCTCATTAACACATAGCATGCACATAGCCACACTCCTCTCACTCACACACACACTCATACATACATACACACACTCACACACACACACACACACCTCATTAACACATAGCATGCACATAGCCACACTCCTCTCACTCACACACACCCTCACACTCACACACACACAGCCCTCATTAACACATAGCATGCACATAGCCACACTTCTCTCACTCACACACACCCTCACACTCACACACTCATACATACATACATACATACACACACACTCACACACACCCTCACACTCACACACCCCTCATTAACACACAGCATGCACATAGCCACACTCCTCTCTCTCTCTCTCACACATAATCATACATACACACACACCCTCACACACTCATACATACACACACCCTCACACTCACACACACACACTCATATATAGAACATAGGACAGTACAGCACAGAACAGGCCCTTCGGCCCTCAATATTGTGCCGAGCCATGATCACCCTACTCAACCCACGTATCCACCCTATACCCGTAACCCAACAACCCCCCCCTTAACCTTACTTTTATTAGGACACTACGGGCAATTTAGCATGGCCAATCCACCTAACCCGCACATCTTTGGACTGTGGGAGGAAACCGGAGCACCCGGAGGAAACCCACGCACACAGGGGGAGGATGTGCAGACTCCACACAGACAGTGACCCAGCCGGGAATCGAACCTGGGACCCTGGAGCTGTGAAGCATTTATGCTAACCACCATGCTACCCTGCTGCCCCATACATACACACACCCTCACACACACACACCCCCTCACACTCACACACACACACACACACCCCTCATTAACACACAGCATGCACATAGCCACACTCCTCTCACTCACACACACACACTCATACATACATACACACACTCACACACACACACACACACACTCATACATACACACACACACCCTCACACTCACACACACACACTCATACATACACACATACACCCTCACACTCACACACACACACTCATACATACATACACACACTCACACACACACACACACACACACTCATACATACATACACACACTCACACACACACACACACACTCATACATACATACACACACTCACACACACACACACACACACACACACTCATACATACATACACACACTCACACACACACACACACACACTCATACATACACACATACACCCTCACACTCACACACACACTCATACATACATACACACACTCACACACACACCCCCTCTCACACACACCCCATCACACTCACACACACACACACCCCTCATTAACACACAGCATGCACATAGCCACACTCCTCTCACTCACACACACACAATCATACATACATACACACACTCACACACACACACACACACACACACACACACACACTCATACATACACACACACCCTCACACTCACACACACACACTCATACATACACACACACACCCTCACACTCACACACACACTCATACATACACACACACACCCTCACACTCACACACACACTCATACATACATACACACACTCACACACACACCCCCTCACACCCTCACACACACACACACCCACACACACACAACCCTCATTAACACACAGCATGCACATAGCCACACTCCTCTCTCTCTCTCACACATAATCATACACACACACTCACACCCTCACACACACACACACACACACACACACAACCCTCATTAACACACAGCATGCACATAGCCACACTCCTCTCTCACACACACACACAGTCATACATACATACACACACCCTCACACACACACACACAACCCTCATTAACACATAGCCACATTCCTCTCACTCACACACACACACTCATACATACATACACACACCCTCACACTCACACACACACACACAGCCCTCATTAACACACAGCCCTCATTGACACATAGCCACATTCCTCTCACTCACACACACACACTCATACATACATACACACACTCCTCTCACTCACACACACACACACACACACACACACTCATACATACTCACACACACACAACCCTCATTAACACACAGCATGCACATAGCCACACTCCGCTCACACACACACACACACACACACACACACACACAACCCTCATTAACACACAGCATGCACATATTCACACATATACACACATACTCACACACACAAAACCCTCATTAACACACAGCATGCACATACCCATACTCCTCTCACCCACACATATACACACACACATACATACACATACACACACACACACACACACACATACACATGCGCCCAAACAGTTCTCTTACTCATACATACACACATAACCCCACCTTGGGGCAATTTGGCATGGCCAATCCACCTAACCTGAACATCATTGGACACTAAGGGACATTTTAGAATGGCCAATCTGCCACGGCACGGTAGCACAATGGGGGGAACAGCATGGTAGCACAGTGGTTAGCACAGTTGTTTCACAGCTCCAGGGTCCCAGGTTCGATTCCCGGCTTGGGTCACTGTCTGTGCGGAGTCTGTATGTTCTCCCCGTGTGTGCATGGGTTTCCTCCGGGTGCTCCGGTTTCCTCCCACAGTACAAAGATGTGCAGGTTAAGTGGATTGGCCATGCTAAATTGCCCTTAGTGTCTAAAAGTGTTAGGTGGGGTTACTAAGTTATGAAGATAAGGTGGAGGTGTGGCTTTAAGTTGGGTTCTCTTTCCAAGGGCTGCTGCAGACTGGATGGGCCCAATGGCCTCCTTCTGCACTGTAAATTCTATGATGAACCTGAGCATCTATGGAGTGTGGGAGGAAACCCACGCAGATACAGGGGGAATGTGTAAACTCCACATAGACAATAACCTGAGGTCGGAATTGAATCCGGGTCCCTGGCGCCTGTGAGGCAACAGTACTAACCACTGTGCCGCTCCAGCATTGTTTGCTATGTGTTCATCTACTTTTCATGGACAGAAGGATGCTGATGATGTTGTCTAACCATGATGTTCTTTGAGGGAGTGAAGTCACTTCAGCACATGAGCAAGTCTTGTTGGTGAGCCGATCACAAAATGGTATCCCATGTTGACGAGCTGGTTTGTCCCAATTGCTGGAAGAATGTGCAAATCAGCTGTGGCTCATTGGGCACTGCTCTTGTCTCTGAGTCAGAGTTTGTGGGTTCAAACCCCACTCCAGAGTCTGGAGGACAGAACCGGCGCAGTACTGAGCGAGTGTTTCCACAAACATTCAATCTCTCCACCACTGAGGCACGGTGGCAGCAGTGTGTACCGTCTACGGTCTTTCAAAGTGCAAATTGTGACTCGTGGGTGGGTCATGGGCGGGTGTTGGGAGAGTCGTGGAGCGATTGGTCGCGGCATTCGTGCGGTGGTCCCAATCCCGGGAGAGGTGCCCAACGGCTGCTCCTGGCATTTGTATTGAGAATGGCGGTCGCTGCCGCCTTTCAAATGAGAAGGCAGTCTTCCGGCCAGAAGCGGCAGCAGTGAGCAGGTCACGCACCCAGCACATACATGTGATGTCAAGCACCCTCTTATGTGCGTGCTTTTGCTGCCAAATCACAGGGGGAGTGTTTCTTCCATGTTGGCAAGCAAGGCAAGAGGACTGTGAAGATGAATAATTTTCGCACAAGTAAGAAACGGCCTGAGACACAAACAGGCTTTGTATTTACTGGCCAGAATCTCACACGTGAATCTGCTGGAGGGAGCTGTTTAAGAGAGTGCAGGCCAGGACAGAACTCCAGGGTCTCGCCTCTGGTTAAAAGCCTACAAAGGAGAAACTTAACCCTTGAACAAAGCAGTGCAAAGATGATTTGTTGTGGGATAACTTTGTCAATTGTGCCAATGCAAATGAGGATGCAAAGCCCATGTGTGTTATATATAAGGAAGCACTGGCAAATTATAGGAGCAGTTTCAGATTTTCAAAGAGAAGTGGTGGGTGAAAAATTCCTTCTGGCATTGAGACCCTAGATTCTGTTATTTACTTACAGCTGAGTGCGAATGGAAAGACTACACTGCTGTACCTGACCTGTGATAGCACATTAAAAACACACCAAAAGCCAACGAGGCTGCCCACATTCTGGAGTAGCATCTCCAAAGAGTATCCAGTGTTGAGTAAAACAAACATTTTGATGCTATTGCCTTAATGAAAATGAAATGAAAATGAAAATCGCTTATTGTCACGAGTAGGCTTCAATGAAGTTACTGTGAAAAGCCCCTAGTCGCCACATTCCGGCGCCTGTCCGGGGAGGCTGGTACGGGAATCGAACCGTGCTGCTGGCCTGCTTGGTCTGCTTTAAAAGCCAGCGATTTAGCCTTGTGAGCTATGACGACCTAAGGTTGGATTTTCCGTTCTCACAAAGATGAAAATGGAACAAAGGAACTGGCTGAAGTCTGCACCTGATATGCACATAGCCCTCTCCTTCTGTGTATCTGATTGGAGTGAGATCTTGAGGCCCAAGCAGGCTCCCCTTTCGCATTAAAGATGGGAGTACGTGGCATGGGCCGTGAAGGGCGTCCGGTTGGCACAAGTGGGTCCTGGGAAAAAAAAGTTTTAAAAACACTGATCTACACGATGCCCTGTAGGAGCCCACCAAGGCTCCCTCGCAGCACCTTCTAAACCTATAACCACCCAGAAGGACAAGGGCAGCAGGTATCTGGGAACACTGCCACCTGGAAGTTCACCATTCTGACTTGGAAATGTATTGGCGTTCCTTCACTGTTGCTGGGGCAAAATCCTGCAACTCTCTCCCTAACAGCACTGTGGGTGTACCTACACCTCGGGGACTGTAACAGTTAAAGAAGACCGCTCATCACTACCTTCTCTGGGACAACTAGGGATGGGCAATCGAGTGCTGGTCTAGCGAGTGACGTCCAAAATCCATGAATTCATTTTTTTTTAATTATCCCTCAGTCAACATCACTAAAAACAGATGATCTGGTCATTAATATTTGAGAGATTGTGTTGTGCATAAACTGGCTGCTGTTCCGTGCATTGCACCAGTGTCAATGGTACTAAAATTTGATGTAACGTGCTTTGGGACATACTGATCTTGTGCTGTTAGATGCAAGGTTTTTTCTATTAGACAAGAAGAGGTTAGTTTCTGGCCACATGCAGATGACTGGGAGGTTACTCTGAAAGGGTTAACGTTTTGGGGGCCCGGGGAGATGGATGAGTCAAAGGCAATGGACCGAAGCGCAGATTGAATCCTTTAGGTTGAATTAAATCAACGCCGCCCGGCATAATGTTGAATGATTTCTTACAGATTTCAACAGAGGCCCTTGAACGTCAAAGAGAAAATAGGATTAGCGCAGGTTAACATGGGAATAATTTGCGAGGCATTTGATTTACACTTTGATCTCAGAATCAAAAATCAGATCTGTCATACAAGGATTTAAACTTTGTTCTGTGAGTAAGCAGTGTGATTAAGGCTCAATGGAAGGAGGGGTAGCAATGAAAGAGTTGAGGGTGTCTCACTTACACATGCGATGATGTGCCTGGTTTGCTAATGAACACACAGGCAGTCATGAATACTGATTCACAAATTCTGAGTGTCTCCTGTGGTATAGGAGAGGGCCATGGGGATTTCTCGGGGGAGGTCGGAGCTACAATGACCCATGATGTCCTATAATGCTGCCCAGGCTTCCTCCTTGCGCATGTGCCTCCCGTGTGCATCGCCCTCCTTTTGATCCCCAGCACGCTTCTCACTCTTCGTTTGTCCAGTGGCACTGGCAAAGAGAGAAAAAAACATTTTGAGCCCTTTAACTCAGTCCACAGTGTTTTTTTTTCAAGGACTCAAAGGAAGCTTCCCAGGAGATGCTGTTTTGCCAAAAAGGCCGGCAGCGAATGTAAAACCAAATGCGAAGCTATCGAGGCCAATGACCAAGGTACTGAAAACCAGACCAAACCACAGTTTTATATTTCAAAAGCCTGTCACTTGAAAGCGAGGAGAAAGTATGAGGCTCCATACAATGTGGGAGAACGAGAAGGATCCAGTGCAATCAATTGGATTTCAACACCAAATAACGACGTGCGTAGTCTGTGGAGCATATGGAGTAGCCTAGTTGACACTTTGTGGCGGAAAATGGTTCATTGTAGCAATAGGAACGATAGGGACGCTTACAATGAAGAGGTTGGGGGATGGAAGGGCCTGGGGTTTTCTGATGAAACTATCTCCTCGCCTCAGACTTGTTGGGTAGTTACGCCATGCAATTTGGTGCAAAGTTCGATCCCTGGATGTACGATCTCGATATGCCGGAGTTAGGGAGAACAAAATAAATTAGACCGGATAATTGTTTCTGAGATCAGATAATCGTACTGAAGAGCGAGATAATCAGTAACTGGTGAGGGCAGGATTCAAATCTTCTGTGATGCCCTCCCCAGTAGAGTACCCAGCTGTTGCTGACCAACTCTCACCTGAGGTCAGATGGAGTTAAGTGTCGATTCTGTTGAAATGATCTCCTGGCATGAGTCAGCAGGCAGACAATTATTAGGCGGGTGCAGAGGGCAAAACTTGCTTCTCATTTGCCCAGGTGGATGTGAAAGATCGCATGGCCACTATTTTGAAGAAGAGCATGAATTATTATCCCCGATGTCCCGCCCAATGTTTATCCTTCAAGTGAGACAAGAACACGAGAAACGGGAGCAGGAGGGAGATGACACTAAATTCCGATTATCTGTTCATTATTACATTACTATTTGTGGGATCTTGCTGTGTGAAAACTGGCTGCCCGGGCTCCTCCGTTACGAAGGTGACCGCGCTTCGAAACTGCTTCATTGGCTGCAAATACTTTTAAGATGTCCGGACAGAAACGCAAGTTCCTCCTTTCCTTCACTATGAATTCGAATGGAGTTTTGTTTAGCTGAAAACATTTCAAACAGCCTGCGATTCCTCACCTGGCGCCTCAGCGCACTGAGGCTAAGGAGGTGCCATTTGGACAGGATTTGCTGATTGTGCTGCTGAAGCGTTTGAAGTGCCTCGCCTATGTTTGATTGAATCTGGCTGCATGGTGAGCACTGAATACGAATGAAAATCGTTTATTGTCACAAGTAGGCTTCAAATGAAGTTACTGTGAAAAGCCCCTAGTCGCCACATTCCGGCGCCTGTTCGGGGAGGCTGGTACGGGAATCGAACCCGCGCTGCTTGCCTTGATCGGCTTTACAAGCCAGCTGTTTAGCCCACTGTGCTAAACCAGCCCCGGTTAATGCGGAATGACTTGTGGTCATCGAAAATCCCGGCAACTCTTCAGCTGATTAACAGACGTAGCGGCACTGACGGATGCAACTTTACGTCGGTTGTCAACGGGTTTGGGTTTACAATCCCTCGAGCTTGGAAGATCAATGTGATCGGATTGAGGTGCTCAAAAACAGGTTAAGTGATTTGACAGGGAACCTGGAGAGAAACCTATTCTTGTGGGAGAATGTGGAAAAAGGGGGGCATTAAAGGGCAAGACCATTCCGAGGTGATGGCAAGAACATTCTTTCCCCCGCCAAAGGCTGTTGAGGCTAGGGACCAGCTGAACATTTCAAAGGTTGACAGAATTTTGTATTCAAGGTTACAGAGCCGTGGAGGATATCTACAGATTAGCCATGGACTGGTAGAACAGGCTTGAGGCTGAGTGCCTGTACCTGTTGCAAAGCTCTCTCCTTCATCCCACTTATCACATCTCTCTCTCTGATGGGAAATGGGCTCAATGTAATATCATTCCCAGTGTAAAAACACACGAGTGTCGTATTGTGTATTCCCCTTCATCTCTCTCTTTCCCCCCCCCCCCCACCCCCATCCCCCGTGGCCCCCATTCTTGTCCATCTCAATGCCACCCCACCAATGAATAAGGTTATTATTGCAGTTTTTAAAAACAAATATGTGGCACATTGGGGAAGAAAAATGCACTTAATTATTCCTCTTTGTTCTGTTTCCTCTCCCTTGTGTTGCTAAAGGCCAGCGTTTTTGGAAGGGTGACAGTTTAGTTGGTACTCGATAGGAAAAATCATTGTTCGAGCCCATTACCGTTATAAAAGAGAATGAAGAGAGCTTTATCGGGATTCATTGGCTTGGATGAGTGGCTTGCAACAAGTTGCATTCATAAGAACATAAGAAGTAGGAGCTGGAGTCAGCAATCCAGCCCCTCGAGCCGGCTCCACCATTCAACACGATCATGGCTGATCTCCTCTCTGTCTCAACTCCACTTTCCTGCCCATTCTCCATAACCCTTTAATCCATTACTAATTAAAAACGTGTTCATCTCCTCCTTAAATTTACTCACTGTCCCAGCATCCACCGCTCTCTGGGGGTGTGAATTTCACAGATTCACCATCCTTTGAGAGAAGGAAACATTCACTCTACGTCTACACTGTCAATACCTTTTACCAGCTTATATACCTCTATTAGATCTCCTCTCAATCTTCTGAACTCCATAGAGAATAGGCGGCAGAGTGTCCACGCCGTTGGAAACACCGTCGCGTTTCACAACGGTGTGAACACGCTGCTGGGAGTACCGATTCTGGCCCCTACAGGGGGCCAGCACGGCGCTGGAGCAGTTCACGCCGCCCCAGCCTCCCATCCCGGCGCGAACTGTGCGCTGCGGGATCCGCACATGCGCAGTGGCACCGGCGCCAACCCGCGCATGCGCGGTGGCCTCCCTCAACGCGCCGGCCCCGACGCAACATGGTGCGGGGGTTCAGGGGCCAGCGCGGAAGAAAATAGGCCCGGGGAGTGAGAGGCCGGCCCGCCAATCGGTGGGTCCCGATCGTGGACCCCCCTGCCCCCCTCACAGGCCGCCCCCCGACCCTGCGCGCAGGTGTGGATGGTGCCAGCGGGACTCTGCCTTTTTAGAGCAGCCACTCGGCCCATCCTGGGCTGAGAATCGGCGGCCCGGCCGCGTACAGCGGCTCGCGTCCGGCGCCGCGCCAAATGCGCCGGCGCCAATGAGCGTAGAATCGCGTGGGGCGGCGTAGCCCAGTTGCGGGGATTCTTCAACCCTGCCCCGGGCTGAGAGAATCCCGCCCCCTATCTCTGGAATCAGTCGAGTTAATCTCCTTTGAACTGCCTCAATGTAGCTACTTTCCTCCTCATGCAGGTAACTTCCAATTAAACTGCTTCCAAATGGCGTGTTTTCATTTTACAGCAGTTTTCACCTCAGGGAAGGTTTTCGAATAGTGCTGACAGTCGCCACCTGGATTTTTGGTTTGGCAAGTTCGAAATAGATCAATGTTTTTAAACCCGATTCTCACTTATTGTGCAATATTTTCATATAAAATTCTCTTATCAAAGTACAGACTGCGCTTGAAAGGGTATTTATGATTAAGGCAGAAATATCCAGTACTGTGCAGCGCAGTACTAAACACTGTAGTGTGCTGTATATATTACTATATGTCATTGCAACAAGTTAAATTGTTTCTGTAATTCTTTCTCACAACAGTATGTGATTAATATAAATTTTTCAAACTACATTTCATAACTGAGAACTGTACATCACTGCGTATGTGTTTAAGGAACTCGCCAATATTCAATTTACTTCAGTTAGTTAGCGAGTCAGATGGCAATGAATCTTCAACAGATTCTCTCAGCTAACCTTCAATCTCCACCATGCTTTAAATTCACAAATTTCACAAAGCACATCTTCCCATTTCATAGGTGAGTCGCAGAAACAATTTTCTTCCCATTCTGTTACTTATTCATGCATATCTGTGTTTAATTTATAGGCTTTTATCTAATAATTGTAGGTCAGGAAGGTAACGTTTCCCTTCTTACAGGTTTTCCTGGAGGAAAATTATTTCTGTTTCACACATTTTCATTTAGCACCTCGTTTCTTTTCTGAAGGCATTGTAGAATTCATAGCATTTACAGTGCACAAGGAGGCCATTCGGCCCATCAAATCTGCACCGGCGTTGGAAAGAGCACCCTGCTAAAGCCCACGCCTCCACCCTATCCCTGTAACTCAGTGACCCCACCTAATCTTTGGATAATAAGGGCAATTTATCATGGCCAATCCACCTAACCTGCACATCTTTGGACTGTGGGAGGAAACCGGAGCACCCGGAGGAAACCCACGCACACACGGGGAGAATGCGCACAATCCGCGCAGACAGTGACCCAAGCCGGGAATCGAACCTGGGACCCTGGAGCTGTGAAGCAACTGTGCTAACCACTGTGCTACCGTGCTGCCCACTAGGTACGGTAACTGAAGGGCAACTGCACAGCACCTTTAACGTTGGAAAACGGCGCAGAGATGCTTCACAGGAATGTTAGGAAACAAAACCAGCCACTTAACGTAACATTTTGCAGGTGGTCAAAAGGGTAGATTTGAAGGAGCTTCTTAAAAGGAGGAAAGAGGGATAGAGAGGCAGCTGGAAACATGGCTGCCAAAGGTGGGTGTGCTGTTCTTTGTGTTGGTTGACGTAGTGTTCACAAAGACCACAAATAGCTTTAAATTGAACAAAGCTATAAATTTATTAACACTACGCATTTGGATTCGACACTTAGTCCCATATAATACACAGTTGATAGTAAACATATAATCTATACTCATTACTACTAATCTCTACACCATACAATAACTATGATCTGCTCTCACTCACACTATCTTTCCTTCAGTCTGTTCTCTAGCTTTCTCCTCACTCACAAGGCTTAGCGTCAATGTCTTATTTACCTGTACATCTAGCTCCCTCTCGTGGTCGATTTAGACATTTCCTTAACCCTTGCAGTTCTTACATTTATGATAATGCCGCAGTGGAGTCATGATAATTGTGGAAGCATGGGAGGCCAGTGTTGCAGGAGCCAAGAGAAGCTGTCTGAAGGCCCTCAGCTCCGGAATTCCATCCTTAAACCTCCCCGCCTCTTAGGCTGTCATTGTTGCTTTTCCCTCTGGAGTTCTCTAATAGCTGTGTTAGTGTTACTTTGGGGACAGGCCCCAGTTATGCGCAGGAGTGGGGGGGGGGGGGGGGGGGGGGGGGGGGGGGGAATCAGCGGGTGTGCACCCCTTTTGTTGTGCGATGCTGTGAAGAGAGCTGACCTAATGAAACGCAGAATACGGAGTTTCTGGTGCTCAATATCACTGCACAATGGCAGAGTAAATGGGCCATTAGGCTGGCTTCCCGGAGGCTGTTCCTTTTAAAAGCAACTTGAGAATATTTCTAAGGAGTGTAGAACAGCTGCACATTGTATTATTGCTAGCGTTGGATTCTTCGAGTGAGAGCTGCTTGTATGAGCCTGTCCCGAGCTTTCATTACTGACTCAGCTAATGAATAAAGCACTCTGAGTTGTATCGTTGTCTAATTCACTCACTGCTTTGTCTCGCTGATCAATAAAGCATGTAAACATACTTCTTCAGTTGTAAGGGAGAGCGTTGCTTTTTTTTTTGCGCGGGATTGTACATTTGGGTGAATGATTTAAATGCAAACTCTGCTCCTTGGAGGCCACCGTTGGGATTGTGAAATTTAAATTTTGATCATTTTCAAGTTCATGTTTGAGTTTTTGCTTCTCCCAGGAGAGTACCTGGATTGGTTGGGTGGGGGTGGGTGGGAGAGAGAAGACATGTCTAGCCGTGATGCTGGAGCTACCCTGAAGTGTGCAGCAGGCACAATGGACCAGCCTAGAAAAAGAGGAAATTGCAGTTATATAGCGCCTTTCAGGGCCGTGGGACGTTCCAAAGCCCTTTACAACCAATGAAATAATTTTGAAGTGTTGTCACTGTTGTGATGTAGGGTGAGATCTTGCGGCTGTTAATACCGGCCCGATCTTCCCACCAATGATGCATTCCGGTAGCGTGGGGTGGATTCAATGGGAAATCCCATTATGAAGAAGAGAAAGGGAGTTCTCCTCAGTGTCCTGGATAATATTTATCCTTATCCAACTCTTAAAAAAACCCAGAATACCTTTTAATTTAATTGACGGGATGTGGGTGTCCCTGACTCGGCCAGAATCTATTGCCAAAAGCTGAGCTGGCCCATCGGAGGCGACGATTATTTTTGCCATCTATATCTGACTTCATTGAGCGGAGACTCACAAGATACGGAAAATGGTCCACATTTTCCAGGATCTCCGCATTGAAGGGGGAGGAGGTTGAAAGCTTCATTCGAAAGATGGCTCCTCCAAAATTGCAATGCTCCTTCTGTACTGCACTGGAGCATTGGCTTTGCATAATTGAGATTTCTCGGAGGTGAGGGTACGACCCAATCAACCATGGCTAACCGCCATCCTTGATTAAAACCTAGAATATTTCCTACGCTGCCATAACACTGAGGAAGCATTTCATTAGTATAGCAGTAGCTATTTGATCCATTGGGATTTTACGCAGAGGGAGACAGACGAAAGGTTTTGCTCCATTGGGAATTAGTAAAAAAAGCTATGAATGGGAACAGGTTTAATCCATTGGGATTCCATCTAATGGAGCAAATAGGAAAGAGTTTGGTTCGTTGAAATTCTTTAGGTGTGAATTGGCGTGAATGAAAAGAGCGTTTGAACTTAATAGATTCATAGAAACATAGAAAATAGGAGCAGGATGGCCCTTCGAGCCTGCTCCGCCATTCATTATGATCATGGCTGGAACATCTAATTAGTAGCCTGATCCCGCTTCTCCCCCGCTCTCCCCACCCCACCTCCCCCCATATACTTTGATCCCCTTCGCCCGAATTGCAATATCTACAATGTTTTGACCTTCAATGCAATAGGAATGAAAATAACATGGTTTGGTTCATTGTTACTCTTGTACAGTGGAAATGACATTGGTCCAGTTGATCATGATATGTGGGACATTGAGAATAATGAAGTGTCGTTCAATGATATGTTTGTCAATATTAACTTGCCTCCAGACAATGGAAATACCAAATGAATCAGCACAGGAAAGTAGAGACAGATCTTGCAATTATTGTATTTTTTTTAACCTTCCCAAGACACTTCACAACCAATGAATTAGTTGTGAAACACTTCCATTCGTGCTCTGGTAGGAAACGCAGCAGCTAATGTGTGCACAGTGAGATCCCAGAAAGAGAGTGGCTGCTGATCTATTTTTGGAGCTGTTGGTCAGGGGGCAAAGGTTGACCCGGACTCTCTGAAGAAACAAATTAAAACTCTTTCTCTGAGAGAAATGGATATTTCACACACAAGTGTCGTTACCAACCGCTGTGATCTGCCAATCAACAGTAACTCCTGGCTCCACAATCTGGAGCAAGTGGCATTAGGAAGATTGTGGTCACAGTGGGGTGTACGCCAGCAAATGAAAAACGTGCCAAGTGCTATTGGTAACTGATTCCTTTAATTCTCACCTCTCAGTAGGAAACAGTCACAGACCTGGGGAAGAGAGACAGTGTATACAGTAATTTCCTGCCTTACTAATTATCTGGTGTTCAGTTAAAGATGTTGAATTGTGAAACGTTTCATTTTCATCTTAAGTACACAAACCTACTCCTGTTGATACATAACAGCTATCATTAGCATAAGCCATATCCCCGTAAATGCGATCATCATAGTTTACCTAACTCAAATAAATAGCTTGTATTTTGTATGGAACAAATGGAAACATTACCAAGGGCGAGTGAAAGCTCACTGGTTGTTATGTTGCTCGAGGTTCTCTAAACCTGGAGAAAGGCTTTTTGAACGTTATGGGGCAACCTTTCATGCCACTGTGCTGCCACTAGTTAGAAATTCGAGTATGGGGCAGCACGGTGGCGCAGTGGTAGCACTGCTGTCTCACGGCGCCGAGGTCCCAGGTTCAATCCCGGCTCTGGGTCACTGTCCGAGTGGAGTTTGCACATTCTCCCCATGTTTGTGTGGGTTTCGCCCCCACACCCGAAAGATGTGCAGGGTAGGTGGATTGAACATCCTAAATTGCCCCTTAATTGGAAAAAATGAATTGGGTACTCTAAATTTATTTATCTTTTAAATAAAATAAAAAAAGAAGAAATTTGAGTACTGTACATGTCCGACTCACTGATGGGGGCCATGAGGTGTGGGCTGGAACCATCGGAAAGAAAAACGTGCATTTCTAAAGTGCCGTTCATGACCTCCTGACGCCCCAGGTGTTTTACAATCAATTAAGTACCTTTCGAAGTGCAGTCGTTGTAATGTTGGGAGAATGACAGCCAAATGTGCACAGTGCGATTCCCCAACCGACAATGGCCAGGTAGTCTGTTTGTTGATGGGCAGAAATATTGGCCAGTATACCAAGGGAGAACCTCCTGCCCTCTGGTTTGAGGTACTGCTGGGGAATCTTTAATGTTCACTTGTCGGGACAGGTTTCATGTCTCCTTGTAAAGGCACGACCTCCGACAGCCTTGATTTTGTGTCAAGTCTGTGCAGTGGTACCTGAAACCTCAATCTTCTGACTAAGAGGTGACTCAGAGGTGAGGTTGTTGCCAACTGAACCTGCTCAGTATGAAATTGGAAAATACCTCTACTCCGTAATCCCAAAGTTGGAGACACCATCACGGGATATTATGCTTCTTTCACTCCCTTTCCTCACCAAGTCAAGCAACTCATAAGGTCCTATCATCTGGCACAGTGCAATTCCATTGTCGCCAGGCATCCCCTGACATTTCCAAGTGGAGCTCCTGTCGTGATCAATGAATAAAAGGGAGTGTTAATAGAATGGAGATTGGATTAGCCATGGATAGAGGAGATTGGCTGTGGTGGTGGACTGATTTCGAATAGGTGATATTCTGTGATGTTAGATTAACCAAAGATGTAGTTATGAACCTTTCCTGTTGGCAAGGCAACTGTTGTAGGTTATGGCCTGACAATGCGAGTCGGAGATCCCAGAAAGATCTCCAATGCGAGTCGGAGATGTGTGATTTTGAACCTATCTTGGAGTATGAGATGTTGTATTGGCTATGAAACATAAAAGCTGGATTGTAAGATGGGTCTCCCTTCAGTATAATAGTTGCGCTGTAATGGTGGAATTCAGGCGATGGGCAGGTTGACAATTCTGAGCAGCTTGCAGCATCCACAACTGGTTGAAGGCTTTCAGGGGCTGGTTTAGTACACTGGGCTAAATCGCTGTCTTGTAATGCAGAATAAGGCAGCAGTGCGGGTTCAATTCCCGTACCAGCCTCCCCGAACAGATGCCGGAATGTGCCGCCTAGGGGCTTTTCACAGTAACTTCATTGAAGCCTACTTGTGACAATAAGCGATTATTATTATTATTATTATTATTCAGCATTACAGGTGCTTTTAAGAATCGTATCATCACTACAGTGAAGAAGGAGGCCATTCGGCCCATCGGGTCTGCACCGACCCTCTGAAAGGGTACTCTACCTCGGGTCAGGCCCCCACCCTATCCCCTTAACCCAGTAACCCCACCTAACCTAACCTTACCTTTTGGACACTAAGAGGCAATTGATCATGTCCAATTCACCTAACCTGCATGTTTGGACTGTGGGAGGAAACCGGAGCACCCGGAGGAAACCCACCCAGACACTGGGAGAAAATGCAAACTCCACATAGACAGTCACCTGAGGCCGGAATCGAACCTGGGTCCCTGGCGCTGTGAGGCTGCAGTGCTAACCACTGGGCCACCGTGCCGCCTTTTTGCATAAGGTGCCTCTCGATTCCTTAACTCAAAAGAATTTGCAAAAGGGATAGTGATTTTGTGTGGACATGTGCCTCCACATGTGTACCTGAGTCTTTTGGGCCAAGAAGATTCTGGGTTGGATCTCTAGTTTGGGGTTGAGTTAACAGCTCCCAATCAGGGGTCAGTGTGGCTTCAGCATCGTCGGTGTTTGTCATTATCGAGTGACTTTAACCAGAAGTGCAAATTGCAGTCGGGAAAACTTCCACAACACTGAGCATCAACATTTACACTGACCCGAGCTGTTGGGCGAGAGGGCCAGAAAACATAAATCCAGCATGCTGGTGATGGGTAAGCACTGCTGTGTGTTGGGTAGAATGTGCTTGACAAAGTTCTCAACAAGCAGGAGTTACAATCGATCAAGGTGACTTTCCCATCTCTAGAGGAAAGGAGGAACGCTCCGGGTCCCTGGAGACATTAGGGGTTGGTTGAGCACAGGGCTAAATCGCTGACTTTTAAAGCAGGCCAAGGCAGGCCAAGAGCACGGTTCAATTTCCGTACCAGCCTCCCCGAACAGGCGCAGGAATGTGGCGACTAGGGACTTTTCAAGCAACTTCATTTGAAGCCTTGTGACAATAAGCGATTTTCATTTTTCATTTCACTTTGCTTCTGACCAAATAAATGACCAGTAACAATCAGCCGGAGAGAATATAGATGATGAATAATATAGAGATTTTCAAACAATGTTCAGTCAAAGTGATCTCTCTCTCTCTCTTCTTCACAGATCCGTGTAGATGGGCGTTCCCATGGTGCCCAGCAGTATGAAACCATTCAGGTCGTGGAGAGTGGAGCTATTCTGCGAGACATGTCTTTGTCTGTGGATCATCAGTACCTCTATGTCATGTCAGAAAAGCAGGTAAGGCAAGGTCCTTGCAATGAGGGCCCGATTCATGGCACGCTTGTGTTGTTATAAATATGGAATTGGAGGTTACCAAGAGGTCAATTCCAGCAATCAGGCTTGGGCCCTCTTCCAATAGGCATTGAGATTTGGTGTCACATGAGACACTGAATGGTCTGCTGCCATAGTGCTGGTGTTGGTGAGGGTGTGGTGGGCGTGATTGAGAGAATGGAAAGTGTGTGTGGGGTCAGAATTGACTTGATTGGAGGTGTAGCGGATGAGGATTTCTTAAGCCAGTTGAAGGATGAGGAAGCAATGTAAAATGGTGTGCCAACAATAGGTGAGCACAGCTGAGTATGGGATGGAATGTGGGTGACAAGTTGGAACTCAACAACGAGTCGAGAGCGATCGAAAACCAGGGTGTATTTTCCAAGTGCCTTGTTGGAATGTCGAACGATTTTGTTTTTATTTCTGTTTATTTGCTGTACGAAAAATTGCCCTTGTAATCGTACATCTTTACCTCGCTATATCCGAGCAGTTTCGATGTGGATTCTCTTTGTAGTTGGAAGGTTAGTTTTTCCATTCACATTGCAGCCTCCTTAATCCTTGGATGGAACAGCTACATGCAGCCGGAGCTAACGCGCTTTGAACACTGCTGAGTCATCAAGTGTTGTGTGGCCTTTTCTCTGACAGATAACCACTGACATCTTGCCCTCTTATCATGCTGAATGGAATTACTCGCTGGCTCTTTTCAGGACTGGTGACAAGGGCAGTCACCAATCCTGTCTGAATAGGCCTGGATTTCCGGGTCACTTTCAACAGTACTCTTAACTAAGTCACCTTTAGTAGGGTGCTTACCTTTGATAACACCGTGTGTAATGTCAGAGTGGCCTTGTCAGCCCCTGGCAGTTGTAAATATCAGGACACAAAACAGAATGAGTCAGTGGATCTTTCCGCTCAGTGTGTGTCAGGGTTCTGGGAAAGTACAAGCATTTAATGATGCTCATGAGATCCCAATGAATCAGCAGCACCACAGTGACCCAATCCCTCAATTAAAACATTGTTTTGACAAAGATCTGACAAAGAGTACATAGATACATTGGAGATAAGAGCAGGAGGAGGCCTTTTGGCCCTTCGAGCCTGCTCTGCCATTTATCACGATCATGGCTGATCATCCAACTCAATAGTCAAATCTTGCTTTCTCCCCATAACCTTTGATCCCATTCGCTTCAACTGCTACATCCAGCCACCTCCTGAATATATTCAATGTTTTAGCATCAACTACTTCCTGTGGGTAATGAATTCCACAGGCTCACCACTCTTTGGGTGAAGAAATGTCTCCTCATCTCTGTCCGAAATGGTTTACCCTGAATCCTCAGACTGTGAGCCCTGGTTCTCGACTCACCCATCATTGGGAACATCTTCCCTGTATCTACCCTATCTAGTCCTGTTAGAATTTTATAAGTCTCTATGAGATCCCCCCCTCATTCTTCTGAACTCGAGCGAGAACAATCCTAAGCTAGTCAATCTCTCCTCATATGACTGTCCCTCCATCCCTGGAATCAGTCTGGTAAACCTTCTCTGGATCCAGACTCCAGTCATCCAGACTCGAAACGTTAGCTCCGTTCTCTCTTCACAGATACTGTCAGACCCGCTGAGATTGTCCGCCATTTTCTGCTTTTGTTTCAGATTCCAGCATCTGCAGTAATTTGCTTTTATAAAACATAATCATGTCTGGGCAACTGGAGATAAATCTGTTCATGGGAGGTAGACCACTGTCTCTCGTTGATCCTAAACTCATTCACAGGGATGATGTGGAGATGTCCCGAAGCGTGGTACATTGGCGAGACCATGCAGACACTGCGACAACGAATGAACGGGCATCGTGCAACAATCACCAGGCAGGAATGTTCCCTTCCAGTCGGGGAACACTTCAGCAGTCAAGGGCATTCAGCCTCTGATCTCCGGGTAAGCGTTTTCCAAGGCGGTCTTCAGGACACGCGACAACGCAGAATTGCCGAGCAAAAACTTGGAGCTAAGTTCCGCACGTATGAGTGCGGCCTCAACCGGGATCTTGGATTCATGTCGCATTACATCCACTCCCCACCATCTGGCCTGGACCTGCAAAATCCTACCAACTGTCCTGGCTTGAGACAATTCACACCTATTTAACCTGTGATCACCCCCTATCTCTGGATCTGTAATGATTTGATTACCCGCAAATGCTCGCATTTCAAGCATTGTCTGGCATCTTTGACTTTGTCTATATAAATGTTTCTGGAACATACCTCTCCATTCACCTGAGGAAGGAGCAGTGCTCCAAAAGCTCGTGTTTGAAACAAACCTGTTGGACTTTAACCTGGTGTTGGAAGACCTGTTACTGCATTCACAGGGAGAGAGTGAACCATACAAAGGCATTGTATTAAATGGGGAAGAAACAGCATTCACACTATTACAATGGGGAGGAGCAATTGGCCAAGGCTTCTTCAGCAAGAACCCCCTGACCTGTGACCTCCACCACCGAGAAGGATGAGAGCCGCAGTCCCGTGAAACACCATCAACCGCAAGGCCCCGATTTACCCACTATCCTGCCTTGGAGCTGTACCGCCTTTGCTTCACTATCTTTGTATCAAACTCAAGGAACTCCCTAACTGCACTGTGGGTGTACCTGCACCACATGGACTGCAGTAAGTTACTCACCATCACCTCCTCGAGAGCAATTAGGGATGGGCAATAAATGGTGGCCTTGCCAGCGATGCCCATATCCTGTTAATAAAGAAATCCAATAAAAGTGAGTGATCGAGAGCACCGGCATGTAGAATATTAGGGATATAAAAAGAACATTAAGGGTGCGATTGATGGCCCGATAAGCAGTGCGCCACGGGGCAGCGGCGCCGATAGAAGCAGAGAGACCCTGCTCCCGGGATCTACCCAGCTCGCGATGCCTCACGGGATCCAACGCGATCTCCCGAAACGTTGCAATGTAAATCCCGCCCATTGTTGGGTACATCACTTTTTAGGAAATCTGTATGTTAGAGCGAGGCAGCCAGTCTCCCGAGGTATCTGAAGCAGGGGATCTGTCCTCCCCGCCTCCGAGAACACAGGCGAACACCGTTCAGAACTGGTCTCCACAAATGGGGGCCTGACGGAATGGCACTCGTGGGGGTCTCCCAGGGTATCGGAGGCCCCCAGCTGTAAACCCTTTGGGCAGGGTGGTACCCTGGCACTGCCAGCCTTGTACCCTGACAGTGCCACCTGGGTACTAGCTTGCTACACTGAGGAGTTTTGCTGAGCGGAGCTTTTGAGTGCACAATACGGAGCTCTATGCAGCCTCGGCTGTGCATTCCCCACTGAGGCTCCTTATTCAACACGACTGCCATTTTATAGCGTTGTGTTTCTCTGCGCCATGTGCCCGGGAAGCGCACGGCTAAATGCTCTCGCTGTGCGACTTTGTTCCCATTTAGTTAAATCCCGTCTCAAATGTTTACAAAGTAATCTTAGTTAAACGTAATCCTGCATTTATTTGTTTTCCAACTGTGGATAAAATGGAAAAGAAATCTAGCTTGTGTCCTATTTCAGGTACTATTGACTGCACATATAAACGTGTGTCCTTAATCAGCCCCATCCTGTAAAGCCGAGCAAAGCCTCAGGAAAAACAATGAGCATTCCTGCTAAAATCCTGAGCGGCTGAAGATTTCCTCAGTCAGCTCGCAAGACCACACGCCTCATGTGGTTCGACGTTTCTTATGTGCGTGCAGGACAGCCGCAATCAGTCAAACCCCCTGAATAAAATGCCGTGACATTTTATGAATTTGGTTTCACTGCGCCTTCACAAACTGTACTGAATGTCGTCTATCCAGGAGCTCCTTGTCTGAAAGGATCCAGTAAAAGGTATGGGTGCGTCGCTTTCTTTGTTTCGTTGTCATAGTGTCTCCCAGCGTAATCAATCCTGCGTGGGCCAGTGGGGAAAAACATTTTATTATTGTTGAAAGCAACAGTAAACACAGCAAGCATTCCATAGCTGACTGCTGGCTTACAAGTTCAATCTTCACTAGTCCGAAGCAGACAGGTTGCTTAATTGAGACGGGACAGGCACAGGAGGAGTAGAAAATTCGCTCCCTCGTCTGGCCAACATTCTCCCTTCAGCCACGTCACCAAACAGTAGACGGACTAATCCTTGCCGGCGATCATGTTGCAAAATGGCCGCCACACTTGTCCACGTCACCGCGGTCTCTGTCTTCCGCAGGAGGCCATTCAGCCCATCTTGCCTGCACAGGCTCTCCAAATGAGCATCATGGCTTAGTGCCGTGCCCTTGGCTTTTCCCCCGTACCCCTGCGCAGTGGGTCTATTCAAATAATCACCGAATGCCCTCTTGAATACGCCTTCACCACACTTCCAGGCAGCGCATTCCAGACCCCAGCCACTTGTTATGAGAAGAACAACTTTCTCACATCACATTTGCTTCTTTTGCAAACCACTTAAAATAATTCAAGAGCGATTCGCTGCCCAATGTGTGGAGACATGTTTCAATGTAACAGGCATTCTGGAAATATTAGATTTACACATTGATGCGACCATCATCACTCGAGACAAGAGTAGAAGTAAACCGTGGCTTTAATCAACTTGGAACAGTGCCTGCCTGCGACTGAACCAATACTGAGAACCGCCTACAGGTCGACTGCTCTTTATACCTCCCTTCAAGGGTTGGAGCCATGGGCGGAGCCCTTACATGCCACAACATGTTCCACAATGGATAATGCCATACCATGGCCCATAGGAGAAGCCCATAAGGGCAACAGCACAGATACAAATACAATGGTGGGTTATTGGCATAATACATTCACCACATACATATAATATACAGAGGGCGTCGATCGTGCTATGGTGGTTTGTGGAAGGGATGGCAACCGTCTCTTTGCGTGTTAGCAGGGCTGCCAACTCGGGACATATTCCGGGAGGGTTCATCATGTGACCTCCCGGGTCTAATGGCCCCACCCAATCGGGAAAACCCTTCCTCACTCACCCGCCTTCGATATTCTTTTTCATCAAGAAACAAAAACTGTTCAACGAAAATTAAAAAGAAGCACGACATCTTTTTAATGCCCCTATGGTTTGACTCCAGGTTTTGCTCGTCGAGGAACATGGAACCTTGTTCACTGTTAGCAGACATCAGGAAAGAGACCCCACAGACACTTTCAAAATTGTTTCTTTAGGGTTATCACTGAAAGGGTATTTTTTTTAAATGCACTTTTAAATTGCCCAACAATTATTTATTTCCGACCTGAAGTCTTGGTGAGGCGATCACTCCCTGAAGGTGTAAAATAACTCTAAATATTGACTGTTTTTACAGTGATTGCAGTTTCCTTTTTATTTCTTCAACCAAGGTGTGCGAGTGCCATTGACAAACATTTATTGCCCATCCCAAAGTGCGCTGGAGAAGGCGGTGGTGAGCTGCCTTGAACCGCCGCGGTCGGTGTGGTGTAGGTGCCCCCACTGTGCTGTTAGGAAGGGTGATCCAAGGCTTTGACTCAGCAACAGTGAGGGAACAGTGATGTGGATTCAGGTCAGGATGGTGTGAGACGTGGAGGGGAGCTTGTGGGCGGTGGTGTTCCCATCCATCTGCTGCCTTTGCCCTTCTAGGTGGTAGAGGTTGCAGGTTTGGGAGGTGCTGTCAAAGGAGCCCTAGTGAGTCCATTCAGGGAATCTTATAATCTTATACATGGTATACGCTGCTGCGATTGTGCATCGGTGGTGGAGGGAGTGGATGTTTTTTTTTGAGTTTTTGATGTAACACAAATTTGTAACAGTTACAGAGAGAAAAATGGCCCTGTGCAAAGAGCCTTAACATAGTGAAAACGAGCAGTGGGAAAGAATAAACATGTTAATAAGGAACTTCCCCTACAGTTCTGTTTGCCCATGCCACACGTGTTCAACTAAACTAACGTGGCCCTAACCCCCCCCCCCCCCCCCCCCCCCCCCGAGGCCTGACCTGCCAGGTCAGCCCTGCGCTTGGCCCTAGCCCGCCCCGCCCCACCTCCGACTCTCCCTGGTGCCCCCTGACCTACGCTAGCTACGCTGACCCCTGCCCTTGGCGCCTGCCTGTCTCCCGTCTGAGCGCTCGGGCCCTCCCCCCACACACCAGGGACCCATTAACGTAATTGTATCCCACCATGCCCTTTCATGTCCCGTAACCAGCCCCTAGCCCATCCCCCTATCAGAGGCCCCGATCTCCCGCCAAAAGGTACCAAGTGCAGGGCCCCCTTTGCAGGGCCCCTCTCTTTCCCATCCCCCCCCCCCCCACCCCCCTTGTTGCAATCCCCCCGAAACAGTGCGCCCTCCAGCCCCCACTCTCTGTCCAGGCTGAAAACAATCTTGGCTAAAACATTACAGTACAGGATAGTTTAACAAACCGCCGCCACACAAAAGCTCTGAGAGCCCAGAGTCCTTTAGTTCAAGTCCAGCTTTTTCTTTTAATAAAAGTCCACACCTAGTCAGAGCAAATGAGATTAACAGACCGCCGCCACTGTACAGCACTGAAAGAACTAAGTGCACATTAGTTCAAGTCCAGTTTCTTATCTTTAATGAAAGTTCAAACCTGTTCTGGTGTCTCAAAGTAGTAGTGGAGTTCCTCAAACGTAACCCAAAGCTTTGCAGGATACAGCATTCCAAACCTCACCTCCTTTTTGTAGAGGGCTGCCTTTACCTTGATGAATCCTGCACGCCTCTTGGCCAGCTCCGTTCCCAAGTCCTGGTAAATGCGCACCTCGCAGTTCTCCCATCTGCTGCTCCTCTCCGCCGTGGCCCATCGTAACACACGTTCCCTGTCAGCAAGCTGGTGAAAGCCGACCACCAAGGCCCTCGGTCGGTCGCCTGTCCTGGGCTTTCTTGTGGGGGCTCTATGCGCCCCATCCAACTCCAGGGGTTCAGGGAAGGCCTCCGGTCCCATCAGCGCCTCAAGCATACCCGTCACGTATGCGCCTACATCCGACCCCTCGGGGACGCCAATGATCCTTAAATTCTGCCTCCTGGCTCTGTTCCCCAGCTCTTCAAGCTGCTCCTGCATCCTCCTCTGGCGGGCGTTTAGCTCCTCCACCTCGTGCTCCAGCTCCGTTACCGTGTCCACCTGCCTGGAGAGCTTTGCCTCGACCTCCCTGAGCGCCTTCCCTTGGACCGCCTGTGTCTCGACCATTCGGTCCATCACCGCTCTCATCGGGTCCAGCATGTCCCTCCTCAGCTCGGCGAAGCAGTTCTTGAAGAACTCCATCTGTTCCTCCCTTGGCCAGTGAGCCTCCACTCCCCGGTCCCCGCCGTCTGCCATGCTTGGCCGCCCGGTCTGGGGTCCCCGCTCCTCCCGCTTCGATCCTTGCCGCTCCACTCGACCACTTCTAGTCCAGCTGCCCATACCCCGGAAAGGAAGCCTCTTCCCTATCGTCTCCTTCGCCGATTCAGGCTGCCAGGTCCCAAAAAAGTCCGTTAAAAAAGGTCAGTTTGCCCATCGCGGGCGGGAGAGATCCGACCTGCGACCTGTCTCCTCGAGGGCGCCACCGGAATCCCGAGGGATTGGATGTTTAAGTGGTGTTCAGGCCGGAAAGTGGAGCTGAGTCCACAAAAGATCAGCCATGATCTCATTGAATGGCGGAGCAGGCTCGAGGGGCCAGATGGCCTACTCCTGCTCCTGGTTCTTATGTTCTTATGTTAAGATGGGGGATCGGGTGCCAATCAAGCGGGGCTGCTTTATCCTGATGATGTCCAGCGTTTGGAGTGTTGTTGGCACTGCACTCATCCAGGCAAGTGGAGAGTATTCCATGACTTGTGCCTTGTGGATGGTGAATGCTCTTTGGGGAGTCCGGAGGTGAGTTACTAGCTGCAGAATATTCACTTTTGTCTGAAAGACTGATGTAATGCCTAACCAACTGAATGGGAGGTGTCATAACATCCACTCATGTATATAATGAGATGCAGACAGGCAGTGATTGACACACAGGATGACCAGTAAGCACACAGAACAGAGCAGCCAATCATTAGACAGGACACTACTACTGTAAAGCCAGAGGGAACTAGGTTTCCCGCTCTCTCTGGACCAAGCTACTGAGACAGTCAGAGTCCACGAGCTAGTCAGTGCAAACACCATGCGGTAGCTAGTACATCTGGCCAGGCTACTACAATGTCACCAGTCAAATCAGTATAGTGTCGACCCACAGCTGAATATGTTTATCAGTTCTACCGTTGAATAAGGGCAGCACGGTGGCCTAGTGGTTAGCGCAACCGCCTCACGGCGCTGAGGTCCCAGGTTCGATCCCGGCTCTGGGTCACTGTCCGTGTGGAGTTTGCACATTCTCCCCGTGTCTGCGTGGGTTTCGCCCCCACAACCCAAAAATGTGCAGAGTAGGTGGATTGGCCACGCTAAATTGCCCCTTAATTGGAAAAAATAATTGGGTAATCTAAATTTATAAAAAAAAAAAAGTTCTACCGTTGAATAAAACAGTGTTGGATCTTCTCCAGTGTTAGACGTCTGTTTCTAACTTCCCTGCATCGAGTGCAGTCCACATCAAACCAACCTGCCTAGCACATCAGGAGGGTTAGAACAGCTTTTAAGATCTTAAAGCTGGGATTGGTAGGGAGGAAAAGAGAGAAGAAAAAGTGGCAACCCATGCTCGCAAGTATATGCTTGTGGGCCAGAATGAGCACTGCACCGTCCGTTAATGGTCGTTGTTAATGTTGAAACTTCAAAACAATGGCCAACTCTTAAAGATTATGGATATCTAAGTGGCAGTTGTGAGGTCAGTGTTGGAGATTCTATTCGGAGACATACTCCTGGAAAATTATGTTCCAGTGAGCCAGTATCTTTGTGGGAAAGCGGGAGAAAACTGGAAAAATGTAACCTAGCAAGTGATGAGTTTCAGACCAAAGATGTGCAGGTTAGGTGGATTGGCCAGGTTAAAAAAAAATTGCCCCTTAGTGTCCAAAGATGTGTAGGTTAAGTGGGGGATAGGGCGGGGAAATGGGCCTAGGTAGTGAGCGCTTTCAGAGGGTCAGTGCAGACTCAATGGGCCGAATGGCCTCCTTCTGCACTGTCGTGATTCCATGGATTCTCCGGGTTTTATGGCGACGCCACAGATGTGGTGAAGGAAGAGATGAGAAGTGACCTCCCAATGCCCTCTCGTGGATCAGAAATATGAGTCCCAGTTCAGCGAGAAACTAATTTCCTTTTTGCCCTTTAATATGTGATTCCAAGAGGAATATTTAAGATCGCCTGTTACTTCGAGGCTTGGGAAAGGTTAAGAGGGGCATCTGAATGGTGTAAAAGGCTGGAAGGAACATTACAGCTTTGTGACTCCATGTGACTACTGAGGTGTGGCAGGCACAAGTCATTGATGGCCATTTTAAACATGCTTGTATTTACGACCTTTCACCTTAAGGTTCCAGGTGACCATGGTGACTGAAGTCAATTAATTTTGAGAGAATGTAGAAGCCAGTTGGAGAATATTAAAGGCACAGGAAGAATCCAGGTGATGAGGTTGCAAAATAACTTGCAAAGAACATTGAAACATTCTTGCAGTGGAGATCAGAGCACAGAGACGAAAGAAAATAAAACGGCTAAAATATTAAGTGTACATTGTCTGTATATATGTTCAATGCTGAGGAAGATCTGATCTGCTGGAGTGAGGTATTTGACAAGTCAGAAAGAATAGGGACCGAAAAGTCCCTTTGCACATGTTATTGTGTATCGTAGTGAGGCCAGGGTTAGGTTTGTGAACTACCAGCTGTGATTCAGAATGGAACATTGGCCGCTGGAGATCCCTTATGGGACTAGAAGCAACTAAATTAGTATAAAATGGGTGAAGGATCTGAATTGGGAGCCGCTGGCCCAATTGGATTAGATCGACAATCAGAGATTACTCTCACAGAATGCCTACAGTGCAGAAGGAGGCCACGCCCATCGAGACTGCACCAACCCTCCGAAAGAGCGCCTACACTCTGCCCCACCTCCGTAACCACACCTAACGTGTGACAATGTTAGCATGGCCAATCCACCTAATCTGCACATCTTTGGACTGTGGGTTGAAACCGGAGCACCTGGAGGAAACCCACGCAGACACGGGGAGAACGTGCAGACTCTGAATTGAACCCGGGTTCCTGGCGCTGTGATGCAGCAGTGCTAACCACTGTGCCATCCCATGATAGCTATTCCAAGGGATAGATTGCAGGACATGGCAACAATTTAGTTTGAAATGGGAATTTTGAAGGGAAAGGTCTGGCCTTTATCTCAATTTCTTTAAGCAACGGTACAGATTTTTAAAAAAGCGGCGAGATCTAGTGGTCCCATTCGTCACGGGCACAAATCCCGTTGTGGTCACTAAATCTCATGAGAAGGCCAAAATGGTATTTGCAACGATTAGATCCTTGGTTTGAGACCTTCCAGCCCCCCCCGCCGGTGACGTGGTCAGGTTCACGCCCAGCGTGGGCATGAACTTGACTTCCATGAATCTGGATGAATCTAAATGTAATTAAAGGCTTATCGTGTATTGTCCACTCACTATATATCCCGTCTCCCTGGCAACGTGGCGGCACGCCGGCGCAAATCATTAATGGTTTTCAAAAGCCAAAGATGTTGAGGGACAAGGTTGGGCACTGCCCCCTGGCAGTGCCCCAGGGGTACTCCCAAATGGGCAGTGCCAGGTGATAATATGAAGGGGCGATGCCAAGGGGGCTCTGGCTCTGACAGGGGGCTCTGACAAGAGGGCTCTGGCTCTCCCTTGGGGCTGGGTTCACCTTATGTGTGGGGGGGGTGGGGGAGAGCGGAGAGCCCTGATGACTGTATTGACAGAGAGTATTGACAGGCAGAGATATCTAGGTGTACACGTCCACAGGTCACTGAAGGTGGCCACACAGGTGGAGAAGGTAGTCAATAAGGCATACGGCATGCTTGCCTTCATTGGCTGGGGCATTGAGTATAAAAATTGGCAAGTCATTTTGCAGCTGTATAGAAGCTTAGTTAGGCCACACTGGAGTATACTGTTCAATTCTGGTCGCCACACTACCATAAGGATGTGGAGGCTTTAGAGAGGGTGCAGAAGGATGTTGTCTGGTATGGAGGGCATGAGCTATGAAGAGAGGTTGAATAAACTCTGTTTGTTCTCACTGGAACGACAGAGGTTGAGGGGCTACCAGATAAGAGGTCTACAACATTATGAGGGGCATAGACAGGATGGATAGTCAGAGGCTTTTTCCCAGGGTAGAGGTGTCAATTAATCGGGGGCATAGGTTTAAGGTGCGAGGGGCAAGGTTTAGAGGAGATGTACGAGGCAAGTTTTTTTACACAGAGGGTAGTGGGTGCCTGGAACTCGCTGCTGGAGGAGGTGTGGAAGCAGGGACGATAGTGACATTAAGGGGCATCATGACAAATACATGAATAGGATGGGGAATAGAGGGATACGGACCCAGGAAGTGTAGAAGATTTTATTTAGACGGGCAATATGTTTGGCGCAGGCTTGGAGGGACGGTGTCTGTGTCTATGCTTTCTTTGTTCTGTGACGGGGTGGGGTGGGGGGGGGGGGGGGGGGGTGCGGTGTGCTGCCCCTACGTTTGGGTGAGGGGGGGCAATCTAATCTCGGGGGGGGGAGGGAGGAAGGGGTGCCTCAGATATAACTTTAGGGTAACCCCCCTCACCCCCACCCCCCAAGCTGGCTGTGTGATTCTCGCCAGCACTTTGAAATTACACAGAGTGCTGTTAAATTCGGTGAGAAAAATGAGTCTGTGAAGCCGATGAGTTTGACACAGCTTTTCCTCGCCTGATCCAACACTCTGTGCAGTTTTGGGAACATTCCACCTGAGATGTTGCTGCTCGATAGATTATCAGGAATGTCCAGAAGGCTTTTTACAAGTCCCACATGAAAGACTTCTAATTCAGTTTAACAGCCAGAAAGGATGCAAGGTTAAGTGTAGAAGTGGGTCAGAAATTGGTCACTAACTAGGAAACTCTAAGTAGTGAACGCTAAATGCTAAACAGGACAAAAAAAAATAAATCTGTGAGAGGGGAGGCGATGTTTATAAGGCAAGAGGAATAAATTGGGATCCCGCGAATCCCTGTATTTTTAACTTAGTTCCCCATTCGCCATTTGAATGTCCCATGGCTACCCTGCCTGAGGCCAGCTACCTTGCTACAGTCCTGGGAATTAAAGCTGTCCCTGGGTCTTTCCTGTTATCTGTATGTATAACTATATGTGGCTGTATGCCATACCATCTGGTCTATTTACTGAGCCATTGTGGAGCAATCCAACTTTATGTTCTCATTAAGCAGAATTGTTGTGTTTGGGACAGGTTTATAGGCGGGATTTTTTCCTGTGAGCGAGGAAGTTATCTTTTGACAGCACAGTAAGTTGTTTCTATTCACGAGCCCACACTTGGCAGCACTGTAAATGAAGGTCAGCTTGATCTCCTTGGGAACCATGCTGCGAAGTTGCAGGTATTTCACTCTCCTGAGGCTGGTTTGCTGCTGGGATTCTCCGAGACCCCTCTTGTGTTGGGAGCTTGCCTTACAGGCCGGAGGGACGCCGAGAAAGAGAAGCCGTGCTGTACCACGGTTGAGCGGCTGGACATGACAGGCCAGCTTTGTGCTGGGCCCTCCCACCTTCCTGGTGCTGAACCCTAAACGAAGTGACAGGAAGTAGACTTGTAAACAGCACTGTCTGATCTTTCACTCTTCCCCCAGCAAACCGAGACAGTCGTCTTGACAATGGACAAGCTAATGAATGGCATTCTGGCATGGGAAATAGTCAGGTGGTGCCCATTTTCATCTAAATAAGCACCACCCCCCCCCTTTGTAAATTTAATTATTGCTTAATTTAGCAGAAGTAAATAAGGAACTGGTAAAAGAGCAGTTGATGCGGGCGATTGTTTAATGTGGGCATGTGCGCTCCATGGAGTTTGGGATGGGCCCAGCACTGCCTTTGAAACGACTGCCTAATGGACCTTGATTGCCTCTCACATCGGGTGCAGGCGAGGCTTCGAGCGGCACTATTGTTGTGCCGACGGGAGAGGCGAGATTGTCATGCGGTACAAAAGCCCGCGGATTCGATGAAATCAGAGGAAGATTTTTTTTGCCCTCGGAGCCTGGGCAGTGTCCAGGCTTATTGAAAAGTCCCCCACCACCCCTTGCTTCCTTCCGTTGAAATGAAATGAATGCACAGCCAGACCAGTTCGATAATGGGTGGGCCATCTGCTCGGTTAGATCACCGCCCAGTCTGTGAAGATGAAAACCTGCCTTTGAACTTCCATTGTAAAACCAAATCAGCCAGCTGATCAATGAAGATGCAAAAGCCAATTGTCTTCATGTCAGTATTGATGTTAAGACGTCTTTTGCATGGATGATGCTCAAACAGCCACATTTATAGCCAGTCCCTGGCTGCCCTCTGAAGGTAACAGTGGGCTGATGCTTTGGACTTTGTCACTGCCAGCTTAGCGCTGAACGGTCCACTTCACAAAGCATTCAGAATCAACCAGCTAATGTGGATGAGAATCTTATGGAGACCAGATGAGATCCCTTCAGGGTGTTGGCCAGTTGGTTGGGTATTCAAAGGCAGCCGAGCAGCTTCAATTATCATCTGTGGTTTTCTGTCAGAAAGGAACTCACCGGGTTTATTTAATTCACTTTCTCCAGCTGGCATGATGAGATCTGAACTCGTGGCCTCTTGGCTGTTGGTTCAGGCGCAGCGTCACCGTCAGTGCATTGGAGATAGGGCAGGGAGATGGAAATTGTGGAATCAGTTTAGAAGCTGTTCGCACTCTGATGGGAGGTGTGTGGGGGGCTGATGGTACTTTCTCCATTGATGGGCCTAAAAGGCCCTCCACCTTCCCCCCCCCCCCCCCCCCCCCCACCCAAAAGGGAAGTCTACGACATTGTGCATAAGTGCATTAGTAATATTCTTGAAAAGATAAAGACAGATTCCAGGGGTATGGGAAACAACAGGTAACTGGGGCTCCATGGTTGGCTCCTTCAAAGATATGGTGGATAAACAGTAAACTAAATGGCCTCCTACGCTGTGAATCGGACTCTGCAACCTCACCTGTCATGTGAAATCTTTCCAATCATCCAATGATTAAAGCAGATGAAAGGCAGACACTCTATTTTCTAACATCACCACGCAGGCTCCAAGCCCGGAGCACGCGTTACAATATTGGATCTTGCTCGAGTAAATGTTAAGAACAGTAAGGTCAGGCAGGTCAGTAGGGGGCGACAGCACGGCCAAATTAATAAGATTTCTCCGCTCTGCCTCCCATGTACTGTCGCTGCCCTTATCTGCAGGGATTATCCGCTTTAGCAAGTCTTAGGTTTAGTCTTATGTTTGTTTTGTTTTCTGGAGAGAGAAAAGTGGGATCCACGCAACCGGGAGATTTCTGCACACTCCCAACTGTGCAGCTTAACCTTTCGTCAATATGCCGTCGGAATCTTGCAGCGATGTTGTTCAAACACGGTGTCAGAAGCAAAAAAAACTTTGGGGAAAGGTCAGACTGGACCAGTTATGGTTGGCTGTGTGTGTGGAGGGTGGAAGATTGCGGGTGGGTGCGTGAGGTTGGGGGGGGGTTGGCGTGAGGTGGGGTGTGGGGGGTGGCGTTGGAAGTAGGGTGACCCAGATGCACCAGGACCAGTTGGGTTGATTGCTTTAATGAAAATGACATACGGACATGTTTTAGAAATGGTCAGTTCCTAAAAGCCTATGATTTAAATTGTACCATCCGGCTTATGTGATTATTACAGTTGATTAGTCAGTTTCATTGAATAACAGGAGGCAAAATATAATTACACCAAGGTTCAGTGGAGGAGCCACATACTTTCATCCATAATCTCATTAGGTGTCTGTCTGTGTTTTGTCTTGTGTGTGTCTCTTTCTGTGTGTCTGTCTGTCACTGTGTTTTATTGTAGGTGTATGTCTGTGCATGTGTGGGTGTGTGTGTATGTGTGTGTATTGGGGTAGGGGGTGTGTGTGGGTGTCTGCATTAGGGTAGACTGTGTGTGTGTGTAGGTGTCTGTATTGGGATGGAGGGGGTGTGTGTGTGGGGTGTCTGTATTGAGGTGAAGGCTGTGCGTGCGGGTGTGTGTAGGTGTCTGTATTGGGGTGGAGGGGGTGTGTGGGGGTGTCTGTGTAATGGGGTGGAGCGTCTGTCTGTGCATGGGTGTGTGTATGTGGGTGTCTGTGTATTGGGGCGGAGGGTGTGTGTGCGGGTGTCTTTGTGGGTGTGTGTGTGGGTTTCTGTGTATTGGGGTGGAGGGTGTTGGTGTCTGTGTATTGTGTGTGTGTGTGTCTGTGTATTGGGGTGGAGGGTACCTGTGGGTGTATGAATGTGTGTGTGGGTATCTGTGTGTGGGTGTCTGTGTGGGTGGTGTCTGTGTGGGTGTCTGTCTGTGTGGGTGTCTGTCTGTGTGGGTGGGTGTCTGTGTGGGTGGGTGTCTGTGTGGGTATGTGTCTGTGTGGGTATGTGTCTGTGTGGGTATGTGTCTGTCTGTGTGGGTGTCTGTCTGTGTGGGTTTGTGTCTGTGTGGGTGGGTGTCTGTGTGGGTAGGTGTCTGAGTGGGTATGTGTCTGTGAGGGTGTCTGTCTGTGTGGGTGTGTTGGGGGTGGTGTCCTGCTCCCTTGTGCATCATTATGCTGTTTGAGGGTGCTTTCTTTGTGCAAATTGGCTGCCACATTTTCTCCATTACAACAGTGACCACTTTGCAAAATTAACTCCATTGGCTGTAAAGCAATTTGGGATGTCATGAATGGCGCTATTGAAATGCAAGTCTTTGGGCTGGAATTCTTCCACCCTGCCCGTCGCAAGGTGGCCACGGGCGGGACACGGACCATTGGAAAGTCCATTGACCTCGGGCGGCAATTTCAGGTCGCAAAGAAATAGTCCAAAAGAATTGTTTTCCTCGTTTACGTTCTCAACATTATTTCTTTTCTGTTTCTAAGGTTTGACTATTCTCGCTGCTTCCCGTCAGCTTCCCAAAATTCCCTTCATGTTACTGTCACCAGCGGGTCTTGTCCTACTGCTGCCTCCTCTTGCTTGACTTTCCCCGGGCTGTTCGGTGTTTAAAACCGAAGTTTATGCCCTCTCCTTGTCTTAGTTCCCCTCATTGTCTGCTCTTTTTAACCTCGGGATATCCTGCAGAACGAGCCTTGCCGTTTCATCTAGAATTACCAATAAAAGAATGAAACATTAAGGCGAAAAAAAATCAATGTGGCAGATCCAGAAATTGGTGTTTTTGTCTCGTGCGTTGCTTGAGTGGGACAATGTAGTTGGTGAGTCTCAAAGCTCAAAGTTACACGGTTCTGTGAAACAAGCCCAGGGGGTTTTGTGTTTTTGAATCGCTGATATTTTATGAATGAAAGCAAATCAGATTTGGTCCACCTCGTGTTGAAGATTGTTCTTGGTGTCTGGTCCCCTCCCTCCCTCCCTTTAACCTCATCCACCTTCTGTTCCATCACCCATTCTTTCCAAGCCTCAGCACTGCTCGCTGCTATCCTTCACCGCCCGCTATTCCTAACCTTCCCTCAACCTCCCTCGACTCGCACCGTGTCCTAAGCTCCCTACCAAACCTCTGCCATCTGAGCCACTGCTCTCGAGCTCCCCTGGACATACACCACACGGCTGAATGAGGTAAGGATGGGAATTCAGAATGTGCCGACAATGAGGCTCTTCTCAACTGCCCTTCAGCTTTAAAGGGTTAACCAGCGATTCCAATTTCTCTTCCATTAGAATTTCAATCTGTGTTGCATCAATAATATTGCAGCAGAAAAATGGGTTGACTGCTTCTGCAAAGAAACATTTGTATTTTGAAAGGCCGGAAGGCTTGATAAAACATGTTCCTGAATTAGTTTTGATCTGTTGTGTGCCTTCAACTAACAGCAGAGTAGAAGCAATCCAGTTAAAAGAGGGGATGAGTTCACGCGATGGATGTAATTGCATTTGCCTGATAGCCTCGGGCCCTAAGTAGACTGCACGCTCTGCCATGTATCTTGTTGAATTGGTGTAGAATTCAGTTAAAGTATCTGTCCAGGGCTGAAACAGGAGCATAAATTGTAATAGAGTTTCCCTTGCGGAATCTGTTATCCATTTATGGTCGAAAGGAACAAAGTTAGTCATATTTCATGCGAGTGCTCCTTTCTTTAGGCGCCATTGGCTTGTGCCTGAATGTAGTTGGTATCCTGTAGCAACAGACATTGTATCCCTTTTGGCTTGGTTTTCATAAGCCTCATGTACAACCAGAACTAACATTATATCCTGTCTTTAACATGACATCCTCTTGCGTCTTCCCGATTTCCATCGCTCCACCATTGTCCACGTTGCCTTCAGCAGCCTGAACCCTAAGCCCTGGATTTCCCTTCCTAAATCCCTCTCTTTAATTTGCTCCTTAAAACCTACCCCTCTTGTCCCACACTCCCCCAGTCATCTATTGATTTGCTTCCGTGTCCAACCTTTGTCCGATCATGCATTTGTGTGAATCACCTTGGGACATTTTTACTCGAAGTTGTGGTGTGAATATGTAAGTTGGTTTCGGGCAAAGTCCCGAGGTAAAGATGGACACAGAAAAAGGTACTTTGTCTGGTAGTACCTAAAAAAGGTACTCCTTTTTAAAAAATAAATTTAGAGCACCCAATTATTATTATTATTTTTCCAATTAAGGGGCAATTTAGCGTGGCCAGTCCACCTAACCTGCATATCTTTGGGTTGTGGGGGTGAAACCCCCGCACTCACGGGGGGGGGGGGGGGGGGGGGGGGGGGGGTGGGGGGGGGGGGGGGGGAAATGGTGCAACCTCCACACGGACAGTGGACCCAGAGCCGGGATTCGAACCAGGGTCGCATCCCAGTGCTAACCACTGCGCCACATACCGCCCACTTTGTGTCTCTCTAATAGGTGGCTGCTGAATAGGTATTTTCCAGCTTCACTGTCCTTGTTACGGAAAAAGGCACGGTTAACAAGGGGGCTTCGAGCAGCGTGCGCCGTTCAATTATGCTTTTCCCTCCTGCAGTCTTAGTGGCCTCTGTTACCTGCTTGGATTCGGAATGCCCCAGGAATCTGCCCATTTACAGTGCGAATGGGGTTGTCCAAAGCTCCAGGTTTGTCCTGGAGCCTCTCGGAATTAAACATCCCCCCCCCCCCCCAACCCCGCCTATGAGCGACGCCCAGGAGAAAAATTACGAGAGTATTTTTTTTTTTACTGCGTATCTTCTTCTTTGAACACTTCCATTTATTGGTGATAAAGTATTCGGACATAGGCACCAAAGCTGTTTGAACGGTCATGTATCATCCACACCCGAGAGATTGAAAAGTCAATCGCTCTTTCCCATGGGAAGCAGGTGGGACATGGTCATGTTGGACAATCAGTGTCGAGAGTGTGGCGGTGGGTGGGGAACCCACGCAATTAAACCCCCAGGAATGCACCCAATGGAGTTGGCGTACGAGGCAGGCAACACAACAATGTGTGAGATGATTTTTGTCTTGTGTTTGTTATAGAGTTTTGTAAATCTATTTAAATTGCTAGTCGGGCCTCAGCTAGAGTATTGTGACCAATTCTGGCCACCGTACTTCAGGACGGATTTCAAGGCCATGGAGAGAGGGTGGGTGAAATTTATTCGGATGGTATTGGGGAGCAGGGCCTTTGGCTATCAGGTGAGATCAGAGAAGTTGAGATTATTCTGCTTGAAGCATTAGGGTTGCCAACTGAGATTAAATGTATTCCTGGATGTTTAATCACAAGACTTACCCGCGCACTCCAGCACTGAGTTGCCCAACACATCCATCCTTGTGACACGCTGCCTTCCTCGACCAATTGGAAAGCAAAATTAGAAACATAGAACATAGAACAGTACAGCACAGAACAGGCCCTTCGGCCCTCGATGTTGTGCCGAGCAATGATCACCCTACTCAAACCCACGAATCCACCCTATACCCGTAACCAACCCCCCCCCACCCCCTTAACCTTACCTTTTTTTTAGGACACTACGGGCAATTTATCATGGCCAATTCCACCTAACCCGCACATCTTTGGACTGTGGGGAGGAAACCGGAGCACCCGGAGCAAACCCACGCACACACGGGGAGGACGTGCAGACTCCGCACAGACAGTGAACCCAGCCTGGATCGAACCTGGGACCCTAGATCTGTGAAGCATTTATGCTAACCTCCATTGCTACCGTGCTGCCCCAAATTACTTATTCTTCAATTGGGCGATGCTTGACTGTCGCAATGTAGCTCACCAAGTTAGCTCCCCCACCCCCCCCCCCCCCCCCCCCCCCCCCCCAACCCCCCCCCCCCCCCCCCCCCCCCCCCCACACCCCACACCCACCACCACCCATCTCAATATTTCTATATCTGGTAAAGAGAAATGTTTGACAAAAATGGCAAAATAAAACAATCCTCCCCTATCCCTGTGGTTGTTCCCCAGGGGAGATGAGCCATTTTTCTACCCAGCGCGTTGTTGTTATCTGCAATGCCATGTTGGGGGAGAAGCTTTTGTAATAATTTCCAAGGGAATTGGATTGATACTAAAGTACTAAAGGAGGAAAATTTGCAGGGCTATGGGGAAGCTGGCGGGAGTCGGAGTAATTATATCTCCCAGCATAGGTAGGATGGACTGAAGTGCCCCCAGCTGTACTGCACAGTTCTACACGACTCGAGCTGAGGTCCAACCAGTGAATCTTAAATGTTTGCCATAATTTTCCTTGTTGGTTAACGCGGTGCCTCTTTTTATAAAACCCAAGGTCCCATGTACTTTTTTTAAAAAAAAACAACTTGTCCTTCAGATTTGAGTCCTTCTACTCCCATTTTTCCCAACTGGACAATGTCACGGAGCCAACAGTATAACTTGTGTCCTTCGTCCCTCTTGAGGAGGAGTCACCACACTTTAGGAGGGAAGTGATTGCACTGGAGAGGATGCAGAGGAGATTCACCCGGATGTTGCCTGGGCTGGAGCGTTTCAGCAATCAAGAGAGACAGGATAGGTTGGGGTAGTTTTCCCTGGAGCAGAGGAGACGGAGGGGGGACCTGATCGAGGTGTATAAAATTCAGAGGGGCATTGATAGGGTGGTTAGGAAGGTACATTTCCCCTTGGTGGAGGGGTCAATAACCAAGGGCATAGATTTAAGGTAAGGGGCAGGAGGTTTAGAGGGCATGTGAGGATAATCTTCACCCAGGTGGTGGGAATCTGGAACTCGCTGCCTGGAAGAGAGGGAGAGGCGGAACCCTCAACATTTAAGAAGCTTTTAGATGAGCTCTTGAAACGCCACAGCATACATGGCTATGGGCCAAGTGCTGTAAAATGGGATTATAACAGTTAGGTGCTTGATGGTCGATGCAGATGCGATGGGTTGAAGGGCCTCTTTCCGTGCTGTAAAACTCTTTCATTATGATTAGGAGCTTAGCGCATGCTGGTGCGTGCAGTATCACTACGCCCTTTGGCTGTTTCAAGACTTCAATCACATTCGTTATTCTCTGTTCTTCCACCTTGAAACTTGAGGCAAACCACTTTTCTTTTTCTGTTTGACGGAAGACTTTGCTCTGATAGGAGAATAAGAAATTCAAGATCCAGCAACTTTCAAAGAAGTGATTGGTATTAATTGGTATTCTTGCTGCGGGAGCTCCCAGAAGTGGAGTGTGTGAGAGACGGAAAGGTTAAGCAGAGCAGCAGGGATGTTTTTCTGAAGCACGCCATCAAGGCAACATGAAGGAGCCGTGTGCCCAGCTTGCTCCAGCAGTGGATGAGAACACTCGACAATCATGCTCATTGCAAAGTGGGGAAGGGTCTTCCATACAGTGCGATTCCTTCACTGAAGAGCAATTCAGGGATGAAAGTTGCACCGGATTCTCCTCTAATTTGCTTGAACTTCTTCAAATCCAGCCCGAGGTTGTACAAGCAGCTTCAATGCTGGAAAGTTGTGAGCAATTATTCTGAATAGACAGTTTGCGAAATTCAAAGAGAATAGCCACAAAAGGAACAAAATTTTACCGCTTTACTCCTGGGGTTTCTGCGTTTACATTCTTGTAGATCAGCCTTGTATCTCCTTTTGCTTTGTCCCTTGCAGGTCACTGTTCCTTAGTGTCGACTTGGCCCTGAGGTGACATGCCTGTGATGGAGCTCGGAAACCAGTCAATGCTTTGAGGTGGACTCTTGACAAGATGCTTGAACCAGGCAGACCTGTAATGTCCCCAGGTAGTTTTGGGTGTTGATCGACTGGCCTGATTCATTGATGTGCCCAGCTCCAGGTTGTCCTTGCTCAGGAAAGTCTATCAGGTGCCACCATGACAGGGAGCATACCCCTAACCAGACTAACAACCGGAAGACTGCTTCACCTGCTTTATCAATGACCTCCTTTCCATCTTAAGTTCTGAAGGACCTCCTCAAGGGCAAGTAGGGAGGGCACTGAATGGCCAGCAACTCCCACATCCCACTAGTTCATTGCCAATAATTCTGCTTCAAACATAGGGGAATGCCAGTCCTTGGCTATTGCCAATCTGCCCCTAAGTCACCTGCATTTAGCCTATTGTTATTCCAAAGAGATGGCGCACACTTCATATCGGACAGCAATACGTGAATGGATTTCTCAGTCGTCTGATTTGGAGACCTTTGGTTTAACCTGATCTTGTACAAGCCAGAGAATTTGGTCTTTACACTTAAGAGGATAATGATCTATTTTGGATTTGCTTTGGAAACACCAGAGATCCAGCTACCTTGTGGACATTTACATCCAGTTGGTTATCTGTTAACAAATAGCTCTTCCTGATTGACCAGCTTGGCTGCCACTGGAAAGCATGCAGAGAATTTTTCCACATAAAATCTAAATTCTGGGAATAATTGGAAAATCTTCTTTGATGAATTGGGCCAGACCAAATATAACCAATGCTTTAACGTGACCACCTTTTGATGCTTGTGCCAGACCTGGGGCAGGACCCACATTAGGGATGAAAATATGGCTTAACTGCTGGGAAAGGAATGACTTATCCACATGTGAATGGAATCTAGGTGTCCCACTCCAACACTTCCCTCAGTCCCTGTGGGGCCTTTGTCCTGTTAGTTCTGATGATAGGAGGAATGACCGAACAGGCTAAGGCCCTAGAAAAGAGAGGCTTGAAGCATGGCCTGGCTGATGTGTTCAAGGTTAGGAAAGGGTTTGGCCGTGTAGATGTATAAAGAAGCTCCTTCCAGTTGTGGGGAAATCCAAAGTTAGGGATCGTAAATATAAGGCAGTCACTAATAATGCGACAGGGAATTCATCATTCTGAAAATGTGGAATTCCCTACCGCTTGAGTAACTGAGGTGAATCGTATATATGTTTCCAAGGGGAAACCAGCCAAGTGGATGAGGGAGGCAGGATCAAAAAGTTATGTTGATGGGGTTAGATGAGGTAGGACAGGAGGAAACTGATGTGGAGCACAAAGACCAAATGAATGGCCAGTTTTTGTGCTTTACATTCTACGTAAGTTGAGAATAAATGAAAGTCTTTTCAGTTTGCAGTTTATCATAGAATTTACAGTGCAGAAGGTCAACACCTCCACCCTATCCCCACAACCCAGTAACCCCACCCAACACTAAGGGTAATTTTGGACACTAAGGGCAATTTATCATGGTCAATCCACCTAACCTGCACATCTTTGGACTGTGGGAGGAAACCGGAGCACCCGGAGGAAACCCACGCACACACGGGGAGGATGTGCAGACTCCGCACAGACAGTGACCCAAGCCGGAATCGAACCTGGGACCCTGGAGCTGTTAAGCAATTGTGCTATCCACAATGCTACCGTGCTGTTTAGGAAGATTAACGCGGCCAGAAGCTCTTTCCCCTTGCCACTGATTGCATCTTCATTGTTGGCCTCGTTGCTCAGGCTGAACTGGATTGTGCTCAAGCATGACATCTCATTCTGCGGTACGCCAGAAGATAATCATGGATTTGTGTTGCAACTTGAGGCAGCCAGTTTGATTGATGGATCTGCCTGCCGTTTCAAGTCTTCATTTGCTGGTGTCTGTTTGGAAGACCGTAGTTATTTAGACATGTGATAATTAACATTACTTGAGGCTGAAAGATTGCACGCGATTCAATAACTTCCCAGAACGTAAAAATGGGAAACTAAGAATACTGGTTTGAACTGGTCCTGTATGTCTTCAAATGGAACACCAGTTAAACTTGGAAATAAGAATACTGGAGAACTGGTCTTGTATATCTTAAAGTGGAACACCAATAAGAAATGGGAAGTAAGAATCTGGTCTGAACTGTTTTTTCCTATTGGGTTTGTTGCTCGTGTGTTCTCTCTTTAATTGGCTCTGTTATATGATCGCCTTCCTTAATTCTAATTCCGTTTGCTCAAGAGTCGCCAGTATCTTTCGATACCGCCACAAGGTTCAAAAACCGAATACTGATCAAAGACTCAATACACCAGTTAGTAAGTTTGAAATCAATACTCCTTATGTTACACACACAGTCCATTATACTCATGCACAAACTCTACTCACTAACTATCCTGCTACTAAAGCCTATACTTAGCTTCGGGCGCCCACTCAGTCCAGAGGAACAATGGCCGTTGTCTGTTTCTGAGGCTGTTGGGATCGAACTTGTATGGAATAGTAGCTAGGAGCGTCTATCTCGTAGTGTGCGTTGACTTTGGACTTACTTGTTCTGGTGCAGCTGCTCGGCAGGCCTCTCGTCGCTGAGAGCCAAGGCCAAGAAGAACAATTCTCTCTTGGGGGCTTCCTCTTATACTCAAAGGGGACTTCACGCACTTTTGAGCGGGTCCTTGAACTTGGTCCCAATTAATTTGACCGTATCCTGATCATTGGTATCGATTTCCTCCAATAAAGGGGTGCTGCCCTGATTGCTGGGCGGGCCCTAGGTGGCCGTTGGCCTGCTTTGTTCTAGTCTCCTCTGGCGCCAGGGTGTCTGCTTTGGTATCATTTGCTTAAATGTTTCTCTTTTGTCCCCGGAGATGGCTCATGAGTATGCTAATGGCTTTGCAGTATCGGTCTTGTCTGGGAGCTGCAAACTTCAATCCACAAACAAACCTTGCACCTGCTTACTTTTCTCAGCATTGGTCCATTTTTCCCTTCATTCTCTGCAAGTGTCCATTTTGTAATCGGGACGTGTCCACCCCAGGTGGCTACAGGTTGCAATTTATGTCCTAGCTTTGATGAGCTTAGAACAAATTCGTCACCCTTGCATCAAATCAGTTAGTTTCTATCTCCATTCCTGTCATGCCAAATCCCTGATGGCTTGTTATCACTTCGTACTGCTTTCCCCCATGGCTCCATCTTGTGCTGTTTCAGAAGTAGTTTCTTTTGGCTCCTGTTCCGCTCTGGGGCCAAACCTCATTTGTCCAAAGATGTGCAGGTTAGGTGGATTGGTTATGCTAAATTGCCCTTTAGTGTCCAAAAAAGGTTAGGTGGGGTTATTGGGAGAGGGTGGAGGCTTGGGATTAAGTGGGGTGCTCTTTCCAAGGGCTGGTGCAGACTCGATGGGTCGAATGGCCTCCTTCTGCACTGTAAATTCTATGATTCTACGAGGCAGCTCCATGAACCCCTGGTCCTTAGAAAAACAAAAGGCGAACTTGGATTCCAGTTGGTGATTCTGCAGCGGTTTGGCCTCCTCTGGAGGTGCTCGGAACTAGGTTGATATCATTTCACTTCGGGCACCGTCGAGGGCAGCTTCATTTGTTTTGTGCGCCTTGCCAGTCAACCGAAAATTTTAGACAGTGAATGTATTTTTAGTCTGTGAAAATAAGAGTGCGAGGGCTTAAGTTTTTTATGGAGCAACAGTGATTGTGGGCTTTGCATTCATTGATGCACGATGTTGGGAAACTATTAAGGTGGTTGAGAGTGAGTGAGGGTGTGTTTTATTTCGACAGAGGAACAGCCTTGGTGGGAATGTGTGTGCGTCTTTTTCTGAAGTGAAGCACTTTATTTGATAATGGGCAATGTGCAAGATTCTAATCTAAACTCCCAGCACTGTTTTTCTGATCAGATGCAGTGGGGCGACTGGACTGCGAATGTAGCTATGAAACCCCGATAAGGAAACTGAGCTTGTTTTCTTCGTGGCTATGGAGTTTCTGTTGCGTTTGTCAACCCGTCGATCTGTGTGCAGGTGAACAGGAGATTTATCTGCGCCTTGCAGCTTTTTGTGTGCATCAAATGATCTCCCCCGAGTCAGAAGGAGAAAATTAAGAATCTCAAGATGTTTGGCGACCTTTTCATTCTTTCATTTCTGTGACAAATGTCAGACGAGGCAGGGGGCCTCAGCAAACATCGCAGGTCCATGAGAGGATGCAGTTTAAGTTCAACGTTCTGCAGTTTCCAATGCAAAGGAGATTTCAAGTTTCTTCGAGGCAAAGTAAAAGGATCCTGCAACACCGCAGGAAATGGGTTTCATGGTGGCTGATTGCAACTTGCAGCAGTAAGATATGAAGAGTTTGATCTCCGCGCTGAAGGAAATCGCCGTTAAACTTTGAATTTAATGTTTTTGATGTCATGGCCACGGCTGAAATCTTCAGTCATTCTTGGAGGAACTGCGTTGATACAACTTTGCTTACCCTGGAGTTATCTATTCTCCCCAGTGGGTGACCATGTTGGGAAGATTGTATACAGGCTGTGGATTGAGCTGATTGTTCATCATTATTTATGAGGAAGTGGCAATGTTTCTCAACCAGAGAGTTATTCATGCTCTACACCTTATTCATAGCTCTTTCAAATCAAGTTTGATCTTTATCGAGCTCAGTTGAAGAGCCAATTCCAAATGTGCAGGACCTCAGCATTGGGATTGGTAAATGAGCAAAATCAAGGAATATTGGCTTGATTATTCCATGTTTGGATTTTTAAAAGCTTCCAAGGTTGTTTTTCCTCATGAAGCAGAGTTTTTTTGTTTTAATTAAAGTTTGCCTAACCTCAATCCCTCCATCTCCTCACTTGCCTCCCCCAGCTTTACCAATCTGTAACTTCTGCGTTCTCTACCGCTACCTGATTTTCTCCACTTGCCTCTCCTTTTCCGAAGATGCTGACTGCTTGCGCTGTCAAGGAGCCAGTTGGAAACTGAACTCAAATGTCCAGACAAACTTTCAACCTAGAGAGTTGGATTTTGCCCTTGCTTAATGTCCGCACCTATGTAGTGTGGTGGTATGATTAGCATAGCTGCCTGCCATTGGTGCAGAACACAGGCTTACCATTGGCCCTGGTCGATCATGTGCCTCTCGACTAATTGGTTGAGACCAGTCATGTGACGGCTTCCCGATTGGTCGAGAGGCTAGGTTAACCCCGCCTCCAGGGTGGGGTATAAATACCCAGTACTCCCGGCGGTCGTCCTTATACTGTAATCGACCGCAGGGCTAACATCTAGCTGATTAAAGCCATACTTTTGTACAGCAACTCGTCTCGCATTCAATTGATGGTACATCATGTTTCTAAGATTGCATTTCCAATTGTGAACCGTGGCTGAATCCCTCCCACTGCGCCACCATGTTAGCCTGGAGGCCAAAGGCTGGGGAGATCAACAGCAAGTTGAATTTATATAGCGCCGTTTAATGTAATGAAACATCCCAAGGACCATTAACAAACAAAATTTGACGCCCAGCGCCACATTAGGAAATATTGAGATGGATGGCTGAAAGCTCAGTCAAAAAAGGTTAGAAGCATCTTAAAAGGAGGAGAGTTGAGAGGTCCAGAGCTTTATAGAAAGCTGCGTCTGGAACCTGTGCCTGAGGCAACTTATGGCACGACTGCCAGTGGTAGAGTGACTAAAGCTGGGGATGCACAAGAGGCCAGAATTAGAGGCGCGCAGACATCTCTGAGAGTTGCAAGGCCGAAGCAGGTTGTAGAGAGGGGTGGAAGCTGCGAGGCTGTGGACACGTTTGGACTATACTTTTAAAAAGATTCATCCAAATGGGATTGAACAATCTCTGTCACTTTAGCCCACAGAGTTTAATCCACAGTAATGATGAGACCATCAATTCACGCGACACGTGGTTAGAAGCGAACAGTGGTTTTAATCGTCTTACAACAGAGCCTGCCTGTGACGAGATGAACTCTAGATGAACTGGCAGGCAGGCTCACAACAGCAACCTTTATACTTCCGGTTAGGGGGAGGAGCCATGGGTGGAGCCCAGTACAAGCTCCTCATCTCCCCCTATGGTTAGAGCCGCGCAACTACACATGATCGAGTACAAGGTACAGGCTCAACACATGTACAATGCAGTGTGGATTATTAGTGTTTATAATTCACCACAAGTAACTTCTTCAAGTTGAGTGGTTTGAGAAGGGCTGGTGTATTTTTATCTGTCCCGCAAGGCTGCCTAAAGGAACAAGTACGCGCGCAGTCCCTGGAGTAGGTGACAATCTGGTGTATCTACTGCTTCAAGGGTTTTGCTGCCTTTGTTCCAGATATCTCTCCTGGCTCCAAGTGAGAACTGGAATGAAATAACTGGAGACCAAAACAAACAACATCTGTATTTGTTGTCGTGGGTCACAGTGTGTCTGGTCATGTGACACATGAAGGCCCGAGCAAATTTCATCTCCCTTTTGATAGATGTTGCCTGGTGTGTACGGCAGTTGTGTCTCGTTACTTTTGTTTTAAAACTGAGCGGCAGCAGGTTCTACATAAACTGTGGATCACAGATCAATAGATTAAACACCGAGAGGCAACAAACAAAGACAAAAATACACCCGGCTCCTTGGAGTGTGCTGTCATCAGTAATAACAGGTAGTCTTGTTTGAATCGGACATTTTGGGTTCATCTTTTTTCTTTTTTTTTAAAATTCTTCTCCTCCTGATGTTGAGTCGGAAATCCGGTGGCTTCCACAGGTGTCCGCAGCCCTTGTGTTACCTCATCTGTGCGTATTTGTGTCTGCGTTTTGATAGTGGCTGATGGAAAACTGAAAGAAAAAAAACTCCTCTTTATAAAGTGCCTTTCACAACAACCTCAGCAAGCTGCACAACCAATAAAGTGCTTTTTGAACCTTCTACAACCTTCTTTCTTCAGAATGACGCCACTGGGTCTTGTACCTGAGAGTTCAGGTGGGGTCCCAATGTCTTATCCGAAAGGCAGCACCATTTTTATTTGTTATTTGTTACTCAGCATTTCTGGCTAGACCAGCATTTACTGCCCGTCCCTAATTTCCCCTGTGAAGGTAGTGGTGCGCCTCCTCCTTGAACCACTGCCGTCCATGTTTTGTAGGAACACCCACAGTGCTGTTAGGGAGGAGGTTCCAGGGTTCTGACACAGTGACAGTGAAGAAACGACGGTAGCACAGTGGTTAGCACTGTTGCTTCACAGTGACTAGGGGATTTTGACAGTAACTTCATTGCAGTGTTAATGTAAGCCTACTTGTGACAATAAGGATTATTATTATATACTCCCATGGGTGGCTTGGAGGGGAACTTGCAGGCAGCGGGCGGCATTCCCATTGCATCGGCTGCGCCCGTCCTTCGAGGTGATAGAGGTTGTGGGTTTTTTTTTTAATTTAGTGTCCCCAAGTCATTTTTTTTTTCCACTTCATGGGCAATTTAGTGTGGCCAATCCACCTAGCCTGCACATCTTTGGGTTGTGGGGGCGAAACCCACACAAACACGGGGAGAATGTGCAAACGCCACACTGACAGTGACCCAGAGCCGGGATCGAACCTGGGACCTTGGCGCCATGAGGCTGCAGGGCTAACCCACTGCGCCACCGAGCTGCCCTGAGGTCGTGGGTTTGACCTTTGACAGTACAGCAGCCGCTCAGCCTAGGCTGTGTTCAAATCTCTGGAGTGAGGACCCCTGTTCCCGTGGCAAGTTTACTAGCACTGAGCCCACAGCTGGCACACAACTATCAAATGAAATGGTTAAATATGTTGTTAGTGACTAAACTTCAGGAGGCGAGGCCTCTGAATGAAAAGTGCATTCCCTATAAAACCTGTAATGTGGATCTTCAGTCTGTTCTAGTTTGGTTTTTGCACAATGTCCCAGCTTTGGCTGAATATGTTTTGCAAATTGGTAATGTCAGGAACAATTACTGTCTCCCATTCCAATTATTCTCCTTATTCCACCCAGAAAATATGCATTTACATCCCACTCCAATATTTTTGCCCCTGCTTTTAAGATCAAAATGCCACACTCGGGAGGGGGGGGGGGGGGGGGGGGGGGGGGGGGGCGGCACAATATACCCTCTGGAAACTCGAGGTGATCAGTTTGAGTCCTGCCGTGGACCCAAGGAGTTCAACTCGGTCCTGTGCGGGTGGCAGGTGCAAAACGGGAAACCTGCTCACTGGACGCTTGGCGGACGCACACAGCCAGAGTGTCGTGCAGATTAGATAGCCATCTTATTGTGTAGCTTGAGACCCTCGCGTCCAGGTCTCCAAACTGACAGTGGCAGATGTAGAACAGCTTTTGTGGAGAGGCTGTCATAACCTTTTCAACATCAAAGCATTGAGCACCTCTGCCCTTGTACCCTTCACTTATCAATGCAAGTAAAATGCACCCCCCCCCCCCTCCCTCCCCCAATTGGCTGATTCATGGCCCAGCGTTTACTGACCGCTGGGAGTTTTTTTTAAAGTATGTTTAGTTTGGTTTTAATGAAATATTAAACATTCAGAGCATGAAATGAGTTTGGGAATATTCTCAACTGCCTCACGCAGCTTTCGAATCGCAGGACTCCTGCGGTGCAGACGGAGGCCATTCGGCCCATCGAGCCTGCACCCACCGTCTGAAAGTTGTCGCGGGTAAAGTAACCATTTTGTCCCCTCCTGCAAGTAAAATTTGTCAGCTGCTGCATTTTACTGGAAAGGAAGGCCAGAATTCCCAAGCCGCACCCTTGGGATGTCCGCAAGTGAATGAAGTGCTTGTTAAAGTACAGACACTGTTAAAGCGCAGGAAACACAGCAGATAATTTCCCCACAGCAAGGCCCCGCAAAGAGCAGGGAGGTACTGCTGAGAACGTCGGCTTCAATCTTTTGGTGATGTTGGCTGAGGGAGAATACTGGCCGGGGCAAGAACTCCCTTGTCTAGATCGGAGAGGGAGGGTGGAGTCTTTGAGTTCGGGCAGCAAGGTAGCACAGTGGTTAGCATTGTTGCTTCACAGCGCCAGGGTCTCAGGTTTGATTCCCGGCTTGGGTCACTGTCTGTGCGGAGTCTGCACGTTCTCCCCGTGTGTGCGTGGGTTTCCTCCAGGTGCTCCGGTTTCCTCCCACAAGTCCCGAAAGACGTGCTGTTAGGTGAATTGGGCATTCTGAATTCTCTCTCTGCGTACCCAAACAGGCGCCGGAGTGTCCCACAGTCCAAAGATGTGCAGGTTAGGTGGATTGCCATGCTAAATTGCCCTTGATGTCCAAAAATTACCCTTACTGTTGGGTGGGGTTACTGGGTAATGGGGATAGGGTGGAGGTGTGGGCTTGGGTAGGGTGCTCTCTCTAAGAGCCAGTGCAGACTCGATGGGCAGAATGGCCTCCTTCTGCACCGTAAATTCTATATCTTATTCAAAAGAGGGCACCTCCAACAGAGTGGCCCCACAACTGCACGCATCACCTTAGATTATGCACTCAAGTCTCGGGGGCGGGGCTTGAACCCACGATCTCGAAGTTTACAACCTCTATGTAATTTTGTTTTCCTTGAGAAATATGGATGAAGAACCAAACACTGACCAGCGTAGCAGTGAGCAGAGGAGCAGGAAGTGAGCACTCTCAAAGCAGATCCAAGAACAATGAAGCCACATATTAAATCCCTACATTTTATATCTTGTACAGATCCTATTGTTCAGTCTTCTTCTTTGTCTACTCTTCTACCAGTTCCAAGTGAATAACAATGAAATGTGAAGGGCAGAGACGGAACTCAAAAATTAATTTTATGTTTAAAAAAAAAAGTAATGAAAAGTGGAGCTGCTTTATAAGTAGATTAAATGAAAATCAGAAAAGTACACGATTATAACCTTCCTTTACCAAGTGAGCACTTTGCATGAGCTCTCAATAATCCAAACAACTTAATTCCATTTTAATATATATCCGTGTCATTTAATCCAATTTGGCGATGAATTTTAAGACAATTAGATCCTTATCCTCCACCGGGCTCCACAGTTCTGAGTCAGATTGCCAACACTGGGAAGTGCTTTGAGGTAGTTTCATGTGTGGTGAACTAACTCAATTTTACATGGAAAACCTCTTTTAAATTCTCCCAATCTTCCAATTGGAAAACGTTAACGTGACTTTACCCTTTCCTCATCAGCAAACCTTGGAATAATCTTCGCTTTCTGCACACGTGAGGCTGCCATCTCCAACACGGTGGCGTCATGCAGCGGTCATGCTACTGGGCTAACGATCTGGGACTAGAGTTAAAGTTTCGAGGACATGAGTCAGGCCTTGCGAAACTGGAGAATTTAAAATTTAAAATTTTTATTTTTTAAAATAAATTTGGAGGACCCAATTATTTTTTTCCCCAATTAAGGGGCAATTTAGCGTGGCCAATCCATCTAACCCGCACATCTTTTGGGTTGTGGAGGTGAAACCCACGGAGAGAATGTTCAAACTCCACACAGGGCAGGGATTCGAACCTGGGTCCTCGGCACCGTAGGCAGCTGTGCTGGTGAAACTGGAGAATTGAAGTTTCGATAAATCTGGAGTAAAAAGCTCATGCCAGGAATAGTATCTTGAACCTGCCAACGTACCTGGTTCACTGATGTCCTTAAGGGGGGGGGGGGGGGGACATGCGGCCCTGGCCTGACCTGACCTGCGACCCCAGTCTCTCGGCAATGTCCATTCCTCTTGGGTGAGGAGCCAATCTTGACTTGGCGCCCTATTTTGGGTGTAGGCATTCACAAAGCTAGTAGGACATTGTCTTCTGGGCAGGTATGTGCCCTCGCCCACGTGCACACGCTGCAAACGTGGCTCTGCACGAGGGGGCCATCATAGTAACAGCCAATCCTGAAAACAACTGCTTGAATCGTTGCTTCTCAGGCTCGGCCTTCAATCTTGGGGACAGAGAGGGTAGAACATGTGTTTATATGTGAGAGCGACATGCATTAAATCATCTTTGACACAATTTGTGGATCAAGTTGGAGGTTAGGTTTATCAGTGAGCTCATTAATTCATGAGGCTAATGATGGGATAATTTTCTTTGTGAGTGGAATGGAAAGTTCAGGTATGTCTAATTGCTGCAAGCTAGCACAGCAAGGCTAATGTGCTTTTAAATGGGTGCAGTTGGGTGTTAAAATGAACAGAGAATAAGGTTCTCATGAGGACAGTAGCTGTGGATACCACTTGACTTCATACCACTGTAGCACACCTATATTCGCTGCTTTCCACTGGCTGTAGACTGCCAACCGGGGAGTCTCCAGTGGTGAAAGATGAATTTCCCAGACATTGCTGGCAGCAACATGGGAGGCAAATCATAGGGACATCTGAAACAAAATAGAGTAACAACAGAATGGTGACCAAGGGCTCCCGATTTCATAGAATAAAAGCATGGAATAAAAGGATGGAGCCACGGACTGTGATCCTGGAAATACTGTTAGAAATCCAGGAAATCAATGCAATTTGATTATTCTGTCCTGATAATGACTGAAAGGAAAACAGCCTGCAGTCAGATAGCATTCTGTCGCAGCTCTCCCAAACATAGCCTTCGCCTGCAGTTAATTATTTGGGCAGATATGAAATCATTTTGCGTGCAGCAATCGCAGAATGGTTTACAGCGCATGAGGCCCGTTCCACGACCGCTGCTCTATTAAGTGGGCTAGCAGCCAGTCAATGAGGCAAGACCATTTCCCCTTAGCTCCACGCGAGTCTTTCCCCCCCCCCCTCCCCTCCCCAACAGGCTCTAAAGACCATTAATTTAAAAAAAATAAATTTAAAGTGCCCAATTCATTTTTTCCAATTAAGGGGCAATTTAGCGTGGCCAATCCACCTACCCTGCACATCTTTGGGTTATGGGGGTGAAACCCACGCAAACACGGGAAGAATGTGCAAACTCCTCACGGACAGTGACCCAGAGCCGGGATCGAACCTGGGACTTCGGCGCCGTGAGGCAGCAGGGCTAACCCACTGCGCCACCGTGCTGCCCGTAAAGACCATTAATAAGCATAAGTCATTGAAGGGGAGAAGGAGGGTCCAAAGTGAGTTCTATGCTGCTCAGGCTATTTCCCCAGTGATTGCAGAGGAAAAGTTTGGAAGAAATGTGTTGTGCTACTTTACTATTTATTTAGTAAGAAGCTGCAGTTTTGGGCTGAAAGGGAACCTGCTAGCTTGCGCTGTTTCCCTTCAAGAACCACTGCAGGGATGTTACTTGCTTGTGATTTAGAATGCCTCCCATCATTCTAACAGAGAGGAGGACTGGCCCATGACATGGAAGGTGTTGAGCCTCTTTCGGAGCTACAAAACTAAGATCGGTAGATGTTTGTTTGGCCAAAGTATGAGGGCAGTGCCGATCAGCTATGCCCTAAGGGCGGCACGGTGGCACAAATGGTTAGCACGGTTGCCTCACGGCGCCGAGGTCCCAGGTTCGATCACAGCTCTGAGTCACTGTCCGTGTGGAGTTTGCATGTTCTCCCCGTGTGTGCATGGGTTTCGCCCCCACAACCCAAAAGATGTGCAGAATAGGTGGATTGGCCAAGCTAAATTGCCTTGGTTAATCTGGTGGATAAGGAGTATGTCATTCCTGACGTGGGAACAAGGGGACACCATTTCTTTTTTTAATAAATATTTTTATTCTCCACCATTTTCACACGAATTTACACCCACCAAAAAACAATCGACGGTAACAAATACAATGTGAATCCCCCGGCCAACAATTCCTCTCTCCCACCAACCCCCAAACAACCCTCAACATTTTAAATACAAACATCAAAGAAAAGGATTCAGGAATCCACTATCTACCCCATACATAGTCACCAACAACATACACAGTCTAATACTCCCCTAATGTTCGATGTCATCCAATTCTTTAAAGCACATAATTAACAAAGCCCATGAAGGGGCAGCACGGTAGCATGGTGGTTAGCATAAATGCTTCACAGCTCCAGGGTCCCAGGTTCGATTCCCGGCTGGGTAACTGTCTGTGTGGAGTCTGCACGTCCTCCCCGTGTGTGCGTGGGTTTCCTCCGGGTGCTCCGGTTTCCTCCCACGGTCCAAAGATGTGCGGGTTAGGTGGATTGGCCATGCTAAATTGCCCTTAGTGTAAGGTTAATGGGGGGATTGTTGGGTTACGGGTATAGGGTGGATACGTGGGTTTGAGTGGGGTGATCATTGCTCGGCACAACATCGAGGGCCGAAGGGCCTGTTCTGTGCTGTACTGTTCTATGTTCTATGTTCTAATTGTAGGACCCTTCCATCCTTCCCCTCAACTCAACCTTCACCTTCTCGAGTGTTTAAAAGCTCCAACAGATTCGCCCCTGCCACGCCAGGGCACAGGGTGGAGAAACTAACCTCCACCCCAACAAGGGTGACACCATTTCTGACTTGACAACCACGTGTGTACAACTTTCTCCAGACGGGAGACCAACCTTTCACACAGGCACCCAGTTGACGTCCCATCCCTGCTGGTCTTCTTTCAGCAGTGGGCCACTTGCCTGTTATTCGCTGATAGACTAATAGGATATGAATTATTCACTAATGCGATGTTTGGCAGCGAGTCAATTTGAGTTAACGTATTAAAAAGAAAACGTCCTCGCCTTGAAATGTCACAATGACAATAAAACAAAACAAAAAAAATACATTAACATCTAAAGACTAAGGGTGGGGTTTTGCCTCCACCCCTCCCTCCCTCACCCCGGGACTTCCCCCAACCCCTGCGGTGGATTTTCTGGAGTGGCTTGCCAATGAAGTCAATGGTCATTTGCGACCGGCCATGCTGCTCGGGACCCTGTTGCGTGAGGGGAAGGGGGTCACGTTTGGTCGGACTGCAAGATCCCACCAGTGGGAAGGGTGGAAAAATCCCGGCCTAAAGGCTTTGTGTAAAGTGACAAGTAGAAGGCAGACATTGTAATCCCCACCATGTTGACTTCAATGAGCAAGTGTCTTTGGAACAATAAAATCCAACCCATCTACACACATTATACTGGCACATATAAATATATATATTATAGATGTAAAAATACACTTGCCTGTGGACGTATGTATGTATAAATGTGTATGTGCTTATGAATATAATTGTGTGTATATATAAACACATTGGGTTTGTTATTATTCACAAGAAACAGCAGCCGCTCTTTTGCAATACATGATCATTTCTGACACATTCCACATGAAGTAATTATCCGATCTAATGCTTTCACTATTTCAGTCGGTGTTCTTTCAAAGAACCATTTCACCCCCTGTAGCCTGAGCTCTAATCTTTCTTGCTGTGGCCTGTATAAACATTGCAACAAAAGCAAAATAGTTTAAAAATAATATAATTTCTTTATTAAGCCGTGCCCTGCATTCAGAGGACTTATCTGCAGTAAGTAGAAAGTGTAGAAGGCACGTTCTCACTGGTGCGCCGCATGCAAGAAGGCACATCTGTTCCTGCAGCATTTGCACAGCACACCCATTGATACAGATAAGTGAAGAACGTTTCACGGCTAGCTGATTAGTTCCATTGTTGGAATATGTAGCATTATCCCTTCGAGGGAGTTCCCTGTGTGCGTAGAGGGTACAGAGGCTGTGATACCTTACTCAGCAGGGCAGAGGACATCTAAAAGGTGAAAAAACATTTGCACTAATTGACGCTAGGAACAGGGGTTGATCACTTATCCCCCTCGAGCCTACCCCACCATACAATTAGACCATCGTTGATCTGTATTTGGGCTCTTTGCTGTACTTAATTGCGTTTTGAAAAGCTTCTTATTCTCCATAGCTGCTCGTCATACAGAGAGAGCTTTCGAGGGGCCCACCTTAGTAATGAGAAATTTACAGCAAGTTGTTGTCAAGCAGGAAGCTGCCAGCCAGATGAGTACTGAAGAAGGATTTACTGTAATAATTTTACAGTTCAATGGTGTGAAGTGGACTTCAGTAAATAAGGTGCATTGAATCATGTGCTATAGCCCAGTATAAATCTGCCAAGTCTGCGCTGGGTGATAATCTGACCTGGAGCAGGCTGTGTTCTCTGCTAGCATGGCAAGATATGCATTAATCTTACATGGCAATACAAATGTTCACATAGGCTTTTATAGCACAGGAACAGGCCATTCTGCCCATTAGGTCCCTGCCAGTATTTATCCTGCACATGAGCCTCCTTTCATCCTTCTATATCCAACGACAGTAGCGTAACCTTCTATTCCTTTCTCCCTCATCTTATCCAGCTTTCTTTTAAATGTGGTTATACAATTCGCCTCAACTACTTGCCGCAGCGAGTTCCACATTCTCACCTCTCTGGACTGAGGAAGTTTCCCCTGAATTCCTGATTGGCTATATCAGTGACTTTCTTATATTCATGCCCCCCCCCCCCCCCCCCCCACCTCTTGGTTGTGGGCTCCGCAAAGCAAGGCCACATCTCGGCCTTCACTTTCCTGGAGGGCATCCCAAGCCTGGGTATAAGCCCTTAGATCTGGGGTCATCCTTGTACATCTGTTTTGCAATCCCCCCCCCCAGTGATTTGCTGTTCTTCTTGTGACATGGAGATCTGAACTGTTCACAATACTCTGAGCGTGATCTCAGCCTAGCCTGTGGAGATGCTGTCCATACCCAAGGAGCTCAGGCATACTCATCATTTGGTTCTATTGAGTGATTCTGGTTGCTTTATAAGGTGCGCAATTGCTCATGTGACTCAGGGGCCTTGTAGATGGGCTTGTCTTAAAGGCCAGTGTTTTCTTTGAGAAGCAGAAATGCCTTACAATGATTGACTGCATTTAAGGATCTGCAGTCACTGGCCTACCCAGGAGGTAACTCCCACTAATTACAGGGGTCTACTTTTTAATATTAAATCTCATTGAACATTGGAACTTGTTCTGCCCCACCCAGAAATAAGTGGGGCTTATTTCTCCTCTCCCATCTCTCACGTTTATGATGCGGCCCTGGCAACCTCGCTTAAGTGACCAATCGTAATAAGTGAGCCTGGACAGTCAGTGTTACAGGCTGTTCACCCACAGGAAGCATCAACACCAAGCACTGCTCTGTTTCTATCCTGACGGATGCCGGCACCTCCTTCCCTGCTGAAGCATACCTGGGTATTTTAAATCATTTGCAGGCTGTGGGTGTTGCTAGCTGGGCCATAAATTAGTGTCCATCCCTAATTGCCCTTGAGAAGGAGATGGTGAGCTGCCTTCCTGAACTGCTGCCGTCCATGTGGAATAGGTGCACCCACAATGTTATTAGAGAGGGAATCCCAGGATTTTGACCCACCGACAGTAACGGAACGGCCATATATTTCCAAGTCAGGATGGTGAGTAACTTGGAGGGGAACGTCCAGGTGGTGGTGTTCCCACGTGCCTGCGACCGTTGTCAAACTAGATGGGTAATGGTTGTGGGTTTTGGAGGTACTGCCTGGGAGCCTTGGTGAGATCCTGCAGTTCACCTTATGGCTGGTATACATGGCTGCTACGGTGTGATGGTGGTGGAGGGAGTGAATGTTTGTGGAAGTGGAAGGGGTAGCAATCAAGTGGGCTGTTTTGTCCTGGATGGTGTTGAGCTTCTTGAAGGTTTTTGGAGCTGCACTCATCCAGGCAAGTGGAGGGTATTCCACCAGACTCCTGACTTGGTGGACAATCTTTGGGGAGTTAGGAGGTGAGTTACTGACTGCAGGATCCCTAGTGTTGCTCGTTCTGGGTGAGTGTGCTTTACACTCAATTGGCTCTGTTTTATTCCTTAGCTCTAGAGTCGCCAGATATCCTTATGATACCACCACAAGATTCAAGTTCAAGTTCAGATCAATGACTCAATACACCAGTTAGTAAGTTCAAACAAGCCACGTTTATTATTACACAGTTATTTGCTACTCATGCATATAAACTAAGACTAAACTGTTCCTACTTAGGCCAATACTTATCTGAAATAAGGGAACTGCCAGATCAGGAAACAATGGCCTCTTGCTTTGTCCTGGATCCGCAGGCTTCCAGTTGGTGTGGACTAAAGGGGTCAGGAGTGTCTACTCTCGTAGCGTGCGTTGTATGACACTTACTTGTCGGTGTAGCAATTGGCCAGGCCTCTCCTTCTCACGTTCACGGTCCTGGAGAGCTGATGCAAAGGTGTTCTGCTGGGAGGGCCGGCTAAGAGAGCGGAGTGCTGGCTGAGAGAGGCTGGCTAAGAGAGAGAACTGGGGTCGGGGTCTCTGTCTTATACTGTTTTGGGTTTCGCGCACATCTGGGCGGACCCTCTATAAACCTGCAATCGATTGGGTCTCTTCCCAATCGATTGATTTGAATTTCCCCAATAACGGGGCTGTTCCTCGATCACTGGGCGGTTATTTCCACCTTGCTTGTGTGCTTTTGTTTCAGACTCCACTGGCACCGGGCTGTCTGACCTGCTATAGAATGTTTCAATCTCTTCTAATTGTTGTGTCCATTGTGCCTGGGAATCGCTCACTTAATATGCGCAGCTTGTTAGTTACAATGTTGTCTGGTTTCTTTAGCAGCCAGAATACACAGGGGATTCTGCAAACTGCTTGTCTCTTTGCAACTGTCCATTTTTCCCTGTAACCTTTGCGTTCTTCCATTTTGTGTGAGGAAGTGGCCAACCCAGGTGGCTACACTAGTCTCTGACCTACTCTTGGAGCCACAGTATTTATAGCTCGTGCAGTTCAATTTCTGGTCAATAGTAACTCACAGGATGCTATAGAGGGGGATTCAGCGATGGTGAATGTCAAGGGGTGAAGGTTTGATCCTCTTTTGCTGCCGAAGGTCATTGCCTGGCACTTGTGTTGCGAATGTTACTCGCCACTTGTCAGCCAAACCCTATTGTCCAGGTCTAGCTGCATTTGGATAAGGACTGCTTCATTATCTGAGGAGTCGCGAATGGTGCTGAACATTGTGCAGCCATCAGCGAACATCCCACTTCTGACCTGATGATGGAAGGCAGGTCATTAATCAAACAGCTGAACATGGTTGGGAGTAGGACACTACTCTGAGGAACACATGGAGTGATGGCCTGGAACGGAGATGATTGACCTCCAACAATCACAACCATCTTCCGTTGTGCCATATATGACGCCAACCAGCAGGGGGTGTTTTCCCTTGATTTCCATTGACTTCAGTTTTGCAGGGGCTCCTTGATGCCACACTTGGGCATAAGCTGCCTTGATTTCAAGGGCAGTCACTTCCATCTCTCCTGTGAGGTGAGAGAGCTTTGGCTCGCCAGCGCCTCCTGCTGATATGTTTGTGTGCATGACAATCAGGCAAGGGTATGATCGAGTTTCTAATGTTGTTAGGAAAACAAAGGTAGTTTTAAATGATTTATGTTTGTATTGGTAAATATTTGACATAAGGAATAGTTTTAAGTGGGTTTCACGCATTGTTTCTGTGTCTGGAAGGGAAAACCTACAGTTAGATTCATGCTGAACATAGGTGTCTGTTTAGATGGGTGTAGATTTCAATTCCAACTGTCATTCTGTTGTGCTGAGAGAGGGCTACAGCATGAAGAGTAAATAAACCAGCAGTGGTTGCTTAACATCTGGCAGTGGTTGCTTAACATCTGGGGTCTTGTAAGGTAGAGAAGCCCTTAAGTTTTAGTTCAACTAATTTGTTTGGAGTTAGGTAGTGAGAGAGAAGGCACAGGTCTGCTAGAAGCAGTTGGTTTGAGAAAGCTAAAGGTGGAATGTCTCTCTCAGCCTTGCTGGAAGAAAAGCCACACTATGGAGTAATTGTGTGGAAAACAGATGCTGGAAATCTAAAGTCCAGCTAGTTAAGCAAACTAGAGAAATAAAGAGAAATTTCCAAGACGTTTGAAGTTAACAGAACAGAGGAAACTGGGAACCAGAATGTATTACTGTTCAGTAAAGTCACAAGAGAGTTGAAAAGGCATTGGATCATGAGAGATCAGAAAGGCATCTGCAGTAGTGCCATGGTTTGTGAGAAGTTACTACAGTTGGGAGACATTATTTGAAGTAACTGTGGAAATGAATGGCTGGATTTCGGAGTTGCTATAAATGCCTTTAAGACAAAGGAAACCCGGAAGGGTGAGGTGTAAATCCTGACAGTGAAACCTTGATGGAAGCGGTGGGAAGGCATAATTTAAAGGAAGATTTGAAAGTGGGGCTTTTGAAAGGACAATGTGAAATCATTCGTGTGGAAGCTGGAATTCAGTGAGACAAGGTGGCTCATGGTATGAGACTTATCTAGGGAGAAATCCACAGATATTCACTTGGGTTCAAAGAGGAGTGTGTCTTATCACAGTCATCTTGTGTGCTTAGAAGGGACTTTGTGTGTTAATGAGGCCATTGTATTTTAAAATGTACTTTGTAATCCATGATGTGGCAAGGTAGCGCAGTGGTTAGCACTGTTGCTTCACAGCGCCAGGATCCCAGGTTTGATTCCCGGCTTGGGTCACTGTCTGTGCGGCGTCTGCACGTTCTCCCGTGTCTGTGTGGGTTTCCTCCGGATGCACCGGTTTCCTCCCACAAGTCCTGAAAGACGTGCTGTTAGGTAATTTCGACATTCTGAATTTTCCCTCCGTGTACCCGAACAGGCGCCGGAATGTGGCGACTCGGGGCTTATCACAGTAACTTCATTGCAGTGTTGATGTAAGTCTACTTGTGACAATAAAGATTATTATTATAATCTTAAAATCTGTGTGTAATTGTGAAGCTATGGGGAGAGGTGAAGTAAAGGAGTATTGTATCAAAATCCAATTTTTTCATGTTTAATAATTTTTGTTTTCTTGTTATTAGAACTAATTAGCAGGCCTGTGATTCTGCTTCTCTACGTTTTATAAATAAAAGTAACAGTCTTTTGATCCAGGGTTCCAATCTGGGGCTTTCCCATCCGGTTATATCCCAACTGGGATTGTAACAACGTGTTCCAAACCGGCTCGCTACCTGAGCTGACTCGAGTGAGATATTAGAAGATGCCACATACCTGGGGGACAGTACCCCCCAAGATGAACCAGAGGAGGGGCTAGGGAGGGCGTTAGAATAAGTAGAAATTGCAAAGACATTCCTCGGTCTTTAAAGGGTTATTTTTCTTTTTGAACAAAAGCTTTAGAGGTTGAAGAAACCTGCGTAAGATAGGAAGAACAAGAGGAAAAAAATAGGGACAATTATATTGTCAAAGAATTAGACTTTGGTATTGATATAAACTGCAAGAAAAGTGACAATTCCATTCTGTCAGGCACATCTTCACAGACTTTTACTGTCATTAAAGACGGTGATTTTTCCTCTTTGACAGCTCCATATAAAGGTCACACGTCAACACCATTGAGGTGGCTTCTGCTGTCAATAACCCAGTGGAGATGAAGGGGCTCACGGCAGCTGAGTCGCTGACACTGCTCTGCACTGCAAAAGCTGAGGTGCCCATAGTGTAATTGGCTGGGAATAGAAACCGGCTTCACATCACTTTTACTCTCTCTCTCCAGCTTTCTGATTGCACATCACTTTTCAGAGAGGCCATGCAGAATCTCAGTCAATCATCCTGCTTCATACAAGACCCAGAAATATGCATATATGTGAAAGATATATATATTAACCTATATCAGAACAAAACCCCCAGGTACGGTCTTTCAGTGAAAGGCCCCAGTGTTCATGTCAACAGAGACTTTATGAAAGAAGAATTTAAATAAAATACATCAGGCAGGATTCTCTGCTCCTGAGGCTAAGTGTTGACGTCGTGGCAGAATTCACAACAGCAAAACTGGTGTCGAACCTGGACCGATTCAGCGACCATTGAGGGGCTAGCACCGGCGCCACATGGATCACAATCTATTCCAATGAAAAATTATGCGGGATTCGCCGGGTCCGTGATTGACACTCGGGAGACTGACAAGCTGCAGCCGCACATACACATTACACGCCCCACACACACCATCCCAGCCAACAAGATGGCACTGGTTATACTGGAGTGCGCCCATACAGCTGATGGGTCGGCTGGGGCGTGGTTTGAGAAACCGTTTAAATTTTGAGAATAGGTTGAGGTCGTTTTGGCCCCAAGACCTCTAGTCATTCACCGAGTGAAACTCCGTGTGGGCGGGCACTATACGACCCGTGACCCTCAGTTCACAGTGGGATGTCAGCGGTGTGCGCAACTGCACGACTGCCTTTCCGGTTGTGGCAATAATGTTCCGTGCCCTTCCACCCCAACCCCACAGCCCAACTCAAGGCCAATCCCCACTACTCCCCCGGGCATAGCAGAAACCCCCTGGCCAACGGTACAACTGTCTGCAAACTATGCTAATGTTGGGCACTTTCCGTACCCCCTCTCTGTCCCTCAGCAGCCACAACACCGGTTTCACGATTTTTAAAAGCACAAGTGAACCGCACCCTCCGAATCTCGCCCCATCGGAAGCAAGAGTATCGCAGAGGAGCCGCAGAATACTGGGTCGGACTTGCTAATGACATGCAAACAGTGTTTACTGTATGCGCGTTCCGGACCGCATTCACACCGCTGTCGAAGGGATGGAGAATTGTGATTTGGCATCAAATTGGCACCCGCTAATATTTTGGCCTGGAACCTATTCTCCGTTCAAACGCGTTTCGGTGTTTGACAACGGAGAGTCCCGCCCATTGCTTTTTATCCTTTTTAATTGAAGGAGCTGTTCTGTGCACTGGTCCCACCTGGTACCATGCATAATTTGCCCATTTTTGGGTAGGTGAGCTCACACAGTCAGCATTGACTGTTAGCGGTTAGAATGTGGAACTTGCTACCAGAGGAGAAGTTGCAATGAATAGCATAGATACCACGAAGCAAAGCTGAGTAAACTCATGAGGGAGACAGGTTATGTTGATGCAGTTAGATAATGAGAGGTGGGAGGAGACTGGAGCATAAGCACCAGCAGAGACCAGGTGGGCCAAATGGGATGTTCAGTTCTGTGAATAAGACCTTAATGTATGTGAAATGCAATCCTGCTGAAACCAGATATGCGTGTGTGTGGTGTGAGTCTGTGTGTCTGAATGTGTATGTGTGAGAGTCTGTATGTGTGTGAGTTTGTATGAGAGACTGAATCTACGTGTATGCGCACGTGTGTGGGAGAGACTGTGTTTATGTGTGTGTGTGTGTGTGTGTGTGTGCGGGTGTGCTTGGGTCTGTGTGTGCACCTGTGTGGGTCTGTGTGTGTGTGTGCATGAGTCTGTGCACATGTGGGTGTCAGTGTATGTGTCCCTGTGTGCGCATAGGTATGGGTACGCAGCTCCGTGAGCATGTGCTTGAGTCTGTGTATATGCGTCCGTGTGTAGGAGGAATCAATCGCTGTCGATCAGTGAGCGAGAGGCAAGACAGGAGCATGAGGGATTTGTTTACAATGTCACTACAAATAATAAACAAAGGAGCCATCTTTAATTTCCTTCCCTGACCCCTCCACCCATCACGGGGGAAAGAATCAACGCCTTTACTGGCCTAATTGATGCAGCTCCTCCTTCAGTCGGTAGATGCCTCCTCTTTAGAAGCAGGGAGGCAGGGTTATTTGTATAAATATGGACATGATTTCGCAATGCCAGCATTTGTTGCCCTTGAATTGAATGGCTGTCCCGGCCATTTCAGTGGGTAGTTAATAATAATAATCATCATTTATTGTCCCAAGTAGGCTTCAGTGAAGTTACTGTGAAAAGTCCCTAGTCGCCACATTCCGGCGCCTGTTCAGGGAGGCCGGTACGGGAACTGAACCCCCGCTGCTGGCCTTGTTCTGCATTACAAGCCAGCTGTTTAGCCCACTGTGCTAAACCAGCCCCTGCTGTTAAGAGTTAACAACATTGCTGTGGGTCTGGAGTCACATGTAGGCCAGACCGGGTAAGATTTCCTTTCCTAAAGGGCATTAATATAGTGAACAATTTTTGAGAATTAATTATAGTTTCACTATGTGGGAGCTGCGGAGCGGAGTTGGGAGTTGAGGGAAAAGGTTTGGTTTTGGCTCCTCCTGGACAAGGTAAATGCGGATTTTGTTTTGTTTTGTAGTTGAGGCCCCGAGGTGTTCAGCCAGGGCAGGGCTTGCCAAGGCTGAAACGTTAGGAGAACATGGTGTATTCCAAATCTGTCCATTCGGTTTGCCTGGCTGGCTGCAATTTCAAAACACAATTCACTAGCTGTATCCCGCAGTGGACTATCCTTCCTGCAATTGGTTCTGGTTGTACCCTGGGACTAACCGTTCCACACAGTCACCGCTCTCTTCTGTGCATTTGCCGTCACTCTTGACTATCAGCAAGAGGCCTGGTCTGTCTAATGAGGATGGTGTTGAAGATCTCCCGGCTGTTTTGAAGACGGACACGCAGGCCCTCTCTGCCCTTTGTCTAACATCCATCCCTCATCACCACCAAAATGGGACGCTCTGGTCATTTGTCTTGAATGTTGTTTGTGGAGTCTTGCTGTGCATACTTTGGCAGCGTATTTCAAGAATACTTCATTGGCTGTGACATGCAGCGAGAGCATCCTGAGCAGGTGAAAGGTGCTATAGAAATGTAGGTTCTTTGTTTTGATCTGAATCTGCCTGCTCGAGGCTGCTTTGCTCATTCTCTCCCCCCCCCCCCCCCCCCCCCCCCCCCAATACTTGTCTTGGCATCCATGTACTCAGCCGCAGTCCCACAGGAAGATGAGGCAAATAAGAATACAATGATTAGACGAAGAGCGTAATAGATTGGTAGTTAATAGGATGAAGGGAAGACTGAGGGAGGGACACGATACCACGGTATTGTCCGAGAAGATAATGATTTGGAAATGGAGACAGGGCCTCACAAGTCCTGTCTTCAGCCAGTGATGCTACAGATGAAGCTCAGAGGTTTCATCCCAGGCACTCTGGGCAATGTTTCACTCATTGTCGCTAATCCCAGGGATCTGAAGCAAATACAGGGCCAGTCCGTGACTTTACAAGGAGGAGTGTTCCCTCTATTGGTGTCTTTGAAGTGGAGGGCTGGTTGCGTTGGGTTATAATGGACTTGTTGATTGCTGTAATTATTGAAACATGCCACTCAGATGTGGAAAGCAGCTTGACAACACATCAGGGTAGGTAATAACTGCTTAATGCAGGATTTCCAGCTCGCCCGTCACATTTAAAGAGGGAAGATTTTACTTATTTATTTTTTGTTGCAGAGTGGAGTCCCCCACTCCCGCATTACTCTAACGATATGCCTGCTAGACTTAGAAGCTTCACACCATCAATCGTAATCCTCTCAAAATGGGAAACAATAGTTACAAATTATCAGAATTAGACTCAAGTTTCTTCTTGTATTTTTTTCCTGTACATTTACTTTTTACATGCTCTTGGACTTTTATTGTATGCACATCTTACTTGTCATTTAGTCAGCAGTTAGCCTTGGCTCATTGTGAACGGTCTCCTCTTTCAGACACTCGTGGGTTTAAGGCCCACTCCAGGGACTTGAGCACATAATGTAGGTTGAGACCTCTGCCGTACTGATGGAATGCTGCACTGTCCGAGGTACTTCACTGTCCGAGGTAGTTCACCCTCCGAGGTAGTTCACCCTCCGAGGTACTTCACCCTCCGAGGTACTTCACCCTCCGAGGTAGTTCACCCTCCGAGGTACTTCACTGGCCCGCTCACTGAGGAAGAAGTACGAGATTTTGCGGCCCTGTTTTTGAAGAAGACCTTTTCCTAGTGTCTGGGCCTGCGATTTTCCTTCAATGCCATTGAAAAACAGGTGAAGTTATCCGTTGTCTCGTAACTGGCATGCACGTTCCACTCCCTGAATTACGACAGAAACGTAACTTCAAAGCGTATTTCAGTGGCTGTGAAGAAACCTGGGGTGTCATGAATTTGTGGAGAATTTTATGTTTTATATGCTCTAAATTGAATGCTTGAAGAAACTTGAAGTTAAAGAGATGGAGGAAGTCACCATCGCAGATCATTGAGGTGGGAGAAAATCCGGAAAAGACCATTATTGTCTATCCAACCTGTCCAGTGTAATTGTGACATTCCGGTATTTTGATTGGCCTGTTCATACCATAGTTGCATTGGAAGACTTTAGAGCAGTGGTAGGTAACCTGCGTCTTGGGGGCCCCATGCCAGCCCATCTGGGTTCTGAGTGCGGCCCACAAGACATTTTGTTGACTGTGGTCCACGTGCAACAGTGAGTCACAGTCTGAGGATTCAGGGTAAACCGTTTCAGACAGAGATGAGGAGACATTTCTTCACCCAAAGAGTGGTGAGCCTGTGGAATTCATTACCACAGAAAGTAGTTGATGCTAAAACATTGAATATATTCAAGAGGCGGATAGATACGGCACTTGGGGTGAATGGGATCAAAGGTTATGGGGAGAAAGCAGGATAAGGCTATTGAGTTGGATTATCAGCCATGATCGTGGTAAATAGTGGAGCAGGCTCGAAGGGCCAAAAGGCCTCCTCCTGCCCCTACCTTCTATGTATCTATGCCGGATCGCCACATTCCGTTGATTTCTGTCTGCACAGTTTTTTTCCTACCTCAATGTCTGAAGTGATACGTCCGTAAAGCGAGAGCGAGTGAAGTGAGCTGCGTGCTGATTGGTCACAACATTGACTGTGAGAGCCGTGTGCTTCCTCAGCATCTAAAGAGTAAATATTTATTTTGTTTTTACCATTTGAAGTTGTTGATAGTTCTATTTATATATAAATGATTCAGCATTTTCTATAACCCATTCTGAAATATTCAGCGTGTATTAAATGTGTTTAATCTTATTCATGGGTTCACAGTTAGTGAACAGGCCCCGATTTCGATCTTGAAGCCTGGTGAGATGAAGGAGAGCCACTCAAGCGGCCCACTCTCTGGCCATGGTTGCCCACCGTTGGTCTGGTGCAGGAAGGGAAGAGGGAACTACATTTTGAATAATGGCATAATGGGAGCTAAAGTGTCCTTGAATGATTTTTGTTTTCCATTCTGGAGTTTATTTCCGAAGCTTTTATTTCTCGGATTTTCTTTGTTTCAGAATCAGGGCTGTTGACTCCTTGTTTGGGTGAAGTCCCCAGGAGATTAATGACCCTTTTAGTACTTGCCCACATAATCATTCTTCGTGTGAGTGGCGATGGGGAATGTCACAGCCATACCCCATCACGTGACTTCAAAATGTGCACTTTAGAAGGAAAGGACAAAGTTGAACTTATGAGTGCCTTTCACATCCTCGGGGTGTACTAAAGAGTTCTCCAATCAACTGCAATGTTTTTTAAAGCAGTCATTCCAACAATCTCGTTCGTAGGTTTTCTGAGTGTCTTCTTGCTTAGTTGCCACGCCACTAAGTTTGTCCTGGAGTGTCCAGGAATTAAAGATCAATCTCAACGCTGTCACGAGATACTTTGGGTAGGGGGGGAATCAAGTGTGCTTTTTCTTAACCTGTTCTGTTGTCTACTTTTTATTTGTTGCACAGTAAGAAGTCTTACAGCACCAGGTTAAAGTCCAACAGGTGTGTTTGGAATCACTAGCTTTCGGAGCGCTGCACCTTCCTTAGGTGAATGAAGAGGTGGGTTCCAGAAACACATATATAGACAAAGTCAATGATGCAAGATGATACTTTGAATGCGAGTCTTTGCAGGTAATTAAGTCTTTACAGGTCCAGAAGACTTAATTATCTGCAAAGACCCTCATTCAAAGTATCGCCTCGCATCATTGACTTTGTCTATATAAGTGTTTCTGGAACCCAGCTCTTCATTCGCCTGAGGAAGAAGCTGCTCTCCGAAAGCTAGTGATTCCAAACAAACCTGTTGGACTTTAACCTAGTGTTGTAAGACTTCTTACTGTGCCCACATGCCCTGTGTCCAACATCGGCATCTCCACATCATGGCTTTTATTTGTTGGTTATAACAATATGAGAGGTGGAGAAATAGGCTGTCTGACCAACAATGAAGGATCATCCAATTAGGGAGGTTGGGGGGCAAGCAGGATGGATGGAGATAGGCCATTAGGCTGTGAAACCAACAGGAACATCAAACCAGATTAGACAAACCCTCCCTGTTAATTGGTCTGTAATGTGGGAGTTAAAGGCAGCCTCAACCTTCACCACATTGGAACAATGTTCTTGTTGGATGAATGGCTGTGTTCAGTTGAACGTATTGCTCGCTTGCTGGTTTTATCTGTGGTAATCATTGCTGTAAAGTAACAAACCTTGGTGTTTACTGCGGAGCACGTTCCCCTGTGGGAAATCCAGCGACTGAGATCTTTCATGCGTCTGTTCTCAAAATTGATTTTTGTTTCTCTCTCGGCTTTGGAACTTTTTGAAAATGAAAAGGTACTGTCCACAGTAAATGACAGGAGGGAGGAGTGGTTCCATCCAGCCTTTCCAGAACATTCTGAGTGATAGATTCGGTACACCCAGTGCTGACTGTGCTATGATTTTGCTGCATATTCAATAATGGATGTTGCCTGTGTCTAAAAACACAGAGAGGCTGAATGAAACTTGCACAGCGCCGAGTATTGATCCTCGTTTTTATTATTAAGGATTGTGTTTTTTTGCTGATTTATGTTCAGCTTCCCTGCGAGTTCCTTTCACCCCTTTTTCTTTTAACATAAATGCCGTACAGGCAGTGAAATGCTGTAACTGTCTTTTGGCTGCAAACGCAGCACAATGTTTAACAAAGCCAAATCCTGCAAACAGCAAATTAGATTAATAAGCAGTTAACCAATGTTCTTGTCATATGTGTTCGGGGTTGAAGGTTGACCAGGGCACCATGTGAATTCCTTTCCTCTTCCTTGACCAGCGTCATGGGAACCTCGACATCCACTTGAACAAGGCCGAATGGCTCATCCGAGTGATGCTGTCCCTGACAGTGTAGCACCTCTTCAGTAACGCACTTGAGCGGGCGGTACAGTAGCAGGAGTTCCCTCGTCCCTTCCTACACCAGACCAGCGGTAGGCACTGTTCCTTCACAGCTCCAGGGTCCCAGGTTCAATTCCCGACTTGGGTCACTGCTGTGTGGAGTCTGCACGTTCTCCCAGTGTCTGTGTGAGTTTCCTCCTGGTGCTCCGGTTTCCTCCCAGTCCTGAAAGATGTGCTGTTAGGTAATTTGGACAGTCTGAATTCTCTCTCTGTGTACCCGAACAGGCGTCGGAAAGTGGCGACTCGGGGCTTTTCACAGTAACTTCATTGCCATGTTAATGTAAACTTACTTGTGACAATAAAGATTATTGAAGGCTAAAGATTAAAGCCTGGAGCTCGATTCTCCGCACCCCGGCGCTGGGACGGAGAACCCATTTTCCCGTGTGGAATAGGGTCCGGAGCCGGGGCCCCAAAAGCGGCGTACCCGGGGAGTACGCCATGCCACATATCACCTGACCTGCGGCCATTACTGGAGGCCTGCCCTGCCATTCTCCGCCCCGAAGGCATGGATCTAACATGGTCCTGTCGGTCGGGGTACTAGCGTGGCCGGTGTGGGCTCAGTCCGCGGACACCCTGGTCGGGCCGATCAGAGAACGTGGGGGGGCCTTATACGGGGCCAGGCAATTTATGGTCGGGCGGTCTGGGTCGGGCGGTCTGGGTCGGGCGGTCTGGGTCGGGCGGTCTGGGTCGGGCGGTCTGGGTCGGGCGGTCTGGGTCGGGCGGTCTGGGTCGGTCGCGTGGCAGATCAGAGGCACTATCTTTAAGGTCCAGCTCCACGGTCCGAGTCCGCCATGGAGCACGGCGCGGCCGCTGGAGGCTGCCGCCATGCGCATGCGCGATCTCTGACCCGGAAGTGCGGGGACCCGTATCTGCAGCAAAAGCTGCTAGTTTAACGCTGGGTCCCTACTCGCCCCCTGCAGGGTGAGCAATATGAGGCCCTTTCACGGCAGTTTTTCTGGCATGAAAGTCCACAATTTTTACGACGGCGTGGGGACATAGACCCAAAAACAGAGAACCCAGCCCCTGGATTATGTGCTCCGTGTCACGGAGCTGGACAGGAACGGAATTTAGCTGCCTGCACATTGCGTCTAGACAAGCATACGTACAATAACGTACAAGGCACCAGATAAAATCTGAGGGAGCTCGGAATAAACTTTAGATGCTTCAAAGAAGAATAATGAAGATGTGGTACAGTCCAGAGGGATCTAGCTGACACATTGACATTCTGTCTCTCAAGCCATGACGGCAATGCCATCTATCAAGGATGGCAAGGCACATTGAAAACAACTCGTATTTAAATTGCACCTTTGATGTTGTAAAATGTCCCGAGAAACTTTGCAGGACCCTGACACTGAGTCACATCAAGAGATATTAGCTCAGATGAACAAAAGCCTGCAAAGAGGTAGGTTCTAAAGCGTGTCTTGAAAGATGGGAGCGAGATGGGGCGATTTAGAGAGAGGAAATTCTGGAGCTTGGGCCGTAGGCAGCTGAAAGAATTGCCACGAAAGGTGGAGTAATTCACCGGAGGATGCCTGAGGAGCTCCGATACCTCAGAGAGTTGCAGGGCTGGAGAAGATAACCGAGATACGGGGCTGGATTCTCCGCAGCCCCGGCGCCGAAATTGTGGTCGGCTTGGGGGGGGGGGGGGGGGGGGGGGGCGTCGTAATCGTTGCCCGAGGCCCGCCCAGCAAACCTCCGCTCCCGACCTGCCGAGTTCCCGACGGCATGGAACTAACCACCTATTGCTGGTCAGGATGCTGGCGTGGCGGCTGCGGACTTGGTACTTGTGCGGGCTGCCGATCGGGGGAGGGGGTCTCCTTGGTGTGGCTCCGCGGTCCAAATCCACCATGGGGCTCAGTGTGGCCGCTGCAGCGATGGAAAATGATTCTGTTGTGGCAGCAGGAACAGGATGCGAAGTGAGACTCAGCACTCTGAAACATGCCCACCATAGATCCGCTCCAAAGAAACCCAGCACCATCTCTATTTTAGCTTAAATTAGCCCAGTCACTCATAAGAGGTGGGGTGAAAAATGCAGGAGAGGTTTCAGATGTGGGCACCTCACTGGGGGGCATGATGCTGAAAGAACTTCACCCACCTCTGACCCATGACTTGGGAATGTTTCGCGTTGGGTGATGAAGCGAGACGGTGCTTTGACAACCCCTGAGCTCGTTAATGGGGAAAGAAAACTCACTTAAAAAGCTGTGAAAGAAGGGAGCTGAAAGGGTTTATGGAGCAAATGGGGGCAGTGGACCCCTGGAGGGAGGGACAGCCAACAGGAAGGGGCTACTCGTTCTACTCGCACGTCCACAAAGTATATTCCAGGATAGATTTCTTTGTGCTAAGCAGGGACTGTAGGGGGGAGGTAAAGAACACGGAATACTCAGCAATTACCATTTCAGACCATGCCCCGCATTGGGTGGACCTGCAGTTAGGGGGAACGAGTTATCAACGCCCGCAATGGAGGCTAGATGTGGGATTGCTGTCGGAGGAGGGGATCTGCGAGAGGCTTCGGAAATGTATAAAAAATTACCTGCAGGTGAATGACACTGGGGAGGTCTCAGCGGCGACCGTGTGGGAGGCGCTAAAGGCAGTAGTGCCGGGGGGAGCTGATTTCAATTGGGGCCCATAGAGCCAAGGCAGACCGGGCAGAGATGGATAGATTGGTCAGGGAAATGGGCCGGATAGATGAAGAGCACGCGGAGTCCCCGGGGGAGGTTTTACTCAGGGAAAGGCAGAGGCTACAGGCGGAACTGGGGGCACTATCCACGAGCAGGGCCGTAGAACAGCTTAGGAAGGCGAGGGGAGCGGTGTACGAGTATGGGGAAAAGGCTAGCAGACTGTTAGCGCAGCAACTTAGGAGGAGGGAGGCGGCCAGGGAAATAGGTAGAGTGAGGGACGAGGGGGGGCACAAAGTGGAGGATCCGGCAGAATTGAATAGGGTATTCCGGGACTTCTATCGTAAGCTGTATACTTCGGAGCCGCCAGAAGAACCGGAGGGGATGAAAAGGTTTCTGGATGGGTTAACATTCCCAACAGTTGGGGGGGGGGGGGGGCGAGTGGAAGAGCTGGGGGCCCCGATTAGAGTAGAGGAGGTATTGGGGGGCCTAAAGGCCATGCAGTCGGGGAAGTCCCCGGGGCCGGATGGATACCCAGTAGAGTTTTATAGGAAGTTCTCTGAGCTGGTGGGCCCGGTCTTGGCGAGGGTTTTCAATGAGGCAAGGGACAGAGGGACCCTGCCGCCGACGATGTCACAAGCCACCATATCTCTGATATTAAAGCGGGGTAAAGACCCGGAGGTGTGCGGGTCCTACAGGCCAATCTCCCTGATTAATGTAGATGCCAAGCTCCTGGCAAAGGTACTGGCGGGTAGAATGGAGGACTGTGTACCGGAGGTGATTGGGGAGGATCAAACGGGGTTCGTGAAAGGTAGGCAGCTGGCGGCCAATCTGAGGAGATTGCTCAATGTGATAATGATGCCCCCGGCGGGTAGAGAGGTGGAGGTAGTGGTGGCTATGGACGCCGAGAAGGCCTTTGACCGGGTGGAGTGGGAATATCTATGGGAGGTGCTCGGACGGTTTGGGTTCGGGGAGGGATTGGTGGATTGGATCAAATTATTATATCAGGCCCCGAGGGCCAGCGTCAGGACCAACAGAGAAGTGTCGGAGTACTTTAGGTTGTACCGAGGGACCAGGCAGGGCTGCCCGCTCTCCCCGCTGCTGTTTGCGCTGGCCATAGAGCCGCTGGCGATTGCGCTGAGAGCCGCAGAGGGTTGGAAGGGGATGGTGAGGGGCGGGGTTGAACATAGGGTTTCTCTTTATGCAGACGACCTGCTCCTGTACGTGTCGGACCCAGTGGCCGGGATGGGAACTATACTGGGAATGCTGAGGGAGTTCGGCCAGTTCTCAGGATACAAATTAAATACGGTCAAGAGTGAAATGTTTGTGGTACAGGCAAGGGGCCAGGAGAACAGATTGAGAGGGCTACCGTTTAGGCTGGTTGAGGAAAATTTCCGGTATTTGGGAATCCAGGTGGCACGAGACTGGGGCAGGCTGCACAAGTTAAATTTGGCCAGGGTGGTGGAGCAAATGAAGGGAGAGTTTCGGAGATGGGATGCACTCCCGCTGTCGCTGGCAGGGAGGGTGCAGACTGTAAAGATGACAATCCTCCCTCGATTTTTGTTTATTTTTCAGTGCCTCCCGATCTTTATCCCACAGTCCTTCTTCAAAAGAGTTAACGGGCTGATCATGAGCTTTGTCTGGGCGGGAAAGTCTCCGCGGGTGAAGAAGGCAATGTTGGAGAGGAACCGCAGCGAGGGGGGGCTGGCGTTGCCGAGTCTGGTCAATTATTACTGGGCGGCCAACATCGCTATGATAAGGAAGTGGATGGTGGGTACGGGGTCTATTTGGGAGCGAGTGGAGGCGGCTTCGTGCAGGGGCTCCAGTTTGGAAGCCCTGGTCACGGCTCCTCTACCGCTGCCGCCGGCCAAGTACACCACCAGCCCGGTAGTGGTGGCGACCCTGCGGATATGGGGCCAGTGGAGGAGGCATGTGGGGGAGATGGGGGCGTCTGTCTGGGCGCCAATCTGCGACAACCATCGGTTTGCCCCCGGCAGTATGGATGGGGGGTTCCGAGTATGGCGGCGAGCAGGGGCGGGAAGGGTGGGTGATATGTTCCTGGAAGGGAGCTTCGCGAGTTTGAGGAGCTTGGAGGAGAAATTTGGGTTGGTAGGGGGAAATGATTTTAGATACCTACAGCTGCGGGACTTTGTTCGTAGACAGGTCCCATCTTTCCCGCGCCTCCCGCCAATGGGGATCCTAGACAGAATAGTCTCTGGGAGGGACGAAGGGGAGGGTAGAGTCTCGGGTATTTATAAGGTGCTCATGAGGGAGGAAGGGTCCCAGACAGAGGAACTGAAACTTAAATGGGAGGAGGAGCTAGGCGGGGAAATGGAGGATGGGCTGTGGGCAGAGGCCCTGAGTAGGGTAAACTCGACCGCGACATGTGCATGTGCAAGGCTCGGGCTGATCCAATTTAAGGTCGTTCACCGGGCCCATATGACGGTGGCTCGGATGAGCAAATTTTTCGGGATAGAGGACAAATGCGCTAGGTGCGCGGGAGGACCAGCGAACCATGTGCACATGTTTTGGGCATGCCCTGAGCTGAGGGGGTACTGGGAGGGATTTGCGGGGGTCATGTCCCAGGTGCTAAAAACAAGGGTGGTGATGAGTCCAGGGGTGGCAATTTTTGGGGTTTCGGAAGACCCGGGCGTCCAGGGGGAGAAAGCGGCCGATGTGCTGGCCTTTGCTTCCCTGATAGCCCGGCGACGAATATTATTGGCGTGGAGGGACTCAAAGCCCCCGAAGACTGAGTGGTGGCTTGCGGACATGTCAAGTTTCCTGGGGATGGAAAAAATTAAGTTCGCCTTGAGGGGATCTGTGCAGGGGTTCACCCGGAGGTGGCAACCATTTATTGACTTCTTTGCGGGAGAGTGAGCGTCAGCAGGGGGTGGGGGGAGGGGGGGGGGGGGGGTAGAGTAGAGTAGGAGGGAAAATATGGCGGGTAGTACGGGTGGGAGGGGAGCGGGCTTGTGCAATACGGTATGATGGAAGTATTGAAAGTACGTGGATGTTTGCACATTTTTGCCTTTTTTGCTTCCTTTCTGATGATGTCTGTAACTGTTTATAAAGCCAAAAACTACCTCAATAAAATTGTTTATTAAAAAAAAAGCTGTGAAAGGTGCAACTATCACAGCTCATAAAGATTGCAGGCATTATAAAACCCAGCGAGAGATAGAGATTAGTGATCAGGTGGTCACGGTAAAGGCCAGAGGTGCAGTAAACTTGAAATAATAATGAGAATAAAGACAAATTGTTGAAGCTGTCGGTGTGAAGTAGCACCAAAAAGGAGAAAATAGGGGGTTATATTTCTGGTGGAGATCTTTCATTGAATTACTCTGCTCTAGGGGAGGGTTGTATCTGAAGAATTAATCTGTTTTTTCTTAGCTGAAGATTGCCAGCATTTTCTTGCATTTTTGAATTAAATTCTGTTTATTCAACATATCAAACCAATGTCTTACATCAGATATATCACAAGCCACATGCTGGAAATTGTGCCTCATAAACCACATCTCACAATCGCAAACCAAATATCATACATCACAAATCATATACCACTGGTCACATCTCACTAAACATGTATTGCAAATCAGGTTTACATTACAACTCAGCTTAACCTTCGGTGGGGTGGGCCTCTGGCCTACCATTCCTCAATTTACAAGAGCTTGATGTTCCGATGACACTGCACTAAATTCTAACCTCTCTTTGTGCTTGCAGCTGACCAGGGTGCCTGTGGAGGCGTGCGGACAGTACCAGACGTGCACTGAATGTCTGGGTTCTGGAGACCCTCACTGTGGCTGGTGTGTGCTTCACAACACGTAAGTACAGATCCGGCCCCCCTCTTTGTGTCTTTCTTCCTTGACGTGGATCCCAGTTGTTACTTAGTGAATGGAAGGATCAGTTCGAGCATTTTCAACAAGTGTACAGTGACGACCTTGATTTTGGTGTTGTGCATATTTTGAGGTGTTTTACCAGATTCGTGAATTTTCTAGTTCTCATTTAACAGCAGTGATGCTCTTTAACATCTTCAACGGCTTACAGTCCTATGCAACATCTGTCAGTGCTACGCATAATCTGTCAGTGCTACGCAACATTTAAACGTAGTAAGTTTACAGATGACGCCAAGATTGGTGGCGTAGTGGATAGTGAACAAGGTTATATAAGATTGCAACAGGATCTTGACCAATTGGGCCAGTGGGCTGATAAGTGGCAGATGAAGTTTAATTTGGATAAATGTGAGGTGATGCATTTTGGTAGATCAAATCAGGGCAGCACCTACTCAGTTAATGGAAGGGAGTTGGGGAGAGTTACAGAACAAAGAGATCGAGGGGCACGGGTTGATAGCTCCTTGAAGGTGGAGTGGCAGGTGGACAGGGTGGTGAAGAAGGCATTCAGCATGCTAGGTTTTATTGGTCAGAATATTGAATACAGGAGTTGGGACATTGTGTTGAAGTTGTACAAGACCTTGGCAAGACCACACATGGAACACTGTGTTCAGTTCTGGTCACATTATAGGGAGAATAATGTTAAACTAGAAAGAGTGCAGAAGAGATTTACGAAGATGCTACCAGGACTTGATGGTCTGTGTTATAAGGAGAGGCTGGATAGGTTGGGACTCTTACACTGGAGCGTAGGAGGCTTAGGGATGATCTTATAGAGGTCTATAAAACAAAGGGAGCATATATAATGCAGATAGTCAACATCTTAGGGCAGCACGGTAGCATTGCGGATAGCACAAATGCTTCACAGCTCCAGGGTCCCAGGTTCGAATCCCGGCTTGGGTGACTGTGGAGAGATTGCACGTTCTCCCCGTGTGTGCGTGGGTTTCCTCCGAGTGCTCCGGTTTCCTCCCACAGTCCAAAGCTGTGCAGGTTCATCATAGATCATAGAATTTACAGTGCAGAAGGAGGCCATTCGGCCCATCAAGTCTGCACCGGCTCCTGGAAAGAGCACCCTACCCAAGGTTAACACCACCACCCTATCCCCATAACCCAGCAACCCCACCCAACACTAAGGGCAATTTTGGACACTAAGGGCAATTTTATCATGTCCAATCCACCTAACCTGCACATCTTTGGACTGGTGGATTGGCCGTGATAAATTGCCCTTGGGGTCCAAATTGCCCTTCGTGTTAGGTGGGGTTACTGGGTTATGGGGATAGGGTGGAGGTATGTGCTTGGGTAGGGTGCTCTTTCCAAGAGCCGGTGCAGACTCAATGGGCTGAATGGCCTCCTTCTGCACTATAAATTCTATGTCTATCTTTTCCCAAAGTAGAGGAGTCTAGAACGAGAGGGCAGAGGTTTAAGGTGAAAGGGGGAGAGATACAAAAGAGACCAGAGAAAATGCCTTCACAAAGAAGGCGTAAGATCTGGAACGGGCTGCCAGAGGCAGTGGTAGAGACGGGTACAGTTATGTTCTTCTTGGAAGCAGTTAGACAGTTATATGTGCAGGGGGGGTAAAGATGGATATGAGCCAATTGCAGGCAAGTGGGACTATCTGAGTGATAGAAACTGGACGGTATGGACAAGCTGGGCCGAAGGGCCTGTTCCATGCTGTAAACATCTATGACTCTATCTGACAGGGCTACATAACATCGTACAGCACTACCTACATCTGACAGCGCTACGCAACATCTTGCAGTGCTCAGCAATATCTGACAGTGCTCTTCAACATTGGATGGCGCTACACAACAGCTAACAGCGCAATACAACAGCTTACAATGCTGCATAACATCTTACAGCACGACACAACATCTTACAGCACTGATCATGAACATCTCTAAGATTTTTATAAATGGTCGAGGAGAGGATGTGGGTTGGTGAGTTGATACAGAAGAACAGAAGTTTGTGTGGGAGGAGGGAGGAATGCAAACATAATTCTCGAGTGAGGTCTTTGAAGAGGCCTTTTGAGCAAAGGAAAACGTAGAAATATGGTACAGGGTAAACAGTGGAAAATATTGAAAAATGGTTTAGTGGCAACTGTGTTATGGTGGGCTGTGGGCGGTGATTGGAGGAGGGGAATGGGCAATTAACTTTTTGAAGTGTGGAAGGAGATGTTGTCTAGATATCCACCGAGGGAAGTAGGCTCGCGTAAGGCTGGGACAAGACTGTTGAGGGATCCGAAAAGGACGAGGGCAGAAAGAGTTGGTTGAGTTTAACGAGGAAAGAGGCAAATCCTAATAATTTACAAACCAAGGGCCGACTATTTTGTTTGGGTGTAGGGAATTGCTTTGGTACGTGACTAGCCATACTTAGTTTCTTTTGAGGAAATCCAATTTTCTTCTCCGTTCCGGACCTCGCGACATTTTCCTCTGGCCCTTTTCATGGGTCGGGAACATCCTAAAAGATGAGTGCCAAGTGTTTTCATACCTTCAAATGTCACCATAAGGTACAGTATTGAAATGTAGATATGTTTTTAATGCAGAGATTTATCTGTTCCTTAAAGGTAAGTTATTGACCAGCCTTGTGTATTTGCTCACATGCATTACAGTGCTTTCCCAATGGAGAAATCAACATAATATAGTGAAAGTGTTACAAAATGTCCTGTCAGCCTGTGCTGTCAACTTTTCTACTGTGATTTGACTGTTCCTGGCTGATTTTTTTAAAACTGGTTTTGACACGTGAAAAAGGTCTCCACTTAAATAAAAACCTTACATTGATTAATGGGCTGCTTTTAAATTAAAAAGAGCACCTCTTGTTCTTCCATTCCCAAAGAACAGCCTATTCCTTGGACAGCTGTAACCATGACCAATGCTTAGCTGAGTTTCAAGCGCTAATGAGTTTCAGCACTGTAGGTGTTACATTTATCTGAGAATTGATGAGAGTTTCAAGAAGTTGTAATAACACATTGGCCTTTTGATGTGGTCTCTGGTTTGTTGATATAAGTAAGGCGATTAACAGTAGTACAGCTTTCTTTTCATCTGGCAAAATACATTTTTTCACAGAATCAATGGTGTGAAGATTTTTTCCCTCAAGGAATTAAAATACTTTCCATTGGTATTTAATGGAATTTAAGGGCTGCACATAGTACATATCGGGTGAACGGCTATGTCGGCTATATTTGTGGACATAGAGGTGCCATGAGTGGTCTGAGAGATCATGGAGGATACATGGGGCAACTAAGTGGCATTGGGTTAAGTGGGTGATCTGAGAGGCTGTGGACAACACATGGGGATAGAGGTAGCATGGGGTTGCATGGGAGATCTGAGTCGGCACATGCTGGCAGGGCGAGGGGTGAGTTTTGGGGGGTTCTTTAACCACTGGGAATACTGTGTTGGAGTACATTCTAACTGGCCCGCCTCTGTACCCACACTTCGCACGCACTCCAACGAGGCTGTGAACCCAGCCCCAGTGTGAAAAGACAAAAATGCCGTTTGCGAGCCGCGGAAATGCGTGAGGTGGGTTTTCTCGAGCACAGGGGAAAATTCGACCCTCTGTTTGAAGGAAAATATTGCTTACTGCGGCCTTGTCTTGCGAGGAAGAAGCCAGACTGGCAGAAGAAGGGTGTTTAACCGTCGGGAAAAGACAACAGTAAGGTAGAAAGAGCCAGCGCTACGTTTAGATTCTGGTGTTAGGTTCTATGTGTTGGGCATAGCGCCAAGGCCCGAGGATGCATTTCATGAGGTCTCTGTCCTCGTTTCTGCAGCTGGAAACCTGACTCCAGCAGTGGAGCTGAAGAGAGCATTGATTGGGTTGCGTGCCAGTGAGCTGAGGCAGCCTGAGAAGCTCGGGTTGCCATCTCGTCCCTCGGTCCAGGCTGCTGTCTGTGCGCAGAGGCGAGGGCCCGTTCGGCCTGATCAATCATTTAGATGGTATAAACTGAAAACGCAGCTCTCTTGCTACTCGGCCTCCAGGGGTCGGGGAAGCCTGGTGAGAAAACACAGACCCCACTCTGTGAGTGAAATGTGGTGACCAGATCCGTGATAGCTGCTCGCTAGGACCTCTGAGGTCATCCCAGAGGTCACCGGCGTCAGCAATCTGAGCAAGTTAGAAATTCAAACAAGGAAGACCAAAGATTTGTAAACTACATTTAAGTGTTTTTCTGTTCACAAAAGTGCTCTGATTTTACTGCATCCGTAAGAACTAACGCTGTACATTCCTATTCCCTATTCCCCTCAGCCCTTCACTCTTTTTAAAAAAAACATCAATAAACATTAGTCTTACCAATAATATAATTGAAATAACTCAATTTGTTTGAACGTGAAATGATCAATCGGAACATTTACAAGGGCGTTAGATGATTACTTGAATAGAAAACGTGTGTAGGGGTGTGGGAGTGTGGGGGAGGGGGGGGGGGAAGCCAGGGGAATGGCACTAAGTCATGATGCCCGCTTGGACAGCTGGTGCACACTCGATGGGCTGAATGGCCTTCTTCTACGCCGTAACAATTCTGCGAACCTGCGATCTATCGGTTTTGTGTATTTATCTCTCTGTTTATCCATCTGTCTATCTGTTTACCTTTTCTATCTCTCTGTCTTTCCCCATCTGTTTGTCTGTCTAATGTACAATGGAAATTCCGAGTCTGCTGCCTTCCAGATGTCACGCTGCAGATGTCATAACGCAGTGTCACCCTTTATAATTAATCAAAGTAATGTTCGGAAGAAACCACCAAAACAGAAAGATAGTCAGTCATCCTCCATTGTCCCCCCCCCCCCCCCCCCCCCCATCACCACCATTTAGACCAAGTGTGGACTTCAGGATGTGCCTGTTCAGAAAAGCCACAACTTGTATTTTCTGTCGTATCTTCAGTGTAAAAGAAACCGACTCTCTGTGAGGAACACCATAGATGGTCTGTTCATGGGCGAGGTGCCGCGAGTAAAATGACATTACTGCGTATGTGAAGTATAAAGTCAAAGTTGTGGAATTGCACAACAGGGCAGCAGGGTAGCATGGTGGTTAGCATAAATGCTTCACAGCTCCAGGGCCCCAGGTTCGATTCCCGGCTGGGTCACTGTCTGTGTGGAGTCTGCACGTCCTCCCCCTGTGTGCGTGGGTTTCCTCCGGGTGCTCCGGTTTCCTCCAACAGTCCAAAGATGTGCGGGTTAGGTGGATTGGCCATGCTAAATTGCCCGTAGTGTCCTAATAAAAAAGTAAGGTTAAGGGGGGAGTTGTTGGGTTACGGGTATAGGGTGGATACGTGGGTTTGAGTAGGGTGATCATGGCTCGGCACAACATTGAGGGCCGAAGGGCCTGTTCTGTGCTGTACTGTTCTATGTTCTATGTTCTATGCCAGTTTGAAAAAAAAACAGAGAAGGACAAATGTTTAGTGTTGGCCCCCAAATTATCCAGTGAACGATACTGAGGCCGTCCAGAAATCAGACCCCTTCGAAAGCCATGAATCGCAGATCTTGTACTCTCGCTCTATGTTAGCTAAAAAGATGAGGGTTCCCCCTCTGGGTTGGAAAAGTACAGCTGAGTTACTGGGTCATTACAATGTGCGTCAAATTTCAGCGTTACTGTGGCCAGGGGAAGTGTTGGTTCAACTCCAGCTCTCACTCGGCTAGTAGACAACTAAAGTCCTGACTTTACATTCAATGACCAATAGTGATGCCTTTTAACGATTGGTTCATCAGCTCTCTCAACCCCTTGGGTCGGGCACATGCAAAAGAAAGAACTAAGCGTGAAGTTAAAAGTGGTCTTAGTTACTGTTGCTTTGCCCCAGGATACCAGGAGAAATGCCACTTCTATTTTTGGGATAGCGGCGGGAATGTTTTGTCTATCCCTGAGACCATCTTTAGGTTCTGATAAAGCGTAGGGTCAATCCCGAGATCATGGGCGCGATTTAACGGGGCAAGTTTCAAGTGTCATATCGGGAACGACCTCCCGGCTTCCCGACACCCGTGCCTGCGAGACCGTGGCCCATATTTAATGGCACTTTTAATGCTGGAAATAATCCCCGCAAGAGCTTCACGACAGAACTGGTTGTCCCACCAGTTGGTTCGCTGGGAAATGGGCCCAGCTGATCCCCGCTAACAAGGGGGAGCTGCTCATGAATGCTCCCTCAGAACTAACTCCCAGGCAGCAGAAGACGGCACCATGTAGATCTGCTTCATGATTTGTAGAAGGCGACCCGACCAGAGATCGGACACCCTGTTCCCCTGAGGCGGTCAGAGGATCAGCAACAGGGCAGCCAATGCCACCTGGGAGGCAGTGGCAGCGGCCGTCAGTTCGGTCAGCGTGACCAGGAGCACTGCCATACAATGCTGGAAGAAGAATAACGACCTCCACCGGGTTGGTTAAGACTGGCCATCTGGCATCAGTCCCGCCTGCCACCCCCTGACCTCCGCCACACCCCTCCCCCAACAGGTTTGCTGCTGACACTTCTCAAATCCCCCTCATAGCATATCACCGCACCTGTGACCCAGCACACCCTGGCACACACCAGCACAACCTCTTCATGCCAAGGAGTGGTGCCCACACATGCCACCTGCTATAGACGCCCCCGATGCATCAAGCGTGCGGCTCAGGAGAAGTTGACCCATAATAGGCAGGAAAAGGCCCAAGTGGGCATAAGGGTTTCGCACGAGTCCTCACCCCCTATGAGGACTGGGCCCTGGAGATCGCGGGGTTGACCGAGGAGGGAGCAATCACCTACAGCGAGGTTGGCCTGCACCACAAGTGAGGATCCATTGCCCCTTCACCCAGTTGACCTGTCTCAAGTGAGTTCATGTCAGAGAAAATTATCCATATCCCTACTCCCACAGGGTCTCCATCTGATGGGGCTAGGCCATCAGTGGCCATCTCCCCCCCCCCCCCCCCCCCTCACCTTTCCCCCTTGAGAACATCTTGGAGGAGAGCTCTGAGGAGACCACCTTCGAGGCATCACAGCTTGGCAGGCCCACATTCCACCAGCGCAGAGGCACACACCTGGGTGGGTGGCATTTTTGGACAGGCTTCTAGGGCACAATCCGGTGAGTACCACACAGTTTCTGATGCACGTCAAGTGGAGGCAGGAACATCCGAGGCGGTCAGCAGTCGGAGGTTGTCTGGATCCCAGTACTCAGCTGGGTCCCAGTCAGAAGCTGAGCCTCTGGACAAGGTTCTCCCAGAGCAGATGCAGATGTTAGGGCATGGCCGTGAGATTTCAGGAGGGCATGTCAGCGACACTCTGGTGAGTGCATAGCCGGTTAGAGGAGTCCCAATCGCTACAGGCCGGGAGAGGGCACTGGCATTGTGTGGCACTGAGGTCAACACTGCTAGGGTGGAGCGCGAGGTCAACGTCTTGAGTGGTGGTGTTCAAGGCCTGGCTCAGTCTGTGACGACCATGGCTGCGGGCCTCGACATCATGTCCCAGCAGATAGGCATTGCCGAGTGTTACGGACGCTTAGTCAGCTCTCAACAGTGGCTGAGAAACTAGACCAGGACCAGAATTTTTCAAAGTTTTAAGACATTGTGGAAAGATTGATTCGTGACAATAAGAAATGGGCTTGGTTATTTTGTGAACAAACTTTATTAAAAGAAATCAATATTTAAACTTTTAAACTTCAACCCTAACATAACAGATTACATGCACTTTCTTAACCTTAGCATGCTAGTTTTCATTAAACAACACTGTAACAGAACATGCAGTTCTCATGCCACTTTCACAGGCAGACAAAGGCATTACGAAGCAATTTTTCTTCTGGTAGGGACATTCGTTCTGAATCCTTTTTCCAAAGCCTGCCTCGGTAGCAACCCTTTGTCAATTTCCAAAGCCTTCTCTGTAACTGTTCAAAACAGCATTCCATATCTCTCTCTCTCTAAGCTCCGCCGAGCCCCTCAAACAAAGGGTTTCCAGGCTTGAACCTGTCACTGTTATTGTGGCTGTTTAATTGCTCACTCCTTTTTATACAAAGGAACACAGCCATGCTGTTGATATGCAACTAACCTCCCAAGGACGAAGAGCACGGTAGCACAAGTGGATAGCACTAATGCTTCACAGCGCCAGGGTCCCAGGTTCAATTCCCCGCTGGTTCACTGTCTGTGTGGAGTCTGCACATTCTCCCCGTGTCTGTGTGGGTTTCCTCCCCAGTCCAAAGACGTGCAGGTTAGGTGGATGGGCCATGATAAATTGCCCCTAGTGACCAAAAAGGTTAGGAGGGGTTATTGAGTTACGGGGATAGAGTGGAAGTGAGGGCTTAAGTGGGCCGGTGGAGACTCGATGGGCCGAATGGCTTCCTTCTGTACTATATGCTCTATGTTCTAGGCCATCAGACTCTGCAATGGGCTAATAGCTGGTCATCCAGGAGTGTCCCGAAGAACAATGGATCTGGAGCATCCTCTGCATTGCCACATGAGTTTAAGACTGACTGGGAAAATGTGACTCAGCAACATTTAGATGTAACCCGCTGACTCTGTGCTAGCAGGTTTTTCCCCCTCAGTTTGTTTAACCCCAAAACTGCCTGCTACTTTGGGGTCTCATTTCTGGTCCCAATTTCCTCATACTTCATTCACATGACTCCTCCCTTCCAAGAGAGAAAAGAATCATCAATATACACAGATGGTTTTATTTTCTGAACTCTTTTTCAATTCTAAACATTTCTTAAGATTACATACATTCCTTCTCTATCAAAATAACCTTTCAGCATATTAACCTGACAAACACTGTGAATCCTCTTTTTGTATGACATTCTTATCAAATAATTCACTCATTCAGTTTCCTTTCGATCTGATAAGGCCCACTAAATCTTGCTTTTAATAGTTCCTCAAATGTGGGAATGGGTATTGAAGGTATTGGTTTGATTACCTCCTGAGGTTTCCCTATTACCTGACGTGTGACATGCACGACAAAACATAACGACATCCTGATGCAGTCCAGGCCAATAGAAATGTCTTTGTATTTTTGCTCGAGTCTTCCTCAACTCTAAATGGGCCCCTACTGGAACTTCCTTTCTATAACCCACCGGTAATTACTTGATGAACTATTTATCATCTGCTTGAATATGTGAATGTCTCCATTTTCTCAATAATACATTATTTCTAATGTAATAACATTCTGGTATACACCCAAATTCCATTTCCGTATATACTTTCTGGTATAACTTCTTTATCTCTGAATCTCTTTGTTGCAATTCAACCAAATTGCTTGAACTGAAGACATCTGCTTCATCCACCATCTGCTCTGGTCCTGCATTACCCACCTGATCAAACATGGTTCCTGACAATTCAGTCTCAGCCTCCCGATCAGTACTTCTCAAGCTCTCTTCCTCCTGTCTCAATCTGTGCCTTTGTGATTGGGTCAGTACACAATCAGACTCCCGGATATACTTCTTGCCATATCTCTGATGTTTGATTTTCAACCACAGTAGGCTATACTCCCACTTATGATCCATCTATATCATTATCTAAGATAAATTGTACCTCTGGCAATGGTACTGCTTCTACTTTTCCTACTACTACTTCACCTCTTTTCCCCGGACTCTCTAACCTCATCTTACATAGTGGCACACTTCTGCTCTCACTGCCAATTCCATTTATTACCACCTTTTCCAACAATGTGACTTCCAAACCACATATATCCTTACCTCTCGCCATTAAAGAGTGACTTGCTCCTGTGTCCCGTAAGATCTTAATCTCCGTACCTACTCCACCTTGTACATGGGAGTAAACTTTGCCCCACTCAAGCCCTGAATTGAACCGATGGCATAAAGTTTCAGGGCTGCGATGACCATGACAGCCACCGGGAGCGGGTGTCCTCCTCCGCTACGCAGTGCCTCCTTGTTGAGATGGCAACCCGCCTGCAGCACATGCTGTCTGTCATCTCCTCGAATGACCAACGATGCCCGAACACCTTTGCCCATCGCCGACATCCCATTCTGGGTCCCTATGGGTGGCAGCAGAAATGGAGGATAAGCCTACGAATATGTTCGTGTGTCGAGACCTTTGCTGTAGAAATAGTTTGCTCATCAACGCATTACTTGTTTCATATATTTGTCTCGGTGGCCCTTAAATGCTGCTGTCATACCTGTTCCCACTACCACTCCAGGCAGCGCGTTCCATATATTTACCACCCTGATGTGCGAGGCAAGTTTTGTACACAGAGGGTGGTAGATTTATGGAACACGTTGCCTGGGGAGGTGGTGGTCGAAGGTACTTTAGCGTTTAAGGGGCATCTAGACAAATATATGAATAGGATGTGATTGGAACGATACGGACTTCGTAAGTGCAGACGGTTTTAGTTCAGGCAGGTACCATGGTCAGCGCAGGCTTGAAGGGCCGAAGGGCCTGTTTCCGTGCTGTATTGTTCTTTGTTCCACGTTTCAGTGTCATTCTCCGTCCAGGAGCTGCAGCTGTGCAGGCCCCTCCCACACGGCCCAATCTCACTGGAACCAAATCCTGGCATTCACATATTTCACTGGCACTCGAGGTGCAGTTGAACATCCTTAACTTCCAGCGTGTTTAAGCTGCGCTGACGTGCCAGTGACAGGCAGCACTCACTGCACCAGGAACAAAAACCTTGGCTGACCAATGCAATGCCTGTGCTTGTCTGCTACGATCTATTGTGTCTCCTTTGTGGAGACCGTGAATTGGATTCAACTTGAATTTGAATTGTCTTTTGGAGCAAGCAAGGAGATGGATTAGGGGCTTGGCCTGTCCACTCTGCCCATTGGTATTTTAACTCTGAGAAAAGCGTAAAGTTTAAAAATAAAAATCCATGAGAAGGCAGCCAGGGCCTTGGTTTTATGTATCGCCTAAGAGCTGTCATCTCTGGCAGTGCAGCACGCCCTCAGTGCTCTGCTGGAGGGTCAGCCATGATTTGCAATGAAATGATAACAGAGTAACATGCTCTAATGCGGGGAAGAAGCTCTCCTTTAGTGTGTCGCTGACATACAACTTTACGTTGTATTGACATGAATAAGAATTTTTGCTGGATGTCCAGCCTGTGCAGCCCAGCCTGATCCAAACCCCTTAAAGGCGCAGTTGAAAATGAAATGAAATGAAAATCACTTATTGTCACAAGTAGGCTTCAAATGAAGTTACTGTGAAAAGCCCCTCGTCGCCACATTCCGGCGCCTGTTCGGGGAGGCTGGTACGGGAATTGAACCATGCTGCGGGCCTGCCTTGGTCCGCTTTCAAAGCCAGCGATTTAGCCCTTTGCTAAACCAGCCCCGTTGCTCTGTCAGGGGATGAAGACCAAGTTGGAATGTCCCATTTCCCCTCCCAGTAGGGCTCGATCTTTCATTCCACGGCCTTGAATCATAAACTGGTATGATCTGCTCAGGTTGGGCCTGTGGATTTTGGGGGCAAGACTCGCCTCAACTGCAACATGAGCCAAGTTCTCCGAGCGTGGTAAAGGGTCCAGCACAGGTGAGTGCTGGCTTAGGGCAGCCACAGGGATGACTTCATGTAAACTGATGTTAGTTCCTGTGATAGCGCCATGGGCCGTTAACTGAGGTCCATGTGCAGCTGGCATCTCAGCCATTTCGTGGTCACTGGTGCGATGAAATTGCTGAAAGCTTCTAGTTTTATTATTTGGATACATGTGGGGAGATGATTCTGGTAAGCGGGACCCGAGGGTCCTTGTAAAAAGTTCCTGACAGATCTAGTGATTCGCAGAGTGCAATCCAACCCTTTTTCACGATGACGCCAATCCATTATATGAATCAACGGCCATCTCTGAGTAAATGAATTACTATTTATAATCAATCCCTTTTGTGATAGTGTTACTTTAAAAACCACTGCTGCCATTGATTTTACCACGTAGTCCCTTTAGCTCTCAAAGCACCAACCTTTTTAATATGTATATAGAAAAAAGATTTTGTCATGTGGCTTTAACATTTAATAATTTCAGGGGGAAGGGAGATATTAAATGGCAGGGATTTTATTGCAGAAGATCTCTGTGTGTGAGAGAGGAAGAATCGAGTTTTGACGGCTACATGGCTGCCTGCCCAGGTCTGGGAATAGCTGTCAGGTCTCGAGGCAGAACATGATACAGGCAAGTCTCGGTCTAATTGATTCGCCTCAAAACTTACTTCTTGGAGTTGTGAGAAGGCCTGGCTTCACCGCTGATGGGGCAATCACATTCCCACCGCAAACCTGTGACAATGTACTCTTTCAACAACAACCTGCATTTCTATAACATCTCGAATGTGGCTGAAGCATCCGGGGCACTTGTTTGGACCTGATCAGTTCACTGATTGTTCCCTGTCCTCCCCACACCTCCCGTGGGTACGTTGACCCATTCCACTCGTGCCTCCAGTCCATTCCTCCCGTGTGAAACCAGTCAGAGAATCAGCAGCTCCCTTGCAACTCCGCCAACTTCTCACCAACATCCCCATGCCCTGACGTACTTAGTTTGGTGGAACTTGCTGATGGGAGGGTTTAGAGAAAAGTGTTTATCGAGCTCAACAAATAAATAGCCAGTTTCAGAGTTACAAATCAGCATTTGCTCATTGCCAGCCCAGTGAAGTGACTTAAGAGCCATTCTTTCTTGAGTGCACGGTTCCACCATCAATGCACACACTTGTACAGTTAATTGCCCCAATTCTCCTCATTGTTCATTTAACCCTATTAGTATCAGAGTACATTATTCTCTAATTACCTGTGCCTAGCTGGTATAATTGTCTTTAAGCTGTCATAATGAGTTACTTTTTTGTGATGTTCAATGCGCTCAGAAGGACTCTTATTAGCTGCATGTTTCCCAGATAAATCCATAAACGGCTCAGAGACAACTTTGTGCATTAATGAGGCCTCCTGCCCTCCTCCCGTGTGTGTGTGTGTGTGTGTGTGTGTGTGTGTGTGTGTGTGTGTGTGTGGCACAGAGTGGGCTTCCTATTTCTGCTCTGAGGGTATCTTGGTGAAAGGTGCTCCATTAATCCACCAGTCAGGGTGTCAGTGAGCTCGCAAGAGAGCAGGCCTTTCAAACTGCAGAGCTACCTTTCCCACACACACCCCCCTTGGCTTCCATGCAAGTTTAAAAGAAGCGTTGATTCTTCCTTTTCTCCCTCCCTTTCTTCGCCCGAGCACTGAAAAACCTGGAGAATCCACTGGGCTGATGGTAATGTAAAGGGGAAGAAAGGTTTGCTTTTATTTTGCGCGGAATCACCATCTCGGGATGTCCAAAGTGCTTCACGGCCGACAAAATACATCCTTGAAGTGAAGCCACAATTGTTGGAAATGTAAGTTGCTTTGTGCACAGTAAGACCCCACAAACAGCAGTGTGTTTCCACGTGCTGGGTGTGTGTGTGTGTGGGTATGGGTGTGTTGTGTGTGTGTGACTAATGAGGATAGGGTGGGGTGAGGAGAATGAAGTGGATCAGCTCCCTGCTTCTCATCGGCAACAAATCCACCAGCAGTCATGAGTGGCGACACTAACAAGAGGAATTTTAAGCTGCGGGACAGATGCAGCAGGTAGGACAGTGGTTAGCACTGTTGCCTCACAACGCCAGGGCCCCAGGTTCGATTCCCGGCTTGGGTCACTGCCTGTGCGGAGTTTGCACCTTCGCCCCGTGTCTGCGTGGGTTTCCTCCGGTTTCCTCCCACAGTCCAGAGATGTGCAGATTAGGTGGATTGGTCATGATAAATTGCCCTTAGTGTCCAAATGCAAGGTGGGGTTACTGAGTTTCGGGCTACAGAGTGGAGGTGTGGGCTTAGGTAGGGTGCTCTTTCGGGGACTGGTGTGGATCCGATGGGCCGAATGGCCTCCTTCAACACAATAAATTCTATGATTTCCTATGGTAACCCTCCATTGTCAAGTATTAGCTTTAGTAGGTTTGCGGGATGAGTGGAGGTGGAATTAAGCATAGAAACCTTTTTCGTGATAGCGCTGAGATGCAGATGGGAATCCAACAGAAGCAGCGAAGCCGAGAACCTTTTGACTGTGCTGTGAGCTGAGTGCCCGCAGGGTAGTGGAACCATGGTTTCTGCAAACAGCTTCCTCTGAGGAGATCAAAGAGAATCCCTTTTGTGAAGGCCTTTGAATCATTTCAAACCCACGCTCATTATTGATTAAAACGTAAAATAAAAGCTTACAAAGCTTCTCTGACTGGTCATTATAAAACAATTCAGACTCGCTGCAGTGACTTACATAATATATGTACAGTTATTCAATATTTGAGTGTTACATTAATACCGTATTGATTTTGTCATATTATTGAGGCTACAGTAAACGGCACATTTTTTTTCCTGAAAACCCACTAGGGCCAGCTAACTTTGCTTCCCAGACAGTGGTGACTCATGTCAGACCAACCTTGCATACGATACACTTAACTCTCTCGTAGCCCATGTTACCCAAAGGCTAGTTCCACTTTTCCTCGACCTTCCTTCCTTCCTCTCGGGCTCTCTGAGCCAGATGAAAGAGGGAAGAAAGATGTGTAGTTATCTAATGCCTTTACGCCACGTTTCAAGTGCTTTACAGACAGCGAAGTACGTTTAGTTTAGTTTAGTCACTGTTGTCATCTAGAAAAGCACACAGCAAATTTCCCCAAACAGGCGTGTAATAATGACCAGATAATCGGTTTATTAGTCATATATTGTCTGATAGGCAAATACTGGGGCTGTTTAGCACAAGGCTAAATCGCTGGCTTTGAAAGCAGACCAAGGCAGGCCAGCAGCACGGTTCAATTCCCGTACCAGCCTCCCCAAACAGGCGCTGGAATGTGGCGACTAGGGGCTTTTCACAGGAACTTCATTTGAAGCCTACTTGTGACAATAAGCGATTTTCATTTTCATTTCATTCAATATTGGTCTAGACACCGTGGGTAACATTAAAAAAATGTATTCTTTCATGGGATGTGGGCTTTGCTTCATTGCTCATTCCCAGTTGCCCCTGAGAAGGTTGTGGTAAGGCACTGTCTTGAACCATGTAGGTACACCCACAGTGCTGTTAGGAAAGGAGCTTCATGATTTTGACCCATGAACCGTGAAGGAATGACAACCTCGTGTGAGTTGGGGAGTATATTGTGGGCGGTGATGTTCCCATGCATTTGCTGCCCTTGTCCTTCAGGTGGTAGAGGTCGTGGGTTTGGAAGCTGCTGCCTAAGGAGCCTTGGTGAGTTGCTGCAGTGCATCCTGTAGATGCTACATACAGCTACCGCTGTGTGTTGCTGGTCGAGTAAGTGAAGGTGTTGGATCGGGTGCCATTCATGTGGGCTGCTTTGTCCTGGATGGTGTCAAACTTCACCGGTGTTGTTGGAGCTGCACTCATCCAGTCAAGTGGAGAGTGTTCCATCACAATCCTGCCTTATACCTTGTAGATGGATGCCTTGTAGATGGTGGACGGACAGGAGGTGAGTTACTCACCACAGAATTTCCAGCTAGTGACTGCTCTTATAGCCACAGTATTTATATGGCTGGTCCAGCACTGTTTCTGCTTAGTAGTAACCCAGGATGTTGATAGTGGGGATTCAGTGATGGCAATCCCATTGAATGTTAAGGGGATATGGTTAGATTCTCTCTTGCTGAAGATTGTCATTGTCTGGCACTTGTGTGTCATGAATGTTACTTCACCATGTATCAGCCCAAGCCTGAATGTTGTCCTAGCCTTGCTGCCTATGGACCAGACACTTCAGTATCTGAGACGTTGTGAGGGCTCTTACCTTCTTGATAAGTCTCCTGTGTGGGACCTTGTCAAAAGTCTTACTGAACTCTATGCAGACTGCATCAACTGCACTCCCTCATTTACACACATAGTGACCTCCTTGTAAAATTCAATCAAATTTGTGAGACAAAATTCCCCCTGACAAAGCCATGCCGACTATCCTTGATAATCCTTGCCTCACCAAGTGAAGATTACTCCTGTCCCTCAGAAATGTTTCCAATAATTTCCCTACTGCTGCTGGTAACCCTGACATGTTCAGCCTGTGTAGACCTTCATTCCCGATTGTTAAGTGTATTTTGAAGGATCGCTTGTTTGGTTCTGACGCATTTTGAATCAAGTAGGCATAGCCCTGTACGATGTTTAAACATTTTGAATTTTGATATTTTGTCAGCCAATTCAAGCTGGGGAACATTGTGGACCTTCTGTCAATATCCCTCTGACCTTCCTTCACCTTATGATGGAGGAAAATCCATTAATAATGCAGCTTCGGATGGTTGGGCCTCAGACACTACTCTGAGGAACTACCTATGGTTCCTGGGATGTAGCTGCTTTCCTGAACTTTTCCATAGCTCCACCCATTATAATCACAACCCTCTCTGGGCCGCTTTTTTTACAATGTTTCTTTGGGCTGTCTCCCTTGCCTGCTATTGATCCAGCCCTGGCTACATGCCTTTCCTGACTGAGTTTAGCCAATTCTGCTTCTCTCCACACACTGTCCCACTCACTGAGCTGACAGGCTATGTGCTGCAATCTCATGAGCGATCCATCTGTTTACCAGCTTTAGCAAGATCTTGGCACCGTCTCCTCAAAGCCTGACTGTGCAGTCACCATGCTGTGATTCCAACACTTGCTGATGCCTGAAAACGTGTTGCGGTCTGACCAGAACATCAACATACATAGAAAATAGAAGCAGGAGCAGGCCATTCGGCCCTTCAAGTCTGCTCCGCCATTCTTTATGAGCATCAAATTCAATACCCCCATCCCGCCATTGAAAGATACATAGAATCGACGGTCCTCTCATGCTGCGTGACACAATCTAAGGTTGTTCACCAAGTTGTACCTGTACTTAGCCCTGCTGCCAGTCTGTCTGAGCACCGCTGAGCACCATGTTGTGTTGTTATGATGATATAAAGGCAACAATCACTCATGAGGGAGGGATTGGGTAAACATGTTGTGGCTTAATTTATTTGGACTGGGCACATGGGATCATCTAGACCAGGGATGGGCAAACTATGGCCCGCAGGCCGCATGCGGCCCGCCAAAGGCCTTTATGTGGCCCACCAAGATCAAGTCATAAAAAAAATTTAAAAAAATTTTTTTTTTTAAATTATTTTTAAAATTTTATTTTAAGGTTAATGGGGGGGGGGGGGGGGGGGCTATTGGGTTACTGGTATAGGGTGGATACTTTGACTTGAGTAGGATGATAATTGCTCGACACAACATGTGTTTCATGTAAAGTTTCTACTTTAAAATATTAATTAATAAAAATTAATTGCTTTTTTTTCTTTAAAAACCTTTTATTTTGGCTATTTTAAATATTAATTATTTTACTTAATTTACTATGCGGCCCTTTAAAATTGTGAATTTCTGAATGTGGCCCTTGCACGGAAAAGTTTGCCCACCCCTGATCTAGACAAAGGTGGAAAGCTTGAAACATCAGAGCTGTGTTGTGATCTGCTCACAGACAAAAGTGAAACAAAGTTTGGATTGCATGACGTACTTTGCTTCTAGTGATGTCATGCATCTAACCCTTAAAGGCATCGTACAACACTTCTGACCTTATGATGGAGGAAAAGCCATCAATAACGCAGCTTCAGATGGTTGGGCCTAGGACACTCCCCTGAGGAACTACCCTGATTGACCTCCCCTGCTCTTCATCCGAATAGTACCATGGGATGTTTTGAACAGACCAGGGAAGTCCGACAGTTTAACATCTCATGCATAAGACAGCTCGCCCAACAGGGCAGCCTTCCCTCAGTACTTTAGTGCTGTGTCAGCATAGACAATGGAGTGGGGTTGGAACTCAGGGGATGGGACGTTTCGGTGTGGCCCATTCGGCGTGGCCCTTTCGGCGTGGCCCATTCGGCGTGGCCCATTCGGCGTGGCCCATTCGGCGTGGCCCATTCGGCGTGGCCCTTTCGGTGTGGCCCATTCGGTGTGGCCCTTTCGGTGTGGCCCATTCGGCGTGGCCCATTCGGCGTGGCCCATTCGGCGTGGCCCATTCGGCGTGGCCCTTTCGGTGTGGCCCATTCGGCGTGGCCCTTTCGGTGTGGCCCATTCGGCGTGGCCCATTCGGCGTGGCCCTTTCGGTGTGGCCCATTCGGTGTGGCCCATTCGGCGTGGCCCATTCGGCGTGGCCCTTTCGGTGTGGCCCATTCGGCGTGGCCCATTCGGCGTGGCCCATTCGGCGTGGCCCTTTCGGTGTGGCCCATTCGGCGTGGCCCATTCGGCGTGGCCCTTTCGGTGTGGCCCATTCGGCGTGGCCCATTCGGCGTGGCCCTTTCGGCGTGGCCCTTTCGGCGGAGGAATTTCTCGGCGGAGGAATTTTTCGGCGGCGGGACAGGCTTCAGAAAGACAGGTTAGTGCAATGAGCAGACATTTAATATCGGTCTTGCTCTTGCTCTTAGTTCTAGGATGCGCAGCATTTCTCTCCCGCTTTAGAGGCTGTCCCTGGTTTGCACATGAGCAGTGGGTGACTCCAGAAGGAGCCGGCGAGGTGAAGCGGACAGGCGGCCCAGTTCAGGGGGACAGCAGCCAGCGAGGTGAAGCGGACAGGCGGCCTGGTTCAGGGGGACAGCAGCTGGCGAGGTAAAGCGGACAGGCGGCTGGTTCAGGGGAACAGCAGCCGGCGAGGCGAAGCGGACAGGCGGCCCAGTTCAGGGAGACAGCAGCCGGCGAGGTGAAGCGGACAGGCGGCCCAGTTCAGGGGGACAGCAGCCGGCGAGGTGAAGCGGACAGGCGGCCCAGTTCAGGGGGACAGCACCCGGCGAGGTGAAGCGGACAGGCGGCCCAGTTCAGGGGGACAGCACCCGGCGAGGTGAAGCGGACAGGCGGCCCAGTTCAGGGAGACAGCAGCCGGCGAGGTGAAGCGGACAGGCGGCCCAGTTCAGGGGGACAGCAGCCGGCGAGGTGAAGCGGACAGGCGGCCCAGTTCAGGGAGACAGCAGCCGGCGAGGTGAAGCGGACAGGCGGCCCAGTTCAGGGGGACAGCAGCCGGCGAGGTGAAGCGGACAGGTGGCCCAGTTCAGGGGGACAGCAGCCGGCGAGGTAAAGCGGACAGGCGGCCTGGTTCAGGGGAACAGCAGCCGGCGAGGCGAAGCGGACAGGTGGCCTGATTCAGGGGGACAGCAGCCGGCGAGGTGAAGCGGACAGGCGGCCCAGTTCAGGGGAACAGCAGCCGGTGAGGTGAAGCGGACAGGTGGCCCAGTTCAGGGGGACAGCAGCCGGCGAGGTGAAGCGGACAGGCGGCCTGGTTCAGGGGGACAGCAGCCGGTGAGGTGAAGCGGACAGGCGGCCTGGTTCAGGGGAACAGCACCCCCCCACCCCCAAGGTTTAAAAGCTTTATTCAAAACCTTGGAACCATTTCACCTTTGCTCCTGAGAGGGGAATGGGACGTTTCAACGTTTTTAAAAGTGACGCCGAAATGTCCTGATACCTAAACGGCCACGCCGAATTAGCCAATTATTTCCCTGACGCCGAATGGGCCACGCCGAATGGGCTACGCCGAAACGTACCAAACCCTGGAACTCATAACTTTATGACTCAGACTGCTTGAAAGTAAACCATAGCTGACGTCTATCACTGTAGTGACACGACGAAAATTTAAAATTGATGGCATTGGGAACCAATGTAGGTCAGTGGGCTCAGCGGGGGTAATAGGTGAAGTGGGATCTTTGAATGAGCTGGAATACTATTCCAGTCGCGGAGATGGATTTTTAAAGGCTATTTTCACAATGAAATTTGGTTTTCACTTGTGTTAGATTTAATCAATTGTCTCGTGGTGCTGTTTCCGTGGGTGATTATTACTAAGGAATTTTGCATGAAAATGTGTCTTTCAACCCACATTATACTGACTAATGATACCCATCTGAATCTGCTGAAGTGCTTATTGAGTCACTCATTGTGTGTTACCTTCAAGCATGATTGTTAAATGTCAGCTTTTCTTTCGTGCATATGGCCCCGTTAATGGATTTTTTATTTCATTCTGTATTGTATAAAGTATCAGTCCTTAGGTGGTGCCGTCGTTAGCACTGCTGTCTCACGGCGCTGAGGACCTGGGTTCGAATCCCGGCCCCGGGTCACTGTCCGTGTGGAGTTTGCACATTCTCCCTGTGCCTGCGTGGGTCTCACCCCCACAACCCAAAAGATGTGCAGGTTAGGTGGATTGCCCTCACTGGGATTTTCTTTTGAAAATGTCAATCCTTTGGCCCATCTGTTATCGACAATCAATAGTTCGGAGGGGAGGGGCTCTTGCCAAGGAAGAGGGTGAGAGATGCCTCAGTTGTGATGATATTGATTTAGCTAGCCTCAGTTCTGAGGCAGGGCTAAGTGCCGTGACTAGCTGGCGGGACAAGGAAGGAAGGAGCACTGCAGGTTTGCCTACCTGCTCCTGCGCCAGGTTCAGCTCCCGCTGGGAAAACGAGCGGGTGACACGGGTGAAATCTAATCCTTTTCTCTGTGGCGTCCTCCTTTAAATAATTCTTCATCTTCGTTCCTGGTTGCTGCTTCTCGGGAACTGTACACTGCTCCTGAGGTGGCGAGAGAGAGAACATTCCCGCGTGCAGCGCTCTCCCAATGCTTCGTAGGCTGCTCACGAGTCATATGAAGGCACCAGACAACAACTTGCAAATCGCCTGGCACCTCGGGATGATACAGGCCAGCGCCTCCCACATGTACAACACCTGGTTTAGAGGGGGTGGGGGGGTTGCAGTGAGGGTGATTAATTTTCCAGATGCAACAAAGGATTGACGATCCCAACATTGGTATGGGAGGCCAATAACCAGGAAGAGCTCTAGATTTTCTAAGTCGACAGCGTGAAGAAGGGCAGCGGAGTTTATAAAAGAAAGACCATGCGGGTCACATGGGGAAACCCTGATCGCCATAACAACAACCAATGACCGGGCAGCTGGAAATGGCCGGAGCCGCTCCCAGTCCAAGCACTGGATTTGTGCCTCTGCTGCTCGGCACTGATTTGCTGTTTTAACTGTTTGTCGAGGTGCCTTGCTAAACCATGGAATTACAAAGCCCCGACATTTTGTTATTGTGGCTCTCGGGTCGACTCTGATCTAGAAATTTCTATTTGGGCGTTTTGGACTGAGAAAAGAAAGCCAGTCCATGAGAAGCGGAATCCACAAAAACCAGAAAGTGGTCAATATGTTTGTGGGAACAAGCTTGTCGGGAGATTTGCCACAGACACATGTGGATGTCGTCTGTACTGAGCCTGACTCAGCATTCTCATTCCAAAACTTACTCTGCCCCCGAACAGTCATGAACTTTCTTAAAGAAAACCTCCAGCCAGCTGAGCAAAGAATTGTCCACGAGAGAATCTTCAAGATTTTTCTGGTATGGTCTTTTGGTCTGCCGCTGATTTGGGGGACGACGACTCTGTGGAGAGAGGCCACTTTCTCATACAATGCCTAAATTGCCAATCCTCATGGAGCAAGTGCAGGGTACGATGTTCATTCTCAGGATATTGGCGACGTTATTTATTGCACTTTGCATCGGGGTGGCACAGCCGTTAGCACTGCTGCCTCACAGCGCCAGGGACTCTGGTTCAGTTCCAGCCTTGGATGACTGTCTGTGTGGAGTTTGCATGTTCTCCCCATGCCTGCGTGGGTTTCCTCGAGGTGCTCCGGTTTCCTCCCACCGTCCAAAAGGTAGCAGCATAAATGGATTGGCCATGCTCAATTGCCCCTTAGTGTCCAAAGATGTGCAGATTAGATGGGGTTACAGGGATAGGCGGAGGGAGTGGGCCTAGGTAGGGTGCTCTTTCAGAGGGTCGGTGCAGACTTGATGGGCCGAATGGCTTCCTTTTGCACTGTAGGAATTCCATAGTTCCAAGGATAACTTTATATAACTACTTGGCTTGCCTCGGCCATTTCAGAAGGAAGTTAAGAATCAACCACATTGCTGTGGGTCTGAAGTCACATGACCAGACCAGTTCAGTATAGCAGATTACTTTCCCCAGATAAGGAGCCAGACAAACCTTTGTGGCAATCTGGTTGTCCATTACTGACGCCAGTATTTTATTCCAGATGCATTTAATTGACTGAATTTAAATGTTCCCACTGTTGTGGAGAGATTTGAATACGATCATTAATGCAGGCCTGTGGATTATGCGTCCAGCAATGTGACCACTTCACTGCCCAGCATCCTGGATGTGGCTGAAACTCGACACCCTGAAGTGAACAACCGGGAGAGCGGACGCATCACCACCTGAAAGTACCGCACCAAATCACAAACTATTCCAGCTTGGAATTGGATTGCCGATCCTTCAGTGTCACTGGGACAGAATCCTGCACTCCCTTCCTACCAGCACTGTGTTCCTGCCTAACGTGGACTGCAATGGTTTGAGAAGGTGACTTACCACCACCTTCTCGAGGACACTTCAGGATGAGAAACAAATGCCGGCCTCGCCAGTGATGCCCACACCCCCAAAACGAATAAAAGAAATGATTTAATGTGATCAACTTACTGTGCTCAAGGAAGTTTTAAAAATATTTTTGTTGGGGTTGAAAGGCACTGTCATGATATCTAGCGTATCATCATAGTATATATGAATGATCATGTAGAGTAGTGTGTAATTACAGCATCCAGCCACTAGATGGAGGAAGAGCACATCTCACATGCTACACGGTGATCTGTCTGATCTTGGAGTGAGTTAGGAGAGCGGGTTCGAGACAAGTCATGTTTTTCAGCAGTTCTGTGAATTGTAGTTAATTGATCCAATACTTCGCTTTTTCAGCATACTTAAAAATTTACAATTTATATTGTAGTGCAAATAAATTGACTTTGATTTCGTACAAAGTCTGCATGCTCTTTGTAGCAACACTACAACCTTAATAATATTAATTTAAACAAACAAAGAACATCGCAGGAATTACATATTTCTCAGACTGGAAGGACGAAAAGTAATTTTTCAAAGCGTATTTGATTGATTCAGTGGGCCATTAGTGTTTGGAACTTTCCTCCTGAAACAATGGTGGAAGCAAAGACGTCGAACATTTTTAAGGGACTGGCAGATAGATTCTTGGTGATCAAGGGGCGGGGGTTAGGGGTGATATGTCATCGGGGGTAGGTGGGATGCAGATTTGAGGTCACTTTCAAATCAGCCATGATCTTCCCGTACCAGCCTACCCGAACAGGCACCGGAATGTGGCAGCTAGGGGCTTATCACAGTAACTTCATTTGAAGCCTACTTGTGACAATAAGCAATTTTCATTTTCATTTCCTTTTCATTTTCATCATCTTAAATAATGGAGCAAGTTCATGTTGGCACAGTGATTCGATTCCGGCTTTGGTTTACTGTCTGTGGAGTTTGCATGGATTGGCCATGCTAAATTGCCCCTTATTTTCCAGGGATGTGCAGGTTAGGTTACAGGGATAGGGTGGGGATGTGGGGGTGTGGACCTAGGTCGAGTGCTCTTTCGGAGGGTTGGTGCAGACTCGATAGGCTGAATGGCCTCCTGCCTTGTAGGGATTCTATGATTCTATGAATCTAAGGAGCTGAATGGCCTCTTCGTGGTCCTTGTTCGTATGTTTATACTCCGCTTTTATTGCAGAACCCTCCTTGCTCAGGATTTTGTGTTGTAATAAATCTTTAGAGAAGGCTCACTCAGTTGATTCATGGGATGAACGAGATGTCGGATGAGGAAAGGCTGCGCAGGTTGGGCCATTTCACATTGGGGTTCCGAAGGATGAGAGGTGATTGAAGCATGTCGTATTCTGAGGGGGCTTGACCGAGGATGTTTCCTCTCATAAATCTAGAAGCAAGGATTGGATTGGATTGGATTGGATTTGTTTATTGTCACGTGTACCGAGGTACAGTGAAAAGTATTTTTCTGCAAGCAGCTCAACAGATCATTCAGTACATGGAAGAAAAGGGAATTAAACAAAATTCAAGAAAATACATGAGAATACATAAGAGGGGCATGGCTTCAAATCACCGACTGAAGATGGTTGGATGAGTGAAAGAATTTCTTATCTGTGCTGTTTGCCTTTGGAATTCACTACGTCAGAGAGCAGTAGGAGCTGCATCATTGAATACTAAAGGCTAAATCTTCGATCAACAGGGGCATCAAAGATTATGGAGCAGGGTCAGACCGAAAAGTGAAGTTAAAATCACAACCCGATCAACGACGATCTTCTTGATCGAGAGCAGGTTGGAGGGACCAATTGAATAACTCCCACTCCTGTTTCCTTTTTCTAATTTAGCGTACCCAATTAATGTTTTCCAATTAAGGGGCAATTTAGCGCGGCCAATCATTTTTGGGTTGTGGGGGCGAAACCCACGCAAACACTGGGCGAATGTGCAAACCCCACACGGACAATGACCCAGAGCCGGGATCAAACCTGGGACCTCGGCGCCGTGAGGCCGCAGTGCTAACCCACTGCGCCACCGTGCTGCCCCTGCCCGCTCCTATTTCTTATGTCCTTCATTGGCCGGCTTAAAGCCATTTTGTGCATTCCTCACTTTAATCCTGATCTGCTGTTTTACTTTGAGCCGAACAATTGTGCGTGCCGGGGAATTTGGGAAATTTCTTAGATGAGGTGCAGGCCATACGCCGGGATTTTAACCTGTTCACGCGATTTAGGTAGAGACCTCTGTCACTAGGCATCGCACACTATTGATGGTGCAAAACAGCCTGCAGGAGAAGAACTGGGAGGAACAGAAAGTCAGTCATTTCTTACTGGTCTTTCTGCTCCTGCTGGTTTGGCTTTGCCCTGAGAATGGAGATGGCGGGGTGTTTGCTTTTATTATTCGCTCCCGACTTGCCCAACTCTGCAATGTCCCCGAGGGTTGGGTTTAACAGCTGTTGTTTCACGCTATCAGGCAGGTCAACTCTACAAACTTTGCTTTTATCGAGTTCTGGGATAGCAGTGGCTGTGGGAGAGACTCTGTCAATGGAAACCCACCAAATCTCCGGCTGATTCACTGGAGCAAGGCCTGGTTAAGGGCCAACTTCTTTTTAGCCACAGTCGCATATCGTTCACGTAGCCTGGAAGACAACAGTTCCCAAACTGTGGGCCAAGACCTCCAATTGGGGTAACGACTCCTAAAAGGGTCACATAACCCCCCCCCCCCCCCCCCCGACAGCCTCTTCCGAGGCAGCAATGATGACTTAGACAGCCCTGGGCCCACTGAACCACTACCACCAAAACAGCCCAGAGGTGGAAAATGCTCATTTACCTGAGGAAGTATCCTGGTGGTGAACGCTGTAGAGGGGCAGGATGGCTATGCAGCAACCTGTTGCAGGTAGACGCAAGCAGGTGTTAGCAAGTCATTAACTGAATGTTGGGAGGGAGGGGGGGGGGGGGGGGGGCGGAAAGCTGGCAATCGTGTGGCTGGGCCAGGCAACTGAGTAGCAGCTTCAAACTTTACTATTATTCTCCTCCTATTTGCCTGTGAACAAGCTCCAAACTCCCGGGTGGCAACTCACCATCAGAGGCATCACACACGCACACACACACACACAGCCAATCAGACCAAAGAGGAGGGGTGGTAGCAGCGTGCGGATGGTGGGTGAGGGTTTGGTTACTGTGTGTGAGGGGAGAGAGAGTCTGAATATTGTCTGTCAGGGAAGGGGGAGAGGGGGTCTGATTACTGTGTGTGTGAGGGGAGGGGGGTCTGATTACTGTGTGTGTGAGGGGAGGGGGTCTGATTACTGTGTGTGTGAGGGGAGGGGGGTCTGATTACTGTGTGTGTGAGGGGAGGGGGGTCTGATTACTGTGTGTGTGAGGGGAGGGGGTCTCATTACTGTGTGTGTGAGGGGAGGGGGTCTGATTACTGTGTGTGTGAGGAGGGGGTCTGATTACCGTGTGTGAGGGGAGGCGGTTTGATTACTGTGTGTGTGAGGGGAGGGAGTCTGATTACTGTGTGTGTGAGGGGGAGGGGATCTGATTACTGTGTGTGTGAAAGGAGGGGTCTGATTACTGTGTGTGTGAGAGGAGGGGGTCTGATTACTGTGTGTGTGAGGGGAGGGGGTCTGATTACTGTGTGTGTGAGGGGAGGGGGGTCTGATTACTGTGTGTGTGAGGGGAGGGGGATCTGATTACTGTGTGTGTGAGGGGAGGGAGTCTGATTACTGTGTGAGGAGGGGGTCTGATTACTGTGTGTGTGAGGGGAGGGGGTCTGATTACTGTGTGTGTGAGGGGAGGGGGTCTGATTACTGTGTGTGTGAGGGGGAGGAGGTCTGAATACTGTGTGTGTGAGGGGAGGGGGATCTGATTACTGTGTGTGTGAGGGGAGGGGGTCTGATTACTGTGTGTGTGTGAGGAGGGGGTCTGATTACTGTGTGTGTGAGGGGGAGGGAGTCTGATTACTGTGTGTGAGGGGGAGGGGGTCTGATTACTGTGTGTGTGAGGGGAGGGGTCTGATTACTGTGTGTGTGTGAGGAGGGGGTCTGATTACTGTGTGTGTGAGGGGGAGGGGGTCTGATTACTGTGTGTGAGGGGGAGGGGGTCTGATTACTGTGTGTGAGGGGAGGGGTCTGATTACTGTGTGTGTGTGAGGAGGGGGTCTGATTACTGTGTGTGTGAGGGGGAGGGGGTCTGATTACTGTGTGTGAGGGGGAGGGGGTCTGATTACTGTGTGTGTGTGAGGAGGGGGTCTGATTACCGTGTGTGTGAGAGGAGGGGTCTGATTACTGTGTGTGTGAGGGGAGGGGGTCTGATTACTGTGTGAGGAGGGGGTCTGATTACTGTGTGTGAGGGGAGGGGGGTCTGATTACTGTGTGTGTGTGAGGAGGGGGTCTGATTACTGTGTGTGTGAGAGGAGGGGTCTGATTACTGTGTGAGGAGGGGGAGGGGGTCTGATTACTGTGTGTGTGAGGGGAGGGGGATCTGATTACTGTGTGTGTGAGGGGAGGGGGTCTGATTACTGTGTGTGTGAGGGGAGGGGTCTGCTTACTGTGTGTGTGAGGGGAGGGGGTCTGATTACTGTGTGTGTGAGGGGAGGGGGTCTGATTACTGTGTGTGAGGGGAGGGGGTCTGATTACTGTGTGTGTGAGGGGGAGGAGGTCTGAATACTGTGTGTGTGAGGGGAGGGGGATCTGATTACTGTGTGTGTGAGGGGAGGGGGTCTGATTACTATGTGTGTGAGGGGAGGGGTCTGATTACTGTGTGTGTGAGGGGAGGGGTCTGATTACTGTGTGTGTGAAGGGAGGGGGTCTGATTACTGTGTGTGTGAGGGGAGGGGTCTGATTACTGTGTGTGTGAGGGGAGGGGGTCTGATTACTGTGTGAGGAGGGGGTCTGATCACTGTGTGTGAGGGGAGGGGGTCTGATTACTGTGTGTGTGAGGGGGAGGGCGTCTGATTACTGTGTGTGAGGGGAGGGGGTCTGATTACTGTGTGTGTGAGGGGGAGGGGGTCTGATTACTGCGTGTGAGGGGGAGGGGGTCTGATTACTGTGTGTGAGGGGGAGGGGGTCTGATTACTGTGTGTGAGGGGGAGGGGGTCTGATTACTGTGTGTGAGGGGGAGGGGGTCTGATTACTGTGTGTGAGGGGGAGGGGGTCTGATTACTGTGTGTGAGGGGGGAGGGGGTCTGATTACTGTGTGTGAGGGGGGAGGGGGTCTGATTACTGTGTGTGTGTGAGGAGGGGGGTCTGATTACCGTGCGTGTGAGGGGAGGGGGTCTGATTACTGTGTGTGTGAGGGGGAGGAGGTCTGAATACTGTGTGTGTGAGGGGAGGGGATCTGATTACTGTGTGTGAGGGGAGGGGGTCTGATTACTGTGTGTGTGAGGGGAGGGGGATCTGATTACTGTGCGTGTGAGGGGAGGGGGATCTGATTACTGTGTGTGAGGGGAGGGGGTCTGATTACTGTGTGTGAGGGGGAGGGGGTCTGATTACTGTGTGTGAGGGGAGGGGGTCTGATTACTGTGCGTGTGAGGGGAGGGGGATCTGATTACTGTGTGTGAGGGGAGGGGGTCTGATTACTGTGTGTGAGGGGGAGGGGGTCTGATTACTGTGTGTGTGAGGGGGCGGGGGTCTGATTACTGTGCGTGTGAGGGGGAGGGGGTCTGATTACTGTGCGTGTGAGGGGGCGGGGGTCTGATTACTGTGCTTGTGAGGGGAGGGGGTCTTATTACTGTGTGTGAGGGGGAGGGGGTCTGATTACTGTGTGTGTGAGGGGAGGGGGTCTGATTACTATGTGTGAGGGGAGGGGGTCTGATTACTATGTGTGAGGGGAGGGGGGTCTGATTACTGTGTGTGAGAGGGGAGGGGGTCTGATTACTGTGCGTGTGAGGGGGCGGGGGTCTGATTACTGTGTGTGAGGGGAGGGGTTCTGATTACTGTGTGTGAGGGGGGGGGGGGTCTGATTACTGTGTGTGTGAGGGGAGGGGGTCTGATTACTATGTGTGAGGGGAGGGGGTCTGATTACTGTGTGTGAGAGGGGAGGGGGTCTGATTACTGTGCGTGTGAGGGGGCGGGGGTCTGATTACTGTGTGTGAGGGGAGGGGTTCTGATTACTGTGTGTGTGAGGGGGCGGGGGTCTGATTACTGTGCGTGTGAGGGGAGGGGGTCTGATTACTGTGTGTGAGGGGAGGGGGTCTGATTACTGTGCGTGTGAGGGGGGAGGGGGTCTGATTACTGTGTGTGAGGGTAGGGGTCTGATTACTGTGTGTGTGAGGGGAGGGGGTCTGATTACTGTGTGTGAGGGGAGGGGGGTCTGATTACTGTGTGTGGGAGGGGGTCTGATTACTGTGTGTGTGAGGGGAGGGGGATCTGATTACTGTGTGTGTGAGGGGAGGGGGTCTGATTACTGTGTGTGAGGGGGAGGGGGTCTGATTACTGTGTGTGTGAGGAGAGGGGTCTGATTACTGTGTGAGGAGGGGGTCTGATTACCGTGCGTGTGAGGGGAGGGGGTCTGATTACTGTGTGTGTGAGGGGAGGGGGTCTGATTACTGTGTGTGTGAGGGGAGTGGGTCTGATTAATGTGCGTGTGAGGGGGAGGGGGTCTGATTACTGTGTGTGAGGGGGAGGGGGTCTGATTACTGTGTGTGTGAGGAGGGGGTCTGATTACCGTGCGTGTGAGGGGAGGGGGTCTGATTACTGTGTGTGTGAGGGGAGTGGGTCTGATTAATGTGCTTGTGAGGGGAGGGGGTCTGATTACTGTGTGTGTGAGGGGAGTGGGTCTGATTAATGTGCTTGTGAGGGGAGGGGGTCTGATTACTGTGTGTGTGAGGGGAGGGGTCTGATTACTGTGTGTGTGAGGGGAGTGGGTCTGATTAATGTGCTTGTGAGGGGATGGGGTCTGATTACTGAGTGTGTGGGGAGAGGGTTCAATATTCTAGATGATGTGTTAATCTATAACATATAAACTTTAATGATTATATATTTGTTTGATGCTTTATTGTTGTTTTGTTTTTCTTGGTGTCTGGGGTCACATTAACTTTCAAGTGTTAAAATCTGGTCATGTTGGAAAGCAGTTTGGGAAACACAGCTGGAAGAGATGAGTAAAGACAGCTACCTTCAAGGATTGGTATCAACGGTGCTACTTGCAGCTTTAAGGAGAGATTATGTCTAAATGATTATTGGCAACCTTCCTGCCAGCATTCATTCAGCTTTGCAATCTATAATCTATTTCTCAGTGTTTGCTCTGCCTTGGGAAGTATACCCTCTGTCGGCGTCATCTCTTCTCACTCATTTTCTCTCTTTCTTTCCTGTCCCACACTCTCCCTCTTTGTTCTCCGTGATTCGCCACTTTGGTGTGGTGGAGAGGTTTGAGCACTCCCTTGATGGTCCCTTGAGTGATGCCGTTGGAGGCTCCTTGCCCCCGGTAGGCCCCCCTCATGGTGACAAGACCAGAGGGGAGGTGCCAGTCAAAGTGCGGCCGTCATTAACAGAAAAGGTGAAGGGCGTCTGTGCATCTGAGCAGCTGCTAAGCTGAGAGAGGGCCACAGTGGCAAAGTGGGTCCTGGCCATCATGGTTTGACTCGTCACCAAAATCAAACCACCAACCCATGCAGATGAAAATCGCTTATTGTCACAAGTAGGCTTCAAATGAAGTTACTGTGAAAAGCCCCGAGTCGCCATATTCCAGCGCCTGCTCGGGGAGGCTGTTACGTGTGGACAATGGCGGTGCTACAAGATCCCCATGTTAAACAAGGACACAAGCAAGCTTCTGCCAGGGTCTGTGGTGATGGGGAATTGGCCACGTCCCGTTTTCCCAACTTAATCCACGTTCCAGTGGATAATCAAGGAAGCCCATCAAAGGCACTTTGAACTTTGTGAAGTGCAACAGCATTGACATGAATGACCGGGACGAGCTTGTCTCAAATTGTTCAGAATGGCAACAACTTGTCCATCGGGCTCTCCGCGTCACGCTTCGAGTCTGAAGGCCTGAACGATGGGGTAGAGTGGCGGCAGAGACGGAAAGAAAGAGAAGCCAATCCTACACCCCGGATCCCAGTACCTTGTGTGACATCTGCCCCATGTGCACAGAGATCTGCAGGTTGAGAATCAATCTGTTCAGTCACGTGGAGACACGCGGGAGAAACCTGTGACCGGGGTGTGTGGGGGGGGGGGGGGGATCAGCCTCGAATCGAGGGACAGCCGATGACCACTCCCTGTTACTCACTCCTGTTTCCTTCACCGTCTCTTTAACCTCCCTCTCTCTGCTGCTTTTATCCACATCCCCCCCAATCCTCTCTTCCTCTAACAACTCATAATAATCTTTATTGTCACAAGTAGGCTTACATTAACACTACTGTGAAAAGCCCCTGGTCGCCACATTGCGGCGCCAGTTCGGGTACACTGAGGGAGAATTCAGAATGTCCAATTCACCTAACAAGCACGTCCTTCGGGACTTGTAGGGGGAAACTCGAGCACCCGTAGGAAACCCACACAGACACAGGGCGAACATGCAAAATCCGCACAGACAGTGACCCAAGCCGGAAATCGAACCTGGGACACTGGGGCTGTGAAGAAACGGTGCTAACTGCTGTGCTACCGTGCACATTGACAGCAATATAACAAATTGTACCATCCTATTCCATGCCCATTCCCCTCAGCCACCTTCTCCTTTGTTTGCTTTTTGGAACTCTGCGTCCAGGGCCTCTCCAGTAAACGCAGATTTTTTTTTTTGTTCAATATCTAGAAATGTATTGAAGCATTGAATGGCTTCCCACTTCCCCCAGCCTGCCTGCCTGCAGCGAACCTCAGAACTATCAGCACTAGATCCTGACAGGCGCTCAGCAGAGCTCTGAGCCAAGCTTAATGTCTCCCATTAGCAGAAACTGGATCCCACTGCTCACTTCCACTGTAATTCAAAACTGGTTGTATTTAACAAGAGAGTTTAAAAAAAATCTAATCTGCACAATGCAGACATTTTGGAAAATACCCAAGTAACAAAATATATCACTAAATACTCCTGTTCAATAACTTAATAGCATCCAAGTAATTGAAAGCATTATGCAGTAATTCACTTCAAACCTGGTGTGTGTGCGTGCTGATGTTGCAAATCATCTTGCTCCTTTTCCTAGTATTTTCAGTTTATTTATCTTCAGTTCACCCCCCCCCCCCCCCCAGCCTTCTGTCCGGAATCAGCACCTCGCTCAAAGGTTGTCCAGATGCTGACTATTCCACCACAGAGGGCATCACAGTTGAGCCCCGCATCCTGTTCCGAGTTCCCTGTCAATGTCGTACTCCATCATGTTACTCCACCGTTCTTCATTACAGTCACAATTACTCCAATTAAAACTTAGCCAAGTGTAGTTTACTGCACCATCCCAGCGTTCAATGGGGAAGTTTGTCCCAGGCATTTGGCCCTCAGTCACCATCTCTGCTTTTCAATTTGTCCCTGGGATGTGGGCATTGTTGGCAAGGCCAATATTTATTGTCCATCCCTAATCGTGCTGAGCTGATGGACTGCAGCATTTCTCTCTATTCTGGTTGGATACAACCGAGTGGCTTGCTGGGCCATTTCGGAGGGCCAGAGTGAACCACATTGCTGTGAGTCTGGAGTCACAAGCAGACCAGGGCGCTAGATTTCATTCTCTGAAGAGCATTCGTGAACTAGATGGTTTTATTTTGAAACCATCCAGTAGTTTTCTGATTAATCAGACTGACATTTTAATTGTATTTAAATTTCCTCAGCTCCCAGGGTGGGGATTTGAACTAATATCTCTGAAGTACCGGGCCAGGCCTCTCTATGACTAGGCCCTGACATTACCACCTTGCTGCCCTTAGGGCGGGATGGGGAGGCAGCAAGGTGGTAATGTCAGGGCCTAGTCATGGAGAGGCCTGGCCCAGTAGGGGAATTGCCAGTATCGACAGTAAAATGGCAGCTGCTGGATGAATGGGTTTTTACGCTGGGGGCTGGTTAGGCCAAACTCTGGGCTCACTCGTATAGGCCAGGGATTGGCAATTGGCACTGCGTTGTATTCTCTTTGCCGGCATAATCCCATTGGCTCTCCATGGCTGGAAGATTTAGATCTCGCCTTTCACCGGCAACTTGTGCAACAGAGATGTGCGTGGGTTCTCAGCGGTCTGCTGTGCACTGCAGTGCCACGTTGAATGGAAGCAATTCTGCAATGCAAATGCAATGTAAGTGCTTGTGTGGGTTGGCGGAGCAGGAGGATACGTTGTAAAGAATCGTCACTGCTGAAAGTGTCCCATGTGCCTGCCAGTGGCAGGCTACATCATTGTATAAGCCGAGGTCTATACTATTTATATGCAGAAACGCGGAGAGCCCATGAATAGGCATACTGTATTTACACAGGAGACCTTGTGTCTGCAGAGAAGAGCTACACTGTGTAGGTAGGACATGTGTGCCATTTATACAGATACATTTAATGGGAATGTTTTGTAGGGCAGCGTTGCATTGCTTATGTAGAATGTAGATTGGTCCAATTATCGTTTATATGGGGAAGGTACAATGCTTTTATATTTATGTCTAGCTGAGTTGCCAGGCAACTCAATAATGGCTTTCCCTGCTCTACAATATCAGCTTCTCTCTACCTGTTTATAGAGTTAATATTTGGAGGCAGAAGCTGAGTGACAGGACTCAACAAGGATAAATGCTTATTGTGTATCCAGTGTGTACTCACTACGCAAAGGGATCTTTGCTTATCCCATGTGATTGAATTGTTCGCTGTTACCCAGTATGGACAGTCACTGTACAAGAGAAAAGGATACAACATGTTAGGCCACGGGCCTGGCTTGTCCATTGTTAATACATTCAGAAAATGGAAACATCAGTCCATTTGGACTCACTGCTCTGGGCTGTTAATGCAGAACAATTGCTCAATCTGCACTTGGGACAGTGTCACGTGACAGTTAGATGTCCAGTAACACTTGGGCGAGACTGATTTTCAGTGAGTGAGGGAGCACTGTGATCTACGAGCCTCTGACTGTCAGATAAGACGTTAAATCAAAGGCCCCGCTTGGCTTCTCATGCGGATGTGAGGGGTCCTGTGGCACTATTTTGAAAAAGAGCAGGGGGGAACGTGTCCTACATCCTGGTCAACTGTTATCATTCAACCAACACCTCTACAATTCACATGATCTGGCCATGAGCACATTGCTGTTGGTGGGAGCTTGCTGTGCCCAAATTGGCTGCGGAGTTTCCTACAGTAGAGTTGTGATTATAATTGGCAAAAAGCCAATTCATTGGCTCCAAGGGTAGGCCTGAAGCTCTATAAACAAAGTTGTTTCTTTTCTTGCAAGCCTGGAATTAGATGTGCATGCAGGTCCCAGAGATGAACGACCAGGGTCAAACGGGAGAATCTGAATGACTGCCTTTGATCTTAGGCGCACAGAGGTTCATTCGACATGAAGAGTCCTCCGATATTGGAAAGGAAGGGATTGTCACTCTCTGTCATATCACAGTGTGTAGGATCTGAGCAGTTTAAAGACTTCAGTTTGGATTTCCGAAGGCATTGAACTAAATTTCACGCTGCTGTGATCAACATCGCTCCTCTTAGATTAGAAAAGATCACATTAGCACAAAGTAATAGTGAGGCTGCTGGAGAACATTGTGTCTTGCTATCAACCTGTTTGGTTGAGAGTTCGATTTCTGAAAATGAAATCATCTGGCAGCAGTCGTTATGGATGAGGGGGAGGGAGGGGGGGAACAACTTGAATTCATCCTGTGCCTTTAGCACCTTTAAATGTCCCAGGATTCTTCACAGAAGCATAATCGCACAAAGTTATGACACTGAGCATCAAGGGAGATATTATTTCATAGAATTTACAGTGCAGAAGGAGGCCACTCGGCCCATCGAGTCTGCACCGGCTCTTGGAAAGAGCACCCTAACCGCGGTCAACACCTCCACCCTATCCCCACAACCCAGTAACCCCACCCAACACTAAGGGCAATTTTGCACACTAAGGGCAATTTATCACGGCCAATCCACCTAACCTGCACATCTTTGGACTGTGGGAGGAAACCGGAGCACCCGGAGGAAACCCACGCACACACGGGGAGGATGTGCAGACTCCGCACAGACAGTGACCCAAGCCGGGAATCGAACCTGGGACCCTGGAGCTGTGAAGCGATTGTGCTATCCACAATGCTACCGTGCTGCCCATAATAGTTGTCATGGTTGCCATTACTGAGACTAGCTTTACATTCCAGATTTTACTAATTGAACTTTAATTCCATGATGAGATTTGAACCCATGGCCCCAGAGCAGTATCCTGGATCCCTGAAATATTAGTCCAGTGACATTACCACTCTGCCACCAACTCCCCTTATTAAGCCAGGTGATCAATCACAATCAAAGAGAGAGGTTTTCAAGGAAGTCTTAAAGGAGGGGAAAGCGAGGCATTTACAATGACAGCAACTTATGATTACAAAAGCACCTTATGCCGTGGCACATTTTATCACACCATTTCACCAAAACACGATGAAGCAAAATATTACCTGGAGTTGGATGAGATTCAGGGCAAATGAATAAAAATGTGTTCCGATAGATAGGTTTTAAGGAGTTACTTAAAGGTGGAAAGGGAGGTGTGGAGGTTTAGGCAAGGAATTCCACAGTTTAGGGCCTTGGTAGATGAATGCATATTATAAGGATCCTCGTGTAAGTCCTTGTCTGTCCTCTTTTTTTTTTCCTTTGTAGTTTCTGTTCATTTCGGATTTTATACTTTTTGTACCTGGGCAATTACTGGAGCCTATGCCTTTAAGATGGATTTCTCCTTTAATTTGAATAAAAGAGAGAACCCTCTGGCTGTCTGTGCTGTTTGGTCTGGCCATAGTGATGACACATTTTGATGGACTTGGCTAGTAACCAACAAGCTACTTTAAATCCCCGGGTCTTACCTAACACTTGATGTTGATCATCCCTTAATACTCCTTACTTTGTGAGACAGTGTGTTTACTTCCAGTTTCGTTTTGGACACAGCTGAAGAAGGCTTTGAGTTTTCTCTCTCCCTGAAAGAGGTAAATCTCTCTCTACAGTCAGATTGACCAACAAGGACGTTCAGTCCAGCATCAGCTGCAGACCGGCCCAGTGGTTTAAAAAACCCATTTTAAACTCTCATGTGGAGAACTCTACTCTTATCTCAGTGGGGCTGATAGTCTGGTGGAGATAGAAGCAAGTCAGAATTAAACAGACCCGAGGTGGATCTTTTGTATGAAGGCCCAGGTTAACATAAGTTGAAATGACTCCCCAGAGGGGATCCTACAGCCTGAGTTTCCTGCCTGAATGTTCCAGTCAGAAGAACCTCGTTAGTAATTCAGCTGGTGGTTTCAACGCTCCACTTCCTGAGAAGACAGCCAGCTACAACAAGTTCAATATCAGCAACTTTCATCTCTTTCTTCCATTTTAATCCCTATAATTTTATCTCGTTCCCATGTGCGGGTCTCTCTTGTGTGTGTTTGGGTCGAGGATGGGAGGGTAAAAGGGAGAGTGATAGATTAGCTGGCCGACATTCTATGATAGTCATCTCATGTCTTATCTCTATTATTGCTACAAATAAGCAGTTATTTTGTGTTTTACTTACAGCACGGGGCAGCACGGTAGCATTATGGATAGCACAATCGCTTCACAGCTCCAGGGTCCCAGGTTTGATTCCGGCTTGGGTCACTGTCTGTGCGGAGTCTGCACATCCTCCCCGTGTGTGCGTGGGTTTCCTCCGGGTGCTCCGGTTTCCTCCCACAGTCCAAAGGTGTGCAGGTGAGGTGGATTGGCCAGGCTAAATTGCCCTTAGTGTCCAAAATTGCCCTTAGTGTTGGGTGGGGTTACTGGGTTATGGGGATAGAGTGGAGGTGCTGACCTTGGGTAGGATGCTCTTTCCAAGAGCCGGTGCAGACTCGATGGGCCGAATGGCCTCCTTCTGCACTGTAAATTCTATGTCTATGTAAATGTCTGTAAGTCTTTGGAGCAGTCAAGGGTCAGAGATCTCAGAATCTGCATTCAAATTATTGGTTAATTTCACTTATTTTTGGACGACGGGACCTGTGCGGTTGGAATTGACCACATGCCAGCCCAGGGTGTCATAACAACATCAACAGTGGCAAGGTGATTAAAATCAGGGATAATCAAAGGATCAAAATTAAGGGGAGCGCAGGTTTTTTGGAGGATTGTAGAGTTGCAGGAGATACCAGACAGAAGGAGTGAGGCCATGGAAGGACTTGAATACAAGAATTTAAAATCAATGTAGATCAGCGAGTAAACAGGATTATGGGCAAGTTGAGACATGAGCAGCAAGGTTTTGGATGATCTCCATTTTGCAGGAGAGCATTGGAATATTCAATCCTAAAGATAACGAAAACATGGATGAGGGTTTCAGCAACAGACGAGATGAGGGAGAGACAAAGTCCAGGAAAGATACAGATGTGGACATAGCTGGTCATAATTATGGTGCAGTTAGGAGCTCACCTCTGAGTCAAATTTGAGCAATTTCAGAGAGTTGCCAGGGTAAGGTGTGAAACGACGAGGGAGAGGATTCTGCCACACGGATCGAAGACGATGGCTTCAGACTTCCCAACAACTAATGGAAGAAAATGTCATCTCATACTGCACTGTTGGTAAGAGAAACAGTCTGACAGTTCTGCGACAGTGAGGCAGTTAAGAGAGCTGGTGGTGAGATGGAGCTGTGTGTCCGTGAGGAAGATGAAGCATTTTGGGATCATGTCACTGAGGGGCAGCATGCAGATGAGAAATAGCAGTTTGTCGAGGATGGAACCTCGGGGACACTAGAGTTAATGATACAGGAATGGGAAGAGTCCTGTCCTTATCTAATAACCATGCCCACATCTTCCTGGGGTGCACTGGTAGGCGCAAAGAAGCCCAAATGACAAGGATCAAGTTCTACTAGTCTCCTTGCAACCTCCCAAGGCGGTGGGTGTGGCAGTAGGCGCAGTGAATCATTATTCCGAGGCAGACCAGGGTGTGTGGGGACGATGGGCCCGCCCGTCCACCGTGTTGCCGCCCTTTGCCCACTGTCTGCTTGAGACGTAAACGTACCTCCTGTGACTTCCTCAGCATTGGTTCCCGTGGGTGGGCCTCAACTTGGCTGGGTGCGGATTGTGTTTGATATGTTTCAGAGTCTCGGCGCGAACATCACCAATGTGAAGATTGTACAATATCCACCCTATTATAGAATAGTTCCGATTGACTGCCGGAGCTGAGCGCACAGTTTGCCTCGAGCACTGTGTAATGGAAATTCATTCTCTTTCCCTGATGGGCTGCAATAGCTCGACTGCCCATGTAATTATAATGCACCGTGTACTTATTGTACAAGGAGTACAGCTGGGAGAGCAGGAGGGAGTGATAGCCATTTGTTTGCAGTACAGGGGTAGTTGGTTGCAGTGAAGAGGCCCAGTTCCCTTGCTGCTTGAAATCTGCGATTGTAGTTCGCTGTCAAATTAATGGCTTTGTAATCTGGAGGGGAGGGCTCATCACCCAGGGGACGTGAGTTCAAATCCCAGAACAACAGGTTAAGAAATCTGGAAAGACAAAATTGGTCTCAGCAACGGTGACCGTGAACATTGTGAATTTTCTTTCCCTCATTCACAGGGTGTGGGCATCGTTGGCCAGGTCAGTATTTATAGCCCATCCCTAATTGTTCTTGAAAAGGTGGTGGTGAGGTGCCTTCTTGAACCGCTGTAGTCCATGTGGTGTAGGTACAGCCACAGTGCTGTTAGGGAGGGAGTGGCAGGGTTTTTACCCAGCGACAGTGAAGGAACAGCGATATAACTCTAAGCCAGGAAGGTGTATGAATTGGATCATAGAATCCCTACAGTGCAGAAGGAGGCCATTAGGCCCATCGAGTCTGCACCGACCCTCCGAAAGAGCACCCCAGCTAGGCACACTTCCCTGCCCCATCCCCGCAACTCCACACAACCTTTGGACACTAAGGAATAATTTACCATGGCCAATCCACCTGACGTGCACATCCTTGGACCGTGGGAGGAAACTGGAGCATCCGGATGGGAAGTTGTCAGTTGTACCTTAAAAACCCAACTGGATCATTAATGTAATACCTGTGTGAGCACAATATGAGTTAGCATGTCCAGTATTAGGGAGGATATACTAGTTGATAGGTGATGGGGAGGGCAGGGGGGTTCCATAGAACTATTACCGAGGAAACGGCATTCGACCCAAATGGCCTGTACCAGTGTTTATATGTTCAATGATCCACGTGCCACTCCTCTACATCTAACCCTATCGGAATATCCTTCTGTCCCTCCCTCCCTCTCTCGTGTGTTTATCCACCTATCCCTGAAGTGCATCGATGTTGTTTGCCTCGATCACTCCGTCTGGTCGTGCATTCCATGCACCAATCATTCTCTGGGTTAAAAAAAAAGCAAAAACTCCTTATGGATTTATTATTGACAAGCCAGCATTCTAACTGGTGCCCAAACCAGCCTCCTTGTTGTACCCATCCTGATGGTCAGACTGAATTCCACAATGAGCCTTTGAGCTTCCAATTACTCGTGGCTAACTTGAAAGCTAAGGGTTGCAGTGTTTTGTGCCACCGAATCATTCGTATGAACAGCAAAACACAGCTCCATCCGAGGCCTACCTTTCCAAACCTGATTATTACGTTCTGCAAGGCAGTGCCCAATGAAGAGTGATGGGCCAGTTGCTCGCAGTGAAATACCGTTTCCCTAATTGCTGAAAGATGCTGTACAGCTGGCTGCACAGGTGATGGCTGACAGAGGGATAGATCATCAGTGGGAGATTTGTTCATCATGAGCTGGGATCCAGGCTTGTCGTCCATGTGACAAAATGGTGTGGTGACAGGCGGCAAGCTGCAATGGTCACCAGGAGTGGCTCAATTTCCATTCATCCACTTGGTTCTCTCACCTGTGAAGATGGGGCTTTAACCCCGTTTGTTGCTGTGTTCTGACACTCCAGCCAAGCTTTCTGAGAAGTCCATTTTGGTGAATTGGCGTCACTGATGAAGTTAATGGAATCATAGAATTTCTACATTGCAGAAGGAGGCCATTTGGCCCATCAAGTCTTCACCGACTCCAGGGCATCACGGTGGCGCAGTGGGTTAGCCCTGTTGCCTCACGCGCCAAGGTCCCAGGTTCGAGCCCGGCTCTGGGTCACTGTCCGTGTGGAGTTTGCGCATTCTCCCCGCGTTTGCGTGGGTTTCACCCCCACAACCCAAAAATGTGCAAAGTAGGTGGATTGAACATGCAAAATTGCCCCTTAATTGAAAAACATTAATTGGGTGCACTAAATTTTAAAAAAAAGAAGGTTCTCCACCGACTCTGAAAGAGCATCCTACCTAGTCCAACGCCCCCACCCTAGCCCCATAACTCCAACTAAACCCACCTCACCTGCACATCTTTGGACTGTGGGAAGAAACTGGAGCACCCGGAGGAAATCCACGCAGACACGGGGAGAAAGCTCAGACTCCGCACAGTCATCCAAGGTCAGAATTGAACCCGGGTCCCTGGCCCTGTAAGGCAGCAGTGCTAACCACTGTGCTACAAATGCCATCAGTACCTGCCTAACTAAAAGGGGTGATTTGATTACGAGGACTCTGGAGGAAAAGAGGAAAGGGAGATTGTGACAGGGGAAGCTTGAATTGGGAACGTTTGATTCTTCAGCGTGTTTCAGTTTGAACTTTGTTCACCCTACCTGCTGATACCCGAGTGCTCTTTGCTTTGCCTTGGGCTGTGGCTGAAGCACAGAAATGGGGAGGATTCTCCTTTCCGGGGACTAAGTCCCCATGCCGGCGGGAAAACCGGCGCGAACCACTCTGGCGTCAACAGCCCCCGAAAGTGCGGATTTCTCCGCACCTCCGGGGCTAGGTGGATGCCGGAGGGGTTGGCACCGCGTCAGCCAGCGGCAAAGGGATTGCGCCAGTCCAAGTATGCGTCAAAGTCCACGTGATCGTGCGCATGTGCGGAATCGCCGGCGTGTTCTGGCGCATGTGCCATCAGGATGGGTACAGGAATGGAAATCTGCCGTCCTTACTTGACCTGGTCTACATGGGATGTGGGTGTCTCATCTCCGCGCCGGCAATGGCGGAGCCCTGCAGGGGCCGGCATGGAAGGAAGGATCGGTGGGCCCCGATTGCGGGCCAGGCCACCTTGGCGCTCCCCCCTCCCCCCTTCCCCGGGGTCGGATCCCCCCGCACCACCCTGAGGACCGCCCTAGCCGACTTACCTGCCAGGTTCGCCGTGTGAGACCATGTCTCATCCACACTGGCGGGACTGCCCGAAAAAACGGGCGACCGTGCGGCCCATCGGGGCCTGGAGAATTGCCGGGGTTGGGGCCGCTGCCAATGGCCCCCGACTGGCGTGGCGTGAACCCCACCCCTGCCTTAAAACCGGCGCTGGAGAATACGGCAGCCGGCGTCGGGGCGGCACGGCATGATTCGCGCCGCCCCCCGGGGATTCTCCGACCCGGCGAGGGGGTCGGAGAATCCCGCTACTGAACTCTGCAGATATCTGTGCTCGAGTCTCAGGAATGTATTGCAGGTGAAGGGGAGGTTCTACACCACATTTCCGCCCTCCAGGCAAAATTCAATCAATGTGCAAAGTTCCTGATCTGTCCAGGCACTGATGTGCTGACGTTATCAGGGAGGCTGTAGCTTTGTGGTATTGCTGTTGAGCTAGTGATCCAGAGACCAGGGGTAATGACCCGGCGCCTTGGGATTTGAATCCAATCACAGCCGATGATGCAATTTGAATCCAATAAAAACATTGAAAAGTCTCAGACTGACCATGAGGTTGTTGTGCGTAAACACATCTGGTTCAGTAATGTCCTTCGGTACAGGAATGGAAATCTGCCGTCCTTTCCTGACCTGGTCTACATATGACTCTCAACCCACAACAATGTGGTTGGCTCTTAAATGCCCTCTGAAATGCTGGCCCAGCCAGAGACACCCACATCCCAGGAACAAATTTGAAAAATGACCGAATGGGTGCCCAGTTGCATGCATCTTGACAGCATCTCGTGCGTCCTCCTCCTCCTCACAGGGAAATAATACCTCAATTGATCGACCAAGGGACTTGGAGCATGTTCTTAACTAAAAGTGTGAAAAGGCTTCTAATGGCCAAGACTGAACCTTCTTGCTGAACCTTCTTGCTGAAGCGGAGTGGGGTTTTAGAGGGCTGGTCCCTTTAAGGGGACAAAGTCTAATTACTGTACATGGGCATATCATGAAGGCATTCAGAGTTTAATTACTCTTGGGTGAGGGAAGCACACAAATTGGCAGATGCTCATAAATTTGCTGGCAGCGCACCAGGAAAAACCAGAATCAGACAGCTAGCTCTTTTTTTTCTTCTAGTTTTGGCACTTTTAAAGTCAGCAGTGTGACGGGCGAGGCGGAAGAACCTTACACGCAGAGGTAGATGAGCTTTACTCTACGCTTGTATCGTGAGCCTACGCCAACATTGGCCTTCTTCGTATCGATTACACAGGAACCGTTAAATATAAATTGATGCCAGTTTTGAAAGCACATTTTACTTGGCACAGGAGGCAGCTACTAACTGCAGATGTTAATGCAGTAATGCCTCTACCCTGAGAATTCCCTTTGAAATGCTTCAGGCACCGGGCCACTTTAGCTTGTCTCTTCCCTTTCTCAACCTTGCTGGTGTCCTGCACAATGGGCCTTGGCCCCTCGCCTGGATTGCTCAGTAATTACAACAACAACAAAAGACCTGACTGTTATCACCAGTTATTAAAAGCTGACAGCCTGGAACATCTCCCAGTGCCCTGAAAGACATTCTGTGAGCATCATGAGGCACTGAGTGCAGATAGTTAGAGCTGTTGCTGTAACTACCAATCTCTGAGGTAGAAAAAACAATGATGTCTTCAGTCAGGGGGTCTGATCTAGGCTGAGTCGTTTCTTGGATTGCCCCCCCCCCCCCAAAACCACCGCCCCCTCTAAAGTCCTGTCAGAATAAAGTTTGTTTTACCTCATTATAACGGTAAGAAGAAAACCCCGACTTGAAGCTGTGCAGACCCGCACCTTTTACAGGGATTTATTTGGATTGAACTGCGGTTCTGTCTTTGAACAGAAGGTTCTGCTGAAGAGCTTGCTCAACATGTTCCAGCGGCTGTGTTCTCCTCATGAAGCCACTTCATAGTTTGAAATTCCTTTGAAAATAATAGCTTGGCTTACCATGGCGATGGATGATGGGATGCTTTTGGGTCCGTTTTTGTCCAGTGTGTGCAGGGGGGTTTCCTGACACAGTATGTGGCTAGGCCAACGAGAGGCGAAGCCATATTGGATTTGGTACTGGGAAATGAACCAGGACAGGTGCTAGATTTGGAGGTGGGTGAGCACTTTGGTGATAGTGACCACAATTCAGTTACGTTTACTTTAGTGATGGAAAGGGATAAGTATATACCACAGGGCAAGAGTTATAGCTGGGGGAAAGGCAATTATGATGCGATGAGGCAAGACTTAGGATGCATAGGATGGGGAAGGAAACTGCAGGGGATGGGCACAATTGAAATGTGGAGTTCGTTCAGGGAACAGCTACTAGTCTGCACCTGTCAGGCAGGGGGAAGTGGTCGAGTGAGGGAACCATGGTTTAATAAAGTAGTTGAATCACTTGTCAAGAGGAAGAAGGAGGCTTATGTAAAGATGAGACGTGAAGGTACAGTTAGGGCGCTCGAGACTTACAACTTAGCTAGGACAGACCTAAAGAGAGAGCTAAGAAGAACCAGGAGGGGACATGAGAAGTCTTTGGCAGGTAGGATCAAGGATAACCCTAAAGCTTTCTATATGTATGTCAGGAATAAAAGAATGACTAGGGTAAGAGTAGGGCCAGTGAAGGACAGTAGTGGGAAGTTGTGCGTGGAGTCCGAGGAGATAGGAGAGGTGCTAAATGAGTATTTTTCGTCTGTATTCACACAGGACAAAGACAAAGTTGTCGAGGAGAATACTGAGATACAGGCTACTAGACTAGAAGGGCTTGAGGTTCATAATGAGGAGGTGTTAGCAATTCTGGAAAGTGTGAAAATAGATAAGTCCCCTGGGCCGGATGGGATTTATCCTAGGATTCTCTGGGAAGCTAGGGAGGAGATTGCTGAGCCTTTGGCTTTCATCTTTATGTTGTCATTGTCTACAGGAATAGTGCCAGAAGACTGGAGGATAGCAAATGTTGTCCCCTTGTTCAAGAAGGGGAGTAGAGACAACCCCGGTAATTATAAACCAGTGAGCCTTACTTCTGTTGTGGGCAAAGTCTTGGAAAGGTTTATAAGAGAGGATTTATAATCATCTAGAAAGGAATAATTTGATTAGGGATAGTCAAAACGGTTTTGTGAAGGGTAGGTCGTGCCTCACAAACCTTATTAAGTTCTTTGACAAGGTGACCAAACAGGTGGATGAGGGTAAAGCAGTTGATGTGGTGTATATGGATTTCAGTAAAGTGTTTGATAAGGTTCCCCACGGTAGGCTATTGCAGAAAATATGAAGGCATGGGATTCAGGGTGATTTAGCAGTTTGGATCAGAAATTGGCTAGCTGTAAGAATATAAAGGATGGTGGTTGATGGGAAATGTTCAGCCTGGAGTTCAGTTACTAGTGGTGTACTACAAGGATCTGTTTTGGGGCCACTGCTGTTTGTCATTTTTATAAATGACCTGTAGGAGGGTGTAGAAGGATGGGTGAGTAAATTTGCAGATGACACTAAAGTCGGTGGAGTTGTGGACAGTGTGGAAGGATATTGCAGGTTACAGAGGGACATAGATAAGCTGCAAAGCTGGGCTGACAGGTGGCAAATGGAGTTTAATGCAGAAAAGTGTGAGGTGATTCATTTTGGAAGGAGTAACAGGAAGACAGAGTACTGGGCTAATGGTAAGATTCTTGGTGGTGTGGATGATCAGAGAGATCTTGGGGTCCATGTACATAGATCCCTGAAAGTTGCCACCCAGGTTGAGAGGGTTGTTAAGAAGGCGTACGGTGTGTTAGCTTTTATTGGTAGAGGGATTGAGTTTCGGAGCCATGAGGTCATGTTGAAGCTGTACAAAACTCTGGTGCGGCCACAATTTGAGTACTGCGTGCAGTTCTGGTCGCCGCATTATAGGAAGGGTGTGGAAGCATTGGAAAGGGTGCAGAGGAGATTTATCAGGATGTTGCCTGGTGTGGAGGGAAGATCTTATGAGGAAAGGCTGAGGGACTTGAGGCTGTTTTTGTTAGAGAGAAGAAGGTTAAGAGGTGACTTAATTGAGGCATACAAGATGAAAATGAAATGAAAATTGCTTATTGTCACGAGTAGGCTTCAATGAAGTTACTGTGAAAAGCCCCTAGTCGCCACATTCCGGCGCCTGTCCGGGGAGGCTGGTACGGGAATCGAACCGTGCTGCTGGCCTGCTTGGTCTGCTTTAAAAGCCAGCGATTTAGCCCAGTGAGCTAAACCAGCCCCTGGGCATTGAGGGCTGAAGGGCCCGTACTGCGCTGTAATGTTCTATGTTCTTTGCTGGCCTGGTTTCAAAATGGCAGACCTGCCGATGCCCAGGTCAATAAAATGGATTTTGGTTTGCAGAAAGAAGCGCTGTATATTCTAACAAACTTTTAAAAAATCGTACAGGAGTAAAGGTGTCTTCCTGCAATTGTATAGAGCCGTGGTGAGACCTCACCTGGAGTATTGTGTATAGTTTCTGTCCCCTTATCTAAGGAGGGGCATTCTTACCAACGAAGGTGTGCGATGTCTATGTAATGGATAGTATAAAGTGTAACAGTGAAATGAAATTAAATGAAAATCGCTTATTGTCACGAGTAGGCTTCAATGAAGTTACTGTGAAAAGCCCCTAGTCGCCACATTCCGGCGCCTGTTCGGGGAGGCTGGTACGGGAATTGAACCATGCTGCTGGCCTGCCTTGGTCTGCTTTAAAAGCCAGCGATTTAGCCCAGTGAGCTAAAGTGTAATTTTTCAAGTTATGCTGGAAGTAGAAAGGGAGCAGTTCTGTTCTCTGGTTTAACATGTAATTTGCCTACAAAAATAGTGTTTAGTCAAGAGTGCTTTTAGTCTTGTATCACAGTAAATGTCTTAAAATGGGAAGTCTTGTGCTGTCCTTCCAAATTTCAACCGGCAGTTCAAATATTTTATGAGTAGTTTTCAGTCTCTAACACCATGGGATCTTTTACATCCACCTGAGATGGAGCCTTGTCTTTGAGACGGAATCTCCAACAGTGCAGCAGCACCCCCTCACTACCACATTGAAGAATCAGCCTAGCTTATGTGCTCAAGTTCCATGAGCTTGACTACCAAGTCAAGATGGCTACCCTGCTGAACCATGGCTGATGATTACTGATTGCAGCCTGGATAGTGGGGCAGAATGTCAAAATTGGCCTCCTAGGTTACAGGGCAAAGGAGACTTTTTTTTTCAAAATAAGTCAAAGTCCTTTTTGCCTCATTGCTATCCAGCGACTCTACCTTGAACGTGTCCCTTGTGTGGGCGTTTGGCTGGGTCGGGATCAACAATTGTCTTGCCACTCCCGATTGCACAGTCCACCCATCAGTGCACAAGTGAAGAACTGAGTCAGCAGAGCTTTGCTAGGGCCAGTGGTTTCAGCATACGGCAAGATCTTCAGGCGATGAAGGATTGGATTGGATTTGTTTATTGTCACGTGTACCGAGGTACAGTGAAAATTATTTTTCTGCAAGCAGCTCAACAGATCATTCAGTACATGGGAAGAAAAGGGAATTAAACACAATTCAAGAAAATACATAATAGGGCAACACAAGATATACAGTGTAACTACATAAGCATTGGCATCGGATGAAGCATACAAGGTGTAGTGTTAATGAGGTCAGTCAATCAGAGGGTCATTTAGGAGTCTGGTGACAGTGGGGAAGAAGCTGTTTTTGAGTCTGTTCGTGCGTGTTCTCAGACTTCTGTATCTCCTGCCCGATGGAAGAAGTTGGAAAAGTGAGTAAGCCGGGTGGGAGGGATCCTTGATTATGCTGCCCGCTTTCCCCAGGCAGCGGGAGGTGTAGATGGAGTCCATGGATGGGAGGCAGGTTTGTGTGATGGACTGGGCGGTATTCACGACTCTCTGAAGGAGGGAACAGCCTGATTGCTTATCCGTACACCGTCAATATCTCTTTAAATCAATCCCTGCAACGTGGTTGTCACAAATGAAGGGATTACGAAGCAGAAATCATCAGCTTTACAACAGATACTGCAGCACGAACTTTAACAAATCCCAATATGAGATGCTTTGCAAATCAGATTTGGTTGGAGATGAATTTTGCAAATCATTTTGCTCCTCTATTTACAAATCATTACCATTTTAAATCTTCGAGCTTTAAACCCTGGAATATTTAATCATTATTCGCAAAGTCGCTTATTAAATCAGATCCTTTTGAAGTTCAAAAGCTCCATCTGATCAGCTGCATTGCGTAAGCCTCCAATTGTGATTCATCCAAGCCTCCTGGTTATCAACATTAACTGGAAGAGTCAGCTGCCTATTCCAACGGCACTTGTGGATGGTACGACTGCTTGGAAAACAGGGAATCGCCCCATTATCCTGAGCAACATTCCTCGCTTCCTCAATCGGCATCCCAAAAAACAGTTTGACTGGCCGGCCACTCCGCTTCTGTTTGCCCATGGGACAAGAATGGCTGGGCTACAAAGCAATGGCCCATGTTAATGTAAATTGGGTGCAAGAAGTGCTTGAGCTGGTTCTGAGAGATGGGAAGATGATGAATCGCTCGCTTATCATCTTCCAATTTAAGATTGAAATGAACCATGGGTTTTGTGGTATTATCCTAACTGTAGACACTGCAAGGATAAATGAAATGTCTAGAGTAGCCACTAGAGGGAGTTACAGATACAAGTATATAGGGCATTAATAAGGAAAAGAAGACCGCCTGAAAGCCTTAATTTGTGATGACTGTATAATCAATCATTTCATCAACTAAGTAATGTAACAGTTATTTACAAATTCATGGAGAAAGTTATGATCAATACTAGATATTAGTAATGCTCACACAAGAATGTAATGGTTAAAGGAAATATAGAACATACAGTACAGAAGGAGGCCATTTGGCCCATTGAGTCTGCACCGACCCATTTAAGCCCTCACTTCCCCACTATCCTCGTAACCCTAACCTTTTTGGTCATTAAGGGCAATTTAGCGTGGCCAATCCACCTAACCTGCACGTCTTTGGATGTGGGAGGAAACCGGAGCACCCGGAGGAAACCCAGCGGGGAATTGAACCTGGGACCCTGATGCTGTGAAGCCACAAAGAAATAAATTATAGCACAGGAACAGGCCCTTCGGCCCTCCAAGCCTGCACCGATCCAGTGTTATCCACTGTGCTGCCCTAAAGAAGAAAATCACAAACTAAGTTATAATAATTTTCTTTTACAAAGGAAGGGGGATGTGGTATTATCATAACTGTAGGCACTGCAAAGGTCAATGAAATGTCTAGAGTAGCCACTAGAGGGAGCTACAGATACAAGTTTATAAGGCATTGACGCTGAGCCTTGTGGGTGAGAGTAGTCAGGATTTAGCTCGAGATAGCCAGAATTATTATTGGTGTGAGTGAGAGCAGATCATGGTTTATTCCAGTATTAAGATTAGTTGTAGATGAGTGTAGTTTATATGTTAACAATCAACTGTGTATTATTCAGAAGTACGTGTCGAATCCAAATTAGTAGTGTCAGTAAATTTATAGCTTCGTTTCAGTTCAAGCTATTTTGTGGTCTTTGTGAACACTATGCCAACCATCCTAAATTAACCAGCACAAAGAGCACCATAGGTTTGGGAATAGCATTCCCACTCCTGAGTCACGGGGTGAAGCCAGGGGGTCGAATTCCAACGGGTGGAGACTGGTGTTCTGGCCCTGGATTGAAGTCCAGCGGGACACTCCTGTCCTGTTGGTATGAGTGGGCCGTTCCTGCTGTACAGGACCGTCCCATCCAATCTGCTGGGTTACAGATGGGTCGGGCATGGCAAGGACCATTCAAAGTTCATAGTGTCAATCAGCTTGCAAATCCTTCCTAGACTTCACACACTCTCCCAGTGAAAAGCATGAAGAGAGAAAAACATCATCTGTTTAAGATTAGAAGTATATGTGAGAACACCAAGTGATTCTAACATTAATATTCATTTGGTAAATTTTATTAGAATTTTGCTTAAATTATTTGTAATATTCACTTTCCCTGAGCTCTGACTATTGATCATATTTAGTAATGCCTGATTCATATCTTACTTTTGTGAGGATTCCAGATGAATAGATCGCAAGCTTATTCTCATTTTTATGAAACATGGGCTTTAATTTCAAAGTTTAGTTAACTGTGTCCTTCGATGTTAATCAAATTTTTTGAACAGGTGGAAAATGTTCAGATACTGACATTTCTTTTTTCTCCCTGAATCTCTGTAACTCTCCCTCCTTTTTGGTCTCTGATTCTGACACTCCCTTTCCCCTTGCACTTTTTCTCTCTCTCTTCATGTCTCCAAATCTCTCTTCAGGTTCCTCCCTCGTATTCCTTTTATCCTATTTCACTCTCTGCCTGTGTATAAACGTCAAAATTGAAGTCCATACTTCCTCAATTTGTCTTTTTCTCTCAGTCTCAATCTTGAGCTTTCTTGTAAATCCTTTCTTTATGTCTCTCACTCTCTTAAATCTCTCTGCTTATTGCGTGCATTGTTTTTTTAAAAGCATTTAGAGTACTCAATTCTTTCTTTTCGATTAAGGGACGTTTTAATGTGGCCAATCCACCTACCCTGCACATCTTCAGGTTGTGGGTGTGAGACCCACGCAGACACGGGGAGAATGTGCAAACTCCACATGGACAGTAACCTGGCACCGGGATCAAACCTGGGTCCTCAGCACTATGAGACTGCAGTGCTAACCACTGTGCCACCGTGCTGCCCTATTGCGCACATCTTTATCGGTCTTGGTCTCTTTTTTTCCCTACTGTGTACTTACACTTTCACTCTCTCTCTCTCTCTCTCTCCCTCTCACTCATGCTCACTCTGTCCCTCTTGTGATCTCTGTTAAATCTGGATATTGTGGGCGGGATTCTCTCAGCCCGGGTCCGGGCTGGAGAATCCCCGCAACTGGCGCAAATCGTGCCACGCCGTCCTGACGGCGGGACACGGTTCTCTGGAGAGCGGAGAATTGGCACCATTAGCGCCGGCGTGGTTGGCACGGCGCCGGTTGGGGGCTGCTCTATGCCCCCCCCCCCCCGCCGAATCTCGGCCTGGGATGGGCCGAGCTGCCGTTGTCACGCCTGCTGTCAGCCGGCGGGACCTCGGTGTGGAAGGGTCCCGGGGCAGCCTGTGGGGGGGGGGGGGAAGAGGGGGATCGACCCCAGAGGGGGGGGGGGGGGGGGCTCCGATGTGGCCTGGCCTGCGATCGGGGCCCACTGATTGGCGGGCCAGCCTCTCTGGCTGGGGGCCTCCTTTCTTCCGCGCCGGTCCCTGTAGCCCTGTGCCATGTTGCATCGTGGCCGGCGCGCTGAAGGGAGCCACTGCGCATGCGCAGATCCCGCGCCGCCCAGTTCAGGCCAGGATCGGCAGCTGGAGCGGCATGGTCCAGTGCCGTGATGGCCCCCTGTAGGGGCCAGAATTGCTGATCCTGAGGCCGTGTTGACGCCACCGAAAGCCGCGACGGCGTTTCCGCCGGCGTCAACACGGATCACAGAATCCCACCCTGTGTTCATGAAGACAAGTGGCTGAATGTTTGAGGTGTTTGTGTAGCATTTCCTTCTTTGCTACATATGTTAACAGGAACATTGTAACTCCTGCCGTTAACAGGAAAGGTTGTGTTTGCGCGCTTGGTCTGCACCTTAGCCAATGGTGCATGAGCACATTCTGCCACCATGGTAGTGAGCCCTCCCAGGCCAGTTTACCACTGTTAAAAGGCCAATTAAACTGCAACTTTCTCCACTGAATGATATTTTTTATAAATAAGTAAATAAGCTATATTTGATCAAGTGATCAATTTGGAAAGGCTTTGTGCAGGGAGTTGTTTACCCAGTGCTTCTGCCTCCGGTGAGGAATGTGCAGGATTACAGGGAGAAGGTGGGGGAATGACACTCATTGAATTTCTCATTCGAAGAGCCAGTGCAGAGCCAATGGACCAAATGGCCTCCTTCTGATACCCGTAACAATGGGTATCCTGTTGCCAGGATCACTGTTTTCCAGCCCCATATTGGTGATGATTTATTTACTTAAATATCTATTTTATTGATTGTGTTTTTTTTGCCACTGGTGCAACTCCACAGTTATGAGCACTAATTAGTTGCTGGGGAACAGGAATATCTACCTGTCAGTCCCATGCATTTAGTATTCCCTATTTGAATGACTATCTGAACAAACATTAAAATAGTTGTTCCCCGCGCGGTGGTAATTTACTTTTACCATTAACTGATTTTGTTGTAAAGGAGACAAAAATGCATCTTTCAGTGACAGAGAGCAGAGCTGGAGTTAAAAGCATCTCTCACTTTAAACCAATGGTGGGCAACTTGTGGCCCGGGGGCCACATGCAGCCTATCTGGGCTCTGAGTGCAGCTCACGAGAGACGGTTTGTGAACCGCTGTCCATGCGCTGGGTCACCAAATTCCACTGATATCCATCTGTGTTGTTTTTTTTCTTCCGGTCTGACTGAAATGAAATGTGCATAAAGCGAGGGCGAGTGGAGTGAGGCGTGTGCTGATTGCCCACAGCATTGACTGTGAGAGCTGTGCGCTCCTTCTACCTTCTACCTTCAAACGGGGCTGATTTAGCTCACTGGGCTAAATCGCTGGCTTTTAAAGCAGACCAAGCAGGCCAGCAGCATGGTTCGATTCCCGTATCAGCCTCCCCGGACAGGCGCCGGAATGTGGCGACTAGGGGCTTTTCACAGTAACTTCATTGAAGCCTACTCGTGACAATAAGCGATTTTCATTTAATTTCATTTCATTTCAAGTGTAAATGCTTCTGTTGTTTTTACCACTTGTCCTTGATGATATTTCTATTGACAATGAATGGTTAAGCATTTGCTGTAACTCGTTATGAAATGTTTGGCATGTGTTAAACGTTTTTAATTTTATTCATGGGGGTCACGGTTAGTGAACAAGCCCGATTTCAATCTTGCGGCGCACCTAGATGAAGGAGCACCACTCCTGTGGCCCACTCACTAGCCCAAGTTGCCCATTGTTGTTTTAAACAGTCACAGGCTCTGTGATACTGATACTGCATTAGCGCATGGTCAGGAAGTGCTCCCACTGCGGAGGGGCTTGGTGATGCTAATATTGTTGCCGGTCAATGGGAGATGATTGCATTCTCTCTTTTCTAAGGTGGTCATTCCCTGTCACTTGGATGGCGCGAATGTTACTTGCCACTTATCAGCCCGCGCCTGAATGTTGTCTCATCGTGTTGCATCCAGGCAAAGATTGATACTTTCCAATAGGTGTAATATTGTTCGAGTGAAGATTGGGCATCTATAGCCTGTCAGAATCAAATCCACGTATGGAAAGTCACTGAATCAACGCGCGCGGTAGAACTTCCCCAAACTACAAGCTTTAATATGAAGGCTTTCCTTTCTGAAGATCTAATGTGTTCAGCACTAACTGCAAACACAATCTATTCAGACTTTAAAGAGAACAGGTGCTCAGTGGGGGAGATTTGATCTAACACAGTGAGATTATGCGAGGAATGATTGAACTGTGAGATTTAATACTCTGGATTTGTAAATAGGTCAGTAAATAAAGAAAGGATTTGTTAAATTGAATCTAATAAAATCTGATTTAGCAACCATTCGTCTTCATGAAGGGATTAGGAATTCTTAATTTTTTAAGAAAGATTGGAGTAAGTATTGTTTTTGCGTGGCATCCCATAATTGGTAACCAGGGTACAGTGAAACTATAGAAACTAATGACTCATTGGGTGATAATGCTGCTCCCTGTGCTACTGAGGTATATACATCAGCAAAGTCCTGGCTGTCATTATATGAGAGTGCTGTAGAGAGCTGATATGAGGGAGCTGTAGAGAGCTGATATGAGGCTGCTGTAGAGAGCTGATATGAGGGTGTTGCAGAGAGCTGATATGAGGGAGCTGTAGAGAGCTGATATGAGGGTGTTGCAGAGAGCTGATATGAGGGAGCTGTAGAGAGCTGATATGAGGGAGCTGTAGAGGGCTGATATGAGGGTGTTGCAGAGAGCTGATATGAGGGAGCTGTAGAGAGCTGATATGAGGGAGCTGTAGAGGGCTGATATGAGGGTGTTGCAGAGAGCTGATATGAGGGAGCTGTAGAGAGCTGATATGAGGGTGCTGTAGAGAGCTGATATGAGGGAGCTGTAGAGGGCTGATATGAGGGTGTTGCAGAGAGCTGATATGAGGGAGCTGTAGAGAGCTGATATGAGGGAGCTGTAGAGAGCTGATATGAGGGAGCTGTAGAGAGCTGATATGAGGGTGCTGTAGAGAGCTGATATGAGGGTGCTGTAGAGAGCTGATATGAGGGAGCTGTAGAGAGCTGATATGAGGGTGTTGTAGAGAGCTGATATGAGGGAGCTGTAGAGAGCTGATATGAGGGAGCTGTAGAGAGCTGATATGAGGGTGTTGTAGAGAGCTGATATGAGGGAGCTGTAGAGAGCTGATATGAGGGTGTTGCAGAGAGCTGATATGAGGGTGTTGTAGAGAGCTGATATGAGGGAGCTGTAGAGAGCTGATATGAGGGTGTTGCAGAGAGCTGATATGAGGGTGTTGTAGAGAGCTGATATGAGGGAGCTGTAGAGAGCTGATATGAGGGTGTTGTAGAGAGCTGATATGAGGGAGCTGTAGAGAGCTGATATGAGGGAGCTGTAGAGAGCTGATATGAGGGTGCTGTAGAGAGCTGATATGAGGGTGCTGTAGAGAGCTGATATGAGGGTGTTGTAGAGAGCTGATATGAGGGTGCTGTAGAGAGCTGATATGAGGGAGCTGTAGAGAGCTGATATGAGGGTGTTGTAGAGAGCTGATATGAGGGAGCTGTAGAGAGCTGATATGAGGGTGTTGCAGAGAGCTGATATGAGGGAGCTGTAGAGAGCTGATATGAGGGAGCTGTAGAGAGCTGATATGAGGGAGCTGTAGAGAGCTGATATGAGGGAGCTGTAGAGAGCTGATATGAGGGTGCTGTAGAGAGCTGATATGAGGATGTTGTAGAGAGCTGATATGAGGGAGCTGTAGAGAGCTGATATGAGGGTGCTGTAGAGAGCTGATATGAGGGAGCTGTAGAGAGCTGATATGAGGGTGCTGTAGAGAGCTGATATGAGGATGTTGTAGAGAGCTGATATGAGGGTGCTGTAGAGAGCTGATATGAGGGTGCTGTAGAGAGCTGATATGAGGGAGCTGTAGAGAGCTGATATGAGGGAGCTGTAGAGAGCTGATATGAGGGTGCTGTAGAGAGCTGATATGAGGATGTTGTAGAGAGCTGATATGAGGGTGCTGTAGAGAGCTGATATGAGGGTGCTGTAGAGAGCTGATATGAGGGAGCTGTAGAGAGCTGATATGAGGGTGCTGTAGAGAGCTGATATGAGGGAGCTGTAGAGAGCTGATATGAGGGAGCTGTAGAGAGCTGATATGAGGGAGCTGTAGAGAGCTGATATGAGGGAGCTGTAGAGAGCTGATATGAGGGAGCTGTAGAGAGCTGATATGAGGGAGCTGTAGAGAGCTGATATGAGGGAGCTGTAGAGAGCTGATATGAGGGTGTTGTAGAGAGCTGATATGAGGGAGCTGTAGAGAGCTGATATGAGGGTGTTGTAGAGAGCTGATATGACGGTTTTATACAGAGCTGATATGAGGGTGCTGTAGAGAGCTGATATGAGGGAGCTGTAGAGAGCTGATATGAGGGAGCTGTAGAGAGCTGATATGAGGGTGCTGTAGAGAGCTGATATGAGGGAGCTGTAGAGAGCTGATATGAGGGAGCTGTAGAGAGCTGATATGAGGGAGCTGTAGAGAGCTGATATGACGGTTTTATACAGAGCTGATATGAGGGTGCTGTTGAGAGCTGAAATGACAGCTGACGGTATATGTTTGGGTCTGCCCCCATTGGCTACCAGCAATATAATCCATCAAATTTTTTCTGGTTTTGGCAGCAGTGCCGTACCCACTTGTAAAGTGGGCTTTCCCAATGCCATCAGAGTCACCAATGTTTGGTGAACATTTGGCCAAACTCAGCCTCTGTCATGAACCCACCCTGGCAGCTGCTTGGTGCAGGTTATTCTCTTGCACGGTCCTTTTGAACAACCTGTAATCCAGGGAGAGGCTGCTGCGTTAATATTGCTGTTCTGAATCAGACGGTTCCATCTGCGGCACTCGATGCTAATTGTGCCATGCCAACATGGAAATCTATGCTAATGAGCATGATTAATATTCATTTATCAATGCGACCCTCCATCCGCCAGAATTAAACTTTTGGGGACGATTGGATAACTTGGACGAGTGTGGACCCCAAAGATTCCCATCAAAATATGGGGCGGGATGCTCCATTTTGCCGGCAGCCCAGGGGTTTCCCGACGGCGTGGGGCTGCCCCACAATGGGAAACCCCCATTGACCGGCCGGCGTAACGGAGAATCCCGCCAGCCGGTCAGGGCAGCAATGTGGCGCGGCGGGGCCGGGAATCCAGCCCATGGACTTTATATTGTTTGAAAGGTGTACAATCCGCAGAAGTTAGCGGTTTGCGGCCAGGACGGTGGCGCAGTGGGTTAGCACTGCTGCCTCACGGCGCCGAGGTCCCAGGTTCGATCCCTGGCTCTGGGTCACTGTCTGTGTGGAGTTGGCACATTCTCCCCGTGTTTGCGAGGGCTTCACCCACACAACCCAAAGGTGTGCTGGGTAGGTGGGGGCCATGCTAAATTGCTCCTTAATTGGAAAAATAAATTGGTCACTCTTTTTTTTAAAGTTAGCGGTTTTCAAGTTAGAGGGTGGGACTAGGAGTTGGCATTCGATACCTGCCCCACCATTTAGTTTCTTCATGGCTGAGCTGTTCTTCAACACCACTTACCCGCCTTTCCTTCGCATCCATCCCTCCCAAAATTCCCACCGCTCTCAGCCTGGTCTTTCCCGGCCTTACAACGCTTCAGAGGTATTTCATTAGCTGTAAAGCACTTTGGGATGCCCCAAGGATAGGAAGCTAGTTCTCCCTTTGTTATGAGGGAGTATCGCTTGGCTGAGGGATCCCTGTACTCGCCGAACTGTCACCCCCGCAGCTAGATCTGTCCTGGTCGAACGGAAGAAGGAAAGGGTTAAAGACAGTCCCACTGGTCTGCTGTGAGGGCTGCAATACACTCCCCCGAACAAGATGGTAGTGTCCCTTCAGCCTGGGTCCAACTCCAAAACCAATGAGGTACATCTGATAGTCATTGCAGAGAGCAAAAGGCTCAAACACAGTACCCGAGCACTGCGTTCAATCAAGATTAGATTCCCTCATGCAGTGATAATGGGAAAGTAGTTTCACTTAAAAAGCCTTTTTGTCTCCCTGATTGTATTGTGGAGATAGGCTAATGGTGGTAAAAATGTACTTTTTACTGCACCCGGGAGAATTCTCCTCCCCGGAATCTTTTTCTTCAGATGCTGACACTTGTGAGATGGGTCCCTCTGGTTTTCGAGCATTTGTGTCTCTGGAACTAAAGAAGCATTTTGTGTTTCCTCCCTCCCCAGTCAGACTCCCCCCCCCCCCCCCCCCCCCCCCATTAGAAGGTGGTAACTCCATTTCCCTGTGGCGCTTCATGAGCACAGACGCCTGCCACAGGGTGACTAACAGTAGATTGCGTTGAAACCATAGTGTTTGCCGACGAGAGTCGCCGGAGGCTGTCAAACCAGTAGTGGACTGTTGATGTCCCGTGAGCACGTTCTGCCGCCATTCAGAGAAAAGATGGCTGACCTACGGCCTCAATCCACACACTGGACTTTGCCCCTTATCCCATAATGTCCTGGGTCAACAAAAGATCCCAGATTTCTAATTAACAATTGATCTCGCACCGATTGGCATTTATAGCAAAAGGAATAGAGTATAAAGGTAAGGAAGTGTTGTTGCAACTATACAAGGCATTGGTAAGACTGCAGCTGGAGTACTGTGCACAGTTTTGGTCCCCCTTATTTGAGGAAAGATGTTGTGGCATTTGAGGCAGCTCAGAGGAGGTTCACAGCATGGATTCCAGAGATGAGGGGTTTTTCGTATGAGAACAGATTGAACAGTTTGGGCCTATACTCTCCGGAGTTCAGAGGAATGAGTGGAGATCAAATAGAAATGTGGCTGATTTAGCACAGTGGGCTAAACAGCTGGCTTGCAATGCAGAACAATGCCAGCAGCGTGGGTTCAATTCCCGTACCGGCCTCCCCGAACAGGTGCCCGAATGTGGCGGACTAGGGGCTTTTCACATAAACTACATTGAAGCCTACTTGTGACAATAAGCAATTATTATTATAGGTATACAAGATGCTAAAATGTATGGATAAAGTAGACATGGAGCGGATGCTTCCTCTTGTGGAGCATTCTAAAACAAGAGGTCTCAGAATTAGATGTAGTAAATTTAAAACAGATTTGAGGGGAAACTAATTCTCCCAAAGGATTGTGAATCTGTGGAATTCGCTCCCCTAGAGTGCAGTGTATGCTGGGACAGTGAGTAAATTTAAGGAGGAGTTAGACAGATTTTTAATTGGTCATGGGTTGAAAGGTTATGGAGAATGGGTAGGACGAGGCCAGGATGGGATCAGCCAGGGCAGCACGGTGGCGCAGTGGTTAGCATAGCTGCCTCACGGCGCCTCGGTCCCAGGTTCAATCCCAGCTCTGGGTCACTGTCCGTGTGGAGTTTGCACATTCTCCCCAAGATGTGCAGGGTAGGTGGATTGGCCACGCTAAATTGCCCCTTAATTGGAAAAAACGAATTGGATACTCTAAATTTATAAAGAAAAAATAAATACATTTTTTAAAAAAGGATGGGATCAGCCATGATCATATTGCGGACGTTAGGCTCGGAAGGCTAAATTGCCGACTCCCTCTCCTAGGACATGTGTTCTATGGAGGAGTTGCTCTGGCTGATTTTGCAATCCTGCTCTTGGCCTGTAACATGGTCGGTAGCAGACGAGGAACACATCAGCCATGATAGAATGGCGGAGCAGACTCGATGGGCTGAATGGCCCAATTCTGCCCCTATACCATATGAACTTATGATTGCCATTTGGTGGAAGAGAGTCCCAAATCTCTAGCCACCCTTTGTCCAGCAATGGGAATGCCGGCCAATTTTTCCCTTCCTCATCCCAGGACTTTGAGGTTTGCTGCATCAGTGTAGCACCTCAGACCAGCGACATTGGGTTTGAACCTCGCGTTTTCTTTGTCAGCATTGGTCGAGTCCTCAAGAACAGGTGGATTTGAGATACAGTTTAACCGCGGATGTGCCTATTCCTGTTCCGTTGTTTCTGTAGTTAAGCCAGTGCGGTTTGCGGGGGAGGTTATATTTGGAACCTTCCAGCCGAGGATTGCAGGATTATTTCTGTAAGAACTGCTGGAAATCTGAAATAAGCACAGCCAGTGTTGCAAACACTTGGCAGGTCAGACAATATCCATGGCGCGGGACGCTGGAGTTAATGTGGGGGGGGTTTTCCATTCCCTGCCCACAGCAGGACCAGAAATCCACACCCGAGGTCAACGGATCCTTTGCTGACCCGTCGAGTTTTCCGTCCCATCCGGGACGATTCCCTGCGGTGGACGGGACCGTCAAACCCCCCCAGCCGGTGTTTCAGCTCGATGACCGCTCTGCTACCGGGCCGCTGGCCTGAAACATTGGGCGGAATTCTCTAACCCTGGGACTGTGCCCCGTGGCAGAGGCGGGAAGGTGGCGTGTTTCCCGCAGCGGAGGCCAACGGGAAAATACACCCAATCCTCCAGCGATTAACTATTCAACCCGGGGTTTTGCGCCATATCTGGGTGGCGGGGCACCAGATGGTGTAAAGGCTGCTGTTGTATCCGGGCGCCATATTGAAACTGTGCCCAGCATCACTGACCCATTATTGAATAAAGAAGCTGGGCCTCCTGAGGAAGCAGACTGATCTGCAGGAACATTCCGAGGCTGGAAGAGGGACCTCCTCGATGACACTGAATCTGGAGGGACCTCCTCGATGACACCTGTAGATGCATTCTCCCCCCCCCCCCCCAGCCCCCAGCCCCCACCCCCCACCCAGCCCCCACCCCCCACCCACCACCCAACCAGCCCCCACCCCCCACCCACCCAGCCCCCACCCACCCACCGATGTGGTGCTCCAGGGTTGAGGACAGCCTCCGTCCCGATCCCTCGAGGCAGGCCCAGACTAGTTATCAGGTTAGTCCTGGCTTCAGCACACCACGTTGTTCCAGATGTGCTTTGCACTGGCTTGTTGACCTGCTGACATCGCGGAGCAGCGGGCGTGGCTGGAAGATTCCGGTCAGGCCGTTATCTGTATTCCACCAAGCGGGATGCAAATCAGTTTGATGCTGGCCTGCAGCGGAATCTCCGATCTGCCATGATTGGGCGCCGGTGGATGATCCCGTGGGGAATTCACGCCAGTGTAAAACTGAATTGTGGGACTTCCGCCAACTTCACTCTCACCGTGAGCATGAGCAACATCTTTCTGCCACGGTTCCGTGGGCTCGGTGAAATCCTCTCTCCCTCTGCCATTCGTGAGGAAGTAGTGTGCCTCTCTTTAATATTCTACCTTTGTTGTATTCCTTGAAAAGCTATTTCTTAAAAGTGTGTCGAGGTGATGGGGGCGGACTTTGTTATTTCAAGAAGGGGGAGGGGTAGGATGGAGGAGGAGGGGTGATGGGTGAGGGGGTCATTGAGCAGGAGAAGAAGTTTCATGTACTGTGGGTGAACGTGAAAGATCCCATGGCGCTACTTCAGAACAATACGGATGAGGGTGAAGCTCGAGTTCCCAAGGCCAGGCCAACATTAACGCTGATGAAAACAGAAAGACTCCATGTTAATTTCTTGTACTTCTTTGTGGCCCTTGCGTTTCCCCAAGGGTAGGAAACCTCATGCTTTTATCCCAGTGGGGGTGGGGATACTGGATTACACCAGGGAAATGTGAAGGAGGTTTTTAAGTGGCCATTGATTGCCCAACTGAAATTGCGATGAGGTAGCTGGACGGGAGGGGTGTTCATCTTGGGTTAGGGGTCTAGATGGGATTTGCCTGTTACCCTCACAATGTTACCGTAGACTGTTATCCATAAAAATAATTCTTGTTTACTTACTGATCTATGTACATCTCAGTCCGCCACTCAAAATTGAATGGCTACTTCCCAGCAGTTCTGTCTCTTAGTCATGCAACATTATGTCATAGTTCCATCAGGGGGACAGCAAGGTGGCGCAGTGGATAGCACTGGGGCTGCGGCGCTGAGAACCTGGGTTCGAACCCCGGCCCTGGGTCACTGTCCGTGTGGAGTTTGCACATTCTCCCCATGTCTGCGTGGGTTTGGGCCCCACATCACAAAGGTGTGCAGGTTAGATGGATTGGCCACACTTTATTGCCCCTTAATTGGAAAAGAAATAATTGGCTACTCTTAATTTATTTTTAAAAAATGTCATAGTTCCATCAGTATCGGGTGCCCAGATGTTAACCCTTTATCTTATATCTCCCCCGCAAACCTTGATCATAACTCCGTGCACACACCTGCAGGGGGGATGGGGCCTTCAGTTCTGCCTTCCTGCACAGTCCCTGTTGCTGACCCTGCCAGTAATTGCTGGACCCGAAGCCCTGGGATTCCCAACCTTATACCTCTCCTTCTCCCTAGCTCGCATTCCTCCTTTAAGTTACTACTCAAAGACTACCTGTGACCAAGCTTTTGGACACCTGCTTTAACATCGCTTATGTGTCTTGGTGTCACGTTTTGTTTGCTAATAATCCTGAGCAACTATGGGACATTTGGCCCTGTTAAAGGGGCTATCCAAATGTATGTTACTGTTGTTGAGAGACTTGATAAAAGTGCATTGCAGGGAGCTCAATGTGCCGCACAGCACATAGGTCCCAATCAGGACTACCAATCATGCCGGTCCCAATACGGGCCGGCTTTTAAGTATTGTTTCCCATGGGTCTCCACCCATCAGCAAATGACAAATACATGAATAGGATGGGAATAGAGGGATATGGACCCCGGAAGTGTAGAAGATTTAGTTTAGACGGGCAGCATGATCGGTGCAGGCTTGGAGGGCCGAAGGGCCTGTTCCTGTGCTGTACTTTTCTTTGTTCTTTTTTAGCAGGTGAGTTCATATTTCGCGAGTCCCTTGGGGAGGTCAGTGGGGTCATCCCCGTGGGTCTCGTGAGGGTTATTACAGGGAAGATCTCTCGTTGTTTATTTAAACAAGTCCGATGAACTGAGGTTGACTCTTAAGAAAAGGGATTTGCCTTGGGCAATTGGTGTTCCTTTACTGAGCTTGGTACCAGGAATCCTCCCACATTGCTTTCCTCACTGTGTCACACAGAGCTCGAGGCTGACTGTGGATCCCCGAACTCAGGATAGGTGTGGGCTCAGGTACAGTTTCTGCGAGCTTCTCTGGCTCAATCCCTCTTGTCTCACCTGGGGCTCTTCTTTTTCTCATTCCAGGTGCACAAGGAAAAATAAATGCAAGCGTTCCACTGAACTCCGAAGGTTTGCGTCCGACATCAAGCAGTGCGTCACCCTCACCGTCAGCCCAAGGAACATCTCTGTGTCACAGTACCATGTCCCGGTGAGACCCTCACTCCCTCTGCCATTCATGAGCAAATAACAACGTGTTTCTCTCTTTAATATTCTGCCTTTGTCGTGTTCCTTGGAAGAAATAATGTTTCTTAAAAGTGTGTTGGGGGTCGAGGTGATGGGGCTGCACTTCGTTATTTCAGACTGGGAGTGATGTTGAAGTTTGGAGAGGATCCATTCCAGATTTATTCGGATGGTGCGAGGCAATAGACACACAAGGGAAGACTTTCATTTACATAGTAATATTCCAAATTTACATCCCAAAGTGTCTGACTATCTTCTTGAAGAGTACGTCACTGTTTGTAACGCAGGGATGATGACACAAACTGTTGCAAAGCCCGTACCCACAAACACCAATGTGATTGTGAACAGATAATCTGTTTAGTTGTTGATTAAGGGATATTGATGAGAACACTGCATAATTCCCATGTTCCTAATTCCCATGTTCCTAATTCCCATGTTCATAATTCCTACATTCTTCTTAAGTAGCGCCAGGGAATCTTTTATGTCTACCTACATGAACTTCTTTATTTTCTCACTGACTCCTCCCTCCCACTTCCTCTCCCAGACACTCCCCCTCCCGGACCGTCCCCCTCCCGGACCCACCCTCTCCCGGACCCTTCCTCTCCCGGACTCTCCCGGACCCTCCCTCTCCCGTACTCTCCCTCTCCCGGACCCTCCCTCTCCCGGAATCTCCCCCTCCCGGACCCTCCCAGACCCTCCCTCTCCTGGACCCTCCTCCTCCCGGACCCACTCTCTCCCGGACCCACTCTTTCCCGGACCTTTCCTCTCCCGGACCTTTCCTCTCCCGGACCTTTCCTCTACCGAAACCTCCCTCTCCCGGACTCTCCCTCTCCCGGACCCTCCCTCTCCCGGACTCTCCCTCTCCCGGACTCTCCCTCTCCCGGACACTCCCTCTTCCGGACACTCGCTCTCCCGGACCTTCCCTTTCCCGGATCCTCCCCCCCCGGATCCTCTCCCCCCGGATCCTCTCCCTCTCAGATCCTTCCTCTCCCGGACCCTCCCTCTCCCGGACACTCGCTCTTCCGGACACTCGCTCTCCCGGACCTTCCCATTCCCGGATCCTCCCCCCCGGATCCTCTTCCTCTCCCGGACCATCCCTCTCCCGGACCCTCCCTCTCCCGGACCCACCCTCTCCCGGACCCACCCTCTCCCGGACCCTCCTTCTCCCGGACCCTCCTTCTCCCGGACCCTCCCTCTCCCGGACCCTCCCTCTCCCGGAATCTCCCCCTCCCAGACCCTCCCCCTCCCAGACCCTCCCCCTCCCGGACCCTCCCCCTCCCAGACCCACTCTCTCCCGGACCCACTCTCTCCCGGACCCCCACTTTCCCGGACCCTCCCTCTCCCGGACCCTTCCTCTCCCGGACCTTTACTCTCCTGAAACCTCCCTCTCCCGGACACTCCCTCTTCCGGACACTCGCTCTCCCGGACCCTCCCTCTCCTGGACCTTCCCTTTCCCGGATCCTCCCCCCCTGGACCCTCTCCCTCTCAGATCCTTCCTCTCCCGGACCCTCCCCTCCCGGACCATCCCCCTCCCGGACTATCCCCCTCCCGGACCCGCCCTCTCCCGGACCCGCCCTCTCCCGGATCCGCCCACTCCCGGACCCTCCCTCTCCCGGACCCTCCCTCTCCCGGACCCTCCCTCTCCCGGACCCTCCCCTCCCGGATCCTCCCCTCCCGGACCCTCCCTCTCCCGGACCCTCCCTCTCCCGGACCATCCCTCTCCTGGACCCGCCCACTCCCGGGCCCTCCCTCTCCCGGACACTCCCTCTCCCGGTCCCTCCCTCTCCCGGACCCTCCCTCTCCCGGAATCTCCCTCTCCCGGACCCTCCCAGTCCCTCCCTCTCCTGGACCCTCCCCCTCCCGGACCCACTCTCTCCCGGACCCACTCTCTCCCGGACCCACTCTTTCCCGGACCTTTCCTCTCCCGGACCTTTCCTCTCCCGGACCTTTCCTCTCCCGAAACCTCCCTCTCCCGGACACTCCCTCTCCCGGATCCTCCCTCTCCCGGACCCTCCCCTCCCGGACCCTCCCCTCCCGGACCCACCCTCTCCCGGACCCACCCTTTCCCGGACCCTCCTTCTCCCGGACCCTCCTTCTCCCGGACCCTCCCGCTCCCGGACCCTCCCTCTCCCGGAATCTCCCTCTCCCGGAATCTCCCTCTCCCGGAAATCTCCCCCTCCTAGACCCACTCTCTCCCGGACCCCCACTTTCCAGGACCCTCCCTCTCCCGGACCCTTCCTCTTCCGGACCTTTCCTCTCCTGAAACCTCCCTCTCCCGTACACTCCCTCTTCCGGACACTCGCTCTCCCGGACCCTCCCTTTCCTGGACCTTCCCTTTCCCGGATCCTCCCCCTCCTGGACCCTCTCCCTCTCAGATCCTTCCTCTCCCGGACCCTCCCCTCCCGGACCCTCCCCCTCCCGGACCATCCCCCTCCCGGACCATCCCCCTCCCGGACCATCCCCCTCCCGGACCATCCCCCTCCCGGACCATCCCCCTCCCGGACTATCCCCCTCCCGGACCATCCCCCTCCCGGACCCGCCCCCTCCCGGACCCTCCCCTCCCGGACCCTCCCTCTCCCGGACCCTCCCTCTCCCGGACCCTCCCTCTCCCGGACCCTCCCTCTCCCGGACCCTCCCTCTCCCGGACCCTCCCTCTCCCGGACCCTCCCTCTCCCGGACCCTCCCCTCCCGGACCCACCCTCTCCCGGACCCACCCTCTCCCGGACCCACCCTCTCCCGGACCCACCCTCTCCCGGACCCTCCTTCTCCCGGACCCTCCTTCTCCCGGACCCTCCTTCTCCCGGACCCTCCTTCTCCCGGACCCTCCTTCTCCCGGACCCTCCCCCTCCCGGACCCGCCCCCTCCCGGACCCTCCCCCTCCCGGACCCTCCCCCTCCCGGAATCTCCCTCTCCCGGAATCTCCCTCTCCCGGAATCTCCCCCTCCCAGACCCTCCCTATCCCGGACCCACCCTCTCCCGGACCCACCCTCTCCCGGACCCACCCTCTCCCGGACCCCCACTTTCCCGGACCCTCCCTCTCCCGGACCCTCCCTCTCCCGGACCTCTCCTCTCCTGAAACCTCCCTCTTCCGGACACTCGCTCTCCCAGACCCTCCCTCTCCTGGACCTTCCCTTTCCCGGATCCTCCCCCTCCTGGACCCTCTCCCTCTCAGATCCTTCCCCTCCCGGACCCTCCCCTCCCGGACCATCCCCCTCCCGGACCCTCCCCTCCTGGACCATCCCCCTCCCGGACCATCCCCCTCCCGGACCATCCCCCTCCCGGACCATCCCCCTCCCGGACCATCCCTCTCCCGGACCCTCCCTCTCCCGGGCCATCCCTCTCCCGGACCATCCCCCTCCCGGACCATCCCCCTCCCGGACCCCGCCCCCTCCCGGACCCGCCCCCTCCCGGACCCTCCCTCTCCCGGACCCTCCCTCTCCCGGACCCTCCCTCTCCCGGACCCTCCCTCTCCCGGACCCTCCCTCTCCCGGACCCTCCCTCTCCCGGACCCTCCCTCTCTTGGACCCTCCCTCTCCCGGACCCTCCCTCTCCCGGGCCCTCCCTCTCCCGGACCCTCCCTCTCCCGGACCTTTCCTCTCCTGAAACCTCCCTCTTCCGGACACTCGCTCTCCCAGACCCTCCCTCTCCTGGACCTTCCCTTTCCCGGATCCTCCCCCTCCTGGACCCTCTCCCTCTCAGATCCTTCCCCTCCCGGACCCGCCCACTCCCGGACCCTCCCCTCCCGGACCCTCCCTCTCCCGGACCCTCCTTCTCCCGGACCCTCCCTCTCCCGGACCCTCCCTCTCCCGGACCCTCCCTCTCCCGGACCCTCCCTCTCCCGGACCATCCCCCTCCCGGACCATCCCCCTCCCGGACCCGCCCCCTCCCGGACCCTCCCTCTCCCGGACCCTCCCTCTCCCGGACCCTCCCTCTCCCGGACCCTCCCTCTCCCGGACCCTCCCTCTCCCGGACCCTCCCTCTCCCGGACCCTCCCTCTCCCGGGCCCTCCCTCTCCCGGGCCCTCCCTCGCACCCCTCGCTAACTCACCCTCACTCGCTCGCCCACCCTCCCTCACTTGCTCTCCCTCCCTCACTTGCTCTCCCTCCCTCACTTGCTCTCCCTCCCTCCCTTGCTCTCCCTCCCTCCCTTGCTCTCCCTCCCTCCCTCACTTGCTCTCCCTCTCTCCTTCTCCCTTCCGCTCGCTCCCTCGCTCCCTCTCCCTTGCTCGCTCGTTCACTTTCCCTCCTTTGCTTGCTCTCCCTCCCTTACTCGCTCTCCCTCCCTTGGTTGCTCTCCCTCCCTCTCCCTCCCTTTCGCTCTCCCTCCATCTCCCTCCATCTCCCTCCCCACTCCCTCCCACACCCCACTCCCTCCCACTCCCCACTCCCTCCCACTCCCCACTCCCTCCCACTCCCCCACTCCCCCCTCTTCCCCTCTCCCACCCTTTACCCCTCTCTCACGTTCCCCTCCCCTTCTCCTCCCTCCCTCTCCCTATTCTTTTATCCTCCTCCCTCCCCTTCTTCTTGCTCCCTCCCCCTCCCCTCCCCTCCCCCTCTCCTCCCCCTCCCCTCCCCCTCCCCTCCCCCTCTCCTCCTGCCCTCCCCCTCCTCTCCTGCCCTCCCCCTCCTCTCCTGCCCTCCCCCTCCTCTCCTGCCCTCCCGCTCCTCCTGCCCTCCCCTCCTCTCCTGCCCTCCTCTCCTGCCCTCCCCTCCCCTCCTGCCCTCCCCTCCTCTCCTGCCCTCCCCCTCCTCTCCTGCCCTCCCCTCCTGCCCTCCCCCTCCTCTCCTGCCCTCCCCTCCTGCCCTCCCCCTCCTCTCCTGCCCTCCCTTCCTGCCCTCCTGCCCTCCCCTCCCCCTCCCCTCCAGCCCTCCCCCTCCCCTCCTGCCCTTCCCCTCCCCTCCTGCCCTCCCCCTCCCCTCCTGCCCTCCTCGCCCCTCCTGCCCTCCTCTCCCCTCCTGCCCTCCCCTCCCCTCCTTTCACTTCTCCCCTCCCCTTCAAATCCCTACCTCCCTCCCCTTCTCCCCCTCCCTCCCCTTCTCCCCCTCCCTCCATCCCCTTCTCCCACTCCCTCCATCCCCTTCTCCCACTCCCTCCATCCCCTTCTCCCCCTCCCTCCATCCCCTTCTCCCCCTCCCTCCATCCCCTTCTCCCCCTCCCTCCATCCCCTTCTCCCCCTCCCTCCATCCCCTTCTCCCCCTCCCTCCATCCCCTTCTCCCCCTCACCATCCCCTTCTCCCCCTCCCTCCATCCCCTTCTCCCCCTCTCTCCATCCCCCTCTCTCCATATCCTTCCCCCTCCCTCTCGTCCTCCCTCTCCTCTGCCCTTCCCTTATCCCCTCTTTCCTTATCGCCTCCCCCTCCCTCTCTCCTCCTCCTTCCCTCCCTTTCTCCGCTTCCTTCCCTCCCTTTCTCCGCTTCCTTCCCTCCCCTTCTTCCTCTCCCTTCCCTTCTCTAAATTCTCATCCATATCCCCATCCTGCAACACCCCCCCCCCCCCCCCCCCCCCCCCACAATGCAGAAGAGGCCCTTCGGCCCATTCAGTCGAATGCACGAAAGACCTTGCTCTGCCCAACTATTCCCACTTGCGAGCAGTTGACCCATAGCCTTGAATGTTAACAGAATGTTAGCACAACCTTTGATCCACCTGCCCCTTCACCTGCCCCTTCACCTACCCCGTTCACCTCCCACCCCTCTTCATTCTCCCCTTCCAGCTGCAGCAGTTCTTCAGGAATTGGTTCTCCTGCCAGTTGACCAGCGTTGCTCACTCGCCCACTGTACCACTCAGTCCCGTGTACCACTCAGTCCCGTGCAAAGTGTCCTTCTTGCTGTCGGCGATACTGCCCCCCCCCCGACCCCCTTGTCAGAGCCTAGTGAAACCCTGGGCCGTGTTGTATTGGCAAATTACCCTTGCTGAAAGCAAAACAATTATTCCCGCGTTTCAGTTGCAGCGTCGCATATGTTTAAATCGCTGCGCGGGTAACCTCCACATCACGGGTAACCTTTGACACCCCGTGTTTGGAGCCTCCATTCCTTTGCTGTTATCCCATTGGAGGGGAATGCTGCATTCTCATTCTTTCCAGTGTCGCCTTTCAGACTCAATTAGATGAGAAATTTATTACAGATGGTCGCTCGCTTGTGACTTCCACTCTGAAGTACCCGAGACACGGGGTTGGTGACGGACGGATTGGAGGGGGTGGCGGGGGGGGTGGGGGGTTGGGGGTGTGGATGTTGGAGAGCAGATCGAAGGCGAGAGCGAGCACATTGTGTGGTCGTGTAATTCACCGGACCTGATATCGAGCTATATGTAATTTCAGCAGGAAATGGAAAACGAGAAAGTGTATTATTTTAAAACATAGGTTATGAAATTACACCTTGCCAACTTCCATTTGCTGATAAAAAATGACAGGTTTTGTATCCCAACAGCAAATTATTTTTCAGCTCAGCCTGCCAACATCACTCGCTCCGAAATGTAATTTGGGGCCTACGAGAAAAAAGAAGCTCCAATTTGCGGTGGAAATTGTAAGCGACAGGTTATTATTTTGTGGCCTTGAATTCGAGCCACATTTTCTGATTTTTTTTTCTTCTAACTGTCAGGACACACAAGGATGTGTGGGGAGGTCAGGGAGAGAGAAGAAGTCGAGTCGCTTTCTACCTCAGCAAAGCCTCTTCAGACAATCCGCCTGAAGTTCCGTGCGTGCCGTTAGTCGAGAGGCTTTTCCCTCTGGGGACGTCACAACCAAGATGGGGAAGGGGTTTCGATGGCGTTGCTCCATGGTGTCCATAGAACATAGAACATTACAGCTCAGTACAGGCCCCTCGGCCCTCGATGTTGCTCCGACCTGTGAAACCACTCTAAAGCCCATCTGCACTATTGCCTTATCATCCATATGTCTATCCAATGACCATTTGAATGCCCTTAGTGTTGGCGAGTCCACTACTGTTGCAGGCAGGGCATTCCACGCCCTTACTACATGCACGTAATGAGATACAGACAGGCAGCTAATGAACACAGAGAACAGGACATAACCAATCAGCAGGCAGAACACTTGGGGGGTGGTTTCCCACTATACAAGGCACGAGGCACTCACACTCCGCCTCTTTCCACTGGGGACATTTACAGAGTGAGTCAGGGTGTATATATCACATAACACCTACAGCACGTGGCTAAGAGCTAGTCTGGTTCAGTCAGACAGAGTAATCACACTTAGGTTAGCAGAGAGTCGAACTCACAGAGAACTGAGCTAACTGTGTGACAGGTTCAATAAATCAAATTGAACTAACTTCAAGGTCTGGAGTAACTTTCAGTTAAAGCTGCATCAAGTTGCAGCCCGTATTATCTCAGTGTGCTTAACACGACACATGGCGGGATCATCTGAGGGAAAACAAGTATCTCTGTGAATGTGTTGTGGCCGCAAGAATGTTCTGGAACAAACTCTAGAAAGCTGCTGAAAGCAGAATTGCTGTCCTTCACCTCGGTTACGTACACCTTCCCTGCCATTGAATATGTGCTGCTATTTGGCCAAGAGGCTTGGCATTAGATATGGGTTGGCTTGATCAATGGCATTGTATCCTTTCTTGTACTGCTTCTGTCTTTTAAAAATAAATTTAGAGTAAGCAATTAAAGGGGTAATTTAACGTGGCCAATCCATCTCAGCTGCACATCTTTAGGCTGTGGGGGCAAAACCCACGCAAGCACGGGGAGAATGTGCAAACTCCACATGGGCGGTGACCCAGGGCCGGGATCGAACCCGGGTCCTCGGCACCGTAGGCAGCAGGGCTAACCACTACCCCACCGTGCCGCCCTGACAACTACCCCACCGTGCCGCCCTGACCACTTCTGCCTTGAGTGGATTGCCATTTTATTTTTTTGAAGGAGAGGAACTAGGTGTTGCATCAGGTTAGGGAGCACGAGTCTTTGACGTCTGGCACCTGGGGTATGAGCTCAGACTGATGAGATGTAATTCTCTGTCAGCTGACTGGAAGGGTCTTTATGTGATACGAGTTTGGGCTGTCTCTGTTGTCGTGATCTTTACATGGGTATGTACAGAAAGGGCTGATGGGTAATGGGAAGACCACAAGGGGGCAGCACTGGCGTGTATAAAAGGGGGAAGCAAGCAGCCCTCTGGGCTGTGGGGTGGATTAGACTGTGAGGAGAACAGAGGCAAAGATTTAGCACAGGGCTGCTAGTATGGTCAGTCCTAGTTGTAGAGCATAGAAAAGTTGTAACCTTTCTACTGGTACAGTTCTTAAAGTAAGAACTCATGCAGTTATTTAAGTTGTGTTGCTCAATAAACCTTCTATAAAACTTCTGGACGACTTTGAGCCTTCTTCCAAAGCCTCTACTGTAACTGAGTTGAGTAGCACAAATTTACCTGCCTGACAGGTGACAAAACACCTGACACAGCCCAATGTCTTTGATGGCTCCTGGCAGCAATGTCTTCAGCTGCCTTGACGGTACGCTGTGGAACTGCCTCCCTAAGACTCCAATCCCGCCTTTTAAGGTACTCTTTGACCAAACTCTGTCCTGCTATCACCTTCTGTGCACGGTGCCCAGTTTTATTTGGTAATGCTTCTTGAAACCACCTTACAGTGTCGGAAGGCAAAATAAACAATTTAGACCAGTATTCAGATTTCCTCATTTTATTGTTTTTATTTTGCTTCTGGGGTGTTAAAAGGCGCTATACAAATGCAGGTTGCCGCTGTTCCTGGAGCGGCAACACCTGATTTTTCCAGTAATTGGTGATCCCGTTCGGAGGCTCCAGCGCGGCTGATATGGGAAATTGAAAATAGGGACAGACCCGTCTCAGAGTACAGGGTGTCCTTCTGCGGTTCATCACTGAGCTGAGCCGAGGGAGATGAGTGCCGTGAAGGCTGTACTGTCGCTGGTCTGGGAAGGTGCTGAAATGGGAATTGTTGTCTTCCTCCGCGCCAGCATCCCTCATCTGATGAGTTTTTGTTTTAAAGAAAGGAAAAAAAGAGTTAAAAGTGATATTCGGGGCAGCATGGTGGCTCAGTGGGTAGCACAGCGTAGTGGTGATGTTACTGGACGGGTACCTCACAGGGGCTGGACTAATTCTCCAGGGACACGAGGTCAAATCTCACCAAAGCAGCTGTGCAAATTTAATTTCTTGAAATGCTAGCGGAGGAAATCTGCCATCCTTATCTGTTCTGGCCTACATGTTGTTCCAGACTCTGAACTGCCCTCTGAAATGGTTCCTGCCAGCTACTCCGCTATATTACACCACCACTGAAATAAGGTGGGTGTGTGCGCGCGCGCCTTCGCCACGTGGACTGCAGCGGTTCAGGGACGCACCTCGCTTCACAGGGTCAGTTAGGGATGGGCAACAAATGTTCGCTCACCTCCCAAGAATGAATAAAGAAATAAATTCACAACCCTTTGAGTTTTTCCCTCATCTCCATCCTCAATGGCCGGCCCTTATCAGGCCAAAGCATGGTAAAAGTTCGAGTTTCGGGCAGAGGGGGGTAGAAATGTGAATCGGTTGGAAACGATGAGAGATTTGTGTGCATTACACACTGGTTTCTGTTCTGACTGAAAGCTGCCTGAAATTATGTTCTGACGTATTTTATTATTCTCCCTTCCTTTCCCAGCTGGTGCTGGAAGCTCATAATGTCCCTGAGCTCTCCGCAGGTGTCAACTGTACCTTTGAAGACTTTGCCGAGGTGGCTGGCCTGGTGATGGGGAACATGATCCGATGTATTTCGCCAGCGGAGAAGGAGGTGCCTCAAATCCTGACAGAGGAAGGTAAGAGGTGCAGCGTGTCAGTTCAGACGCTATCGAGGGGGGGGAGGGAACTGGGACCTCATGCGGGGAGTGAGTAACTGCGGACACAAAGCTGCCAGACAGAGCTGTAAGTGGAAGGTTTTAGCGTTAACCTAATCAATTCCTCAAATTGGACACGGCTTCTTGTAGAACTTTCCAGCACAGAAAAAAAATATTTTGTCTATTCCACCTCTGAAAAAGTTGTCTCATCAGCGCACTGATTTTCACTGTTCTTAGTTCTGAAGGAAAACAAAATGTTGATTCATCCCTTTTATTTTGTTAAGACGCCATTGATCTGGTGACAGTATTGAATATCAGCATAAAACAAATGTTTCAAAAGGCATCAGTGATGCTCGGAGGACCTGCAGCTTCTGGAGGATATGAAACTCTGTCTGCTACAAGCTGTGCAAATTCTTTCCTTTTCCATAGCTGTGGTCCAAAGGTCCATCTTGGAACAGCGAACATTTTCCCTTTTAAATTCCTACGGCCCCATTGATGGTGGAAGCTGAAGAATAAACATTTGGCCTCTACCCGCTGAAGGATTGCAGCACCATGGGTGATGAGAGTGTTATTACAACGTGACATGTTTACATAGGAACTTACCATTCTAAATCTTTAATGGGAATACAAAGGTAGGGGCAAATGTTTATCTGCATTTGAAACGGGCTGCATTATGTGAGTGCCAAGTATCCCTTGATTGCTGAAGCTACTCCAAGTGACTTGACTGGTCTTGACTCTCCATGTGTGGAGCTCTGGGCAATCGTCTTGTAATATTATATTGCGTGCTTCTTTTTATTTTTGCGAACTGCTATTCTGTGGCATGCAGCCGTCATGCCCACAGCTGCACATCTCTACCACACGTTTGCATCCTCTACGAGCTGCAGATCCCCCATATCCGTACCCACACCATCGTTAGGTACAGTGAGGACGTTTCTGACATGTGCTGAAGCCATGGGGCATCTAATAGGAAGCACTTAAAAAGGTTTTGTCGGGCAGCAGGGTGGCGCAGTGGGTTAGCCCTGCTGCCTCACGGGGCCGAGGTCCCAGGTTCGATCCCGGCTCTGGGTCACTGTCCGTGTGGAGTTTGCACATTCTCCTCATGTTTGCATGGGTTTCGCCCCCACAACCCAAAAGATGTGCAGGCTAGGTGGATTGGCCACGCTAAATTGCCCCTTCATTGGAAAAAATGAATTGGGTACTCATAATTTATTTTTGAAAAAGGTTTTGTTTTAAATTTACAAGGCCCCCCCCCCCCCCCTTCCGAGAACATCCGCATTAATTTCAGTCACTTGCCTCTTTAAGCGAGACTTAGAATATAGAACAGTACAGCACAGAACAGGCCCTTCGGCCCTCGATGTTGTGCCGAGCAATGATCACCCTACTCAAACCCACGTATCCGCCCTATACCCGTAACCCACCCCCCCTTAACCTAACGTTTTAGGACACTACGGGCAATTTAGCATGGCCAATCCACCTAACCCGCACATCTTTGGACTGTGGGAGGAAACCGGAGCACCCGGAGGAAACCCACGCACACACGGGGAGGACGTGCAGACTCCGCACAGACAGTGACCCAGCCGGGAATCGAACCTGGGACCCTGGAGCTGTGAAGCATTTATGCTAACCACCATGCTACCGTGCTGCCTTGTTGCCATGTATAAAACCCGTGCCTTCCACTTATGTTTCTCGGTGCTCTGTATTGCACTGGGTGTCCGACTGGGCTCCAGTTGTCACTGTCAGGTATTGCAGCCCTTCTTTAGCTCAAAGCCTCTTGATTTTCACCGAGGGGTCATTATGTGATGAACGGTGTGTTGAAAATACACTGCAAACTGAAATTTGTACAGGCAAATTGCACTTAAAACAAATTGCACCCATTAAAATAAATGGGGAGAAAACTGGTACCTGGAGATGTCTTCTGATCAGACGGAAGAGATGTTTGGAGGACTAACCTACATTAAACCTAATAGAAAAATCAATTGCTGCTGAAACTATGTTTGACAGTTCAAGTGTGCACTGATGTGGCCGAGTACTGCACTGATCAATAAAGTACCAACTTTGCAATGGTTAAGATTATTTTTGCTGTCCGTATCTCTGTTGGAATCACTCTGTTGGAGGAGGGGAAGGTCTGAACTGGGGGCGATGCCTGAATTGTTCAAGCACCTGACCCTGGCACAGACTGAGTACTCACTCATCCTCCCCACGTATGACTGTGTCTCAGGTCTGTGTTTTTAAGCCGCTGAGGACTTCAGGGGAATTTCTACCTCCCCAGGCTGCTTGGATTTTTGTTTCCCCAGGTCTTTATTTGCTTCCCCCCCAGCAGGTTCTGTACAATCTTTGATTGCCTATTGGTTCTGTTGTCGTGCTTGTGTCCTCTGATATACACTTTCTGAATCCCTCCATCATGTAACCTCACCCTCTGAATCCCTCCGCTGTGCCTCCTTGCTCCCTGAATCCCTCCGCCGTGCCTCCTTGCTCCCTGAATCCCTCCGCCGTGGCTCCTTGCTCCGTGAATCCCTCCGCCGTGCCTCCTTGCTCCCGGAATCCCTCCGCCGTGCCTCCTTGCTCCCTGAATCCCTCCGCCGTGCTTCCTTGCTCCCTGAATCCTTCTGCTGTGCCTCCTTGCTCTGTGAATCCCTCCGCCGTGCCTCCTTTCTCCCTGAATCCCTCCGCCGTGCCTCCTTGCTCCCAGAATCCCTCACAGCCTGAATACCTCCATCGTGCAACCTCAATCCTTCAGTCCCTCCGCCATGACTCCTCACTCCCTAAGTCCCTCTGCCATGGCTCCTCGTTCCCTAAGTCCCTCCACCATGACTCCTCGTTCCCTAAGTCCCTCCACCATGACTCCTCACTCCCTAAGTCCCTCCGCCATGACTCCTCACTCCCTAAGTCCCTCCGCCATGACTCCTCACTCCCTAAGTCCCTTCACCATGACTCCTCATTCCCTAAATCCCTCCACCATGACTCCTCATTCCCTAAATCCCTCCACCATGACTCCTCACTCCCGAAGTCCCTCCACCATGGCTCCTCGCTCCCTAAGTCCCTCTGCCATGACTCCTCACTCCCTAAGTCCCTCTGCCATGACTCCTCGTTCCCCAAGTCCCTCCACCATGACTCCTCGCTCCCTAAGTCCCTCCACCATGACTCCTCGCTCCCTAAGTCCCTCTGCCATGACTCCTCACTCCCTAAGTCCCTCCACCATGACTCCTCGTTCCCCAAGTCCCTCCACCATGACTCCTCGTTCCCTAAGTCTTTCCGCTATGCCACCTCTGCCTTTGTTCCATATCCCTTTTGTACAGTTAATTCAAATAATTTTTATTTGAACAATCTTTGCCTTGAAAGTTCTAAGAGACTTGTATCCTTTTGGGAATGAGTTCTACGTTTCTACCACTCTATGTGGATGAAAATGCGTTTCCTGATTTTACACTGGAACGGCATGGCTCGAGTTTTAAGGTGATGCCCTACTTGTTTCGTATTTTCCCACGTGAGAAAATAGTTTCTGCGCTCCAGATTTCCCTGTCGGTGGAGTCACTTTGTGCAGTAGATGCCAAAAGGACAGAGACAGTTATAGTTTCCCTTTCGTTTCAGATTCCAGTTGGAATGTACAAGCCTTTAAACCTGCCTTGCTGATTGAGATCAGCAGTCTTTATAACCAGGTGCCATTTGGTTCTTGAGGAGCTGATGGGATAGAATTGGTTAGTAGCTAAACATGGAGACCACGTTTGAAGAAGCACTGAGGCGGACCTGTTGCTATGGACACAACGCGGTCGGGTTTCCATAATGGGCACAATCAGGATTTGGGTGAAAATTGCGAGGGTTTTGAGAAGTTTTTCTCCCTCAAGTTCTTGCTCAATCTTAGTTGCGTATTGCGGAGCGTGAAAACAGGCTGCGTTGTGAAAATGTGTTGTTTCGAATTTTGCTTCAATAGCTATTCCTTGATGTCTTGAAGTGTGGTGTTGAGAGATAGAACGCGTTCAGCCAGGCAGAGGAGAGAAGTGGTGGATGGGAATTGTCTGGGCCTCTTTTCGAGAAAGAAGCGAACGGCTCTCAGGCCATCCTGGTGTGGGGTGGGGGTGTAGAGAGATTGCACGTCCACGGTGAATAGAATGCGGTTAGGGCCCGCGAACTGGAAGCTGTCAATATGAAGCAGGGCATCAGAGGAATCCCGGATGTAGGTGGGGAGGGAATGGACCAGAGGATGGGCTTTAACAAAGAGTCATCGGACTCGAAACATTAGCTCTTTTCTCTCCCTACAGTTGCTGCCAGACCTGCTGAGATTTTCCAGCATTTTCTCTTTCGTTTCAGATTCCAGTATTCGTAGTAATTTGCTTTTACTGAAGTGTGGTAACTGGTGCAAGATGTGATTAGTGCAACTGAAGATAGGTTGTCACGGCAAATGTTCTTTCAGAGGGTTGGCGTAGACTCGAAGGGCCAAATGGCCTCCTTCTGCACCGTAGGGATTCTATGATTCTAATTGCAGAGTCAATCCACCATCCATGAGCAACCCATGGCTGAAAATGAGTTTGAAAGAGCCTGTTGGGGCAGCTGGCTGCCTATTTAGGCACAGGGGCGACCCATTTCTTAGTAAATCAGTAAAGAATTGCATTCGAAAGCTCGCAGGCTGTGCCTATTGGCATCCTTTTGTCCAGCTTAATTTGTAGGGCCCGTGAATGTGCTATGGTGATGCATTCCACCTGGGGGCGTGACAGATTTTTGGGGCATGACCAGCTTCGACGTGACTTTAAAATAAAATTCATGCAAAAGGTTGCAGAAGCTCGATTGACATTGAGCGTAATTTGTGCTTGGAACTCACTAATCGCTTGCTCCAGTAACGCTGACGGTGGGCAAATTGCGTGGAGTATGTCCAACTCCATTAAACGGAAACTCTGCCCCCACTCTCCCACTCTCTCGTTCCACTTTGATTTATTGAAAATCAGATTAACTTCAATTGAAGCGGTTGCTCAACGCCGTTTACTACTTCATCACCGTTAATGGGAAAAATAATATTAATTTTCAGGCCTCCCTCTCTGCCAATATTTTAATTACATCTTAAATTAAGTCACTGGTCTGACTCTCTGACGAGCTGATGTGCGCTAAATGCAGATCAGAATTACATTGAAAACGTGGAGAGATGCAAATAAATATTCACGTAATTAACTAGAAAAGATGTGCGTTGGACCCACCAAACGGGATAAGGTCTGGGTGTCCGTTAAACAGGGCATTTTCAACAAATTTATAATTAAATTCAAAAAAGAATTGCCGTCTAGCTCTTCACTGAAAAATATGTTCAGAATTAAAATAATGTTCGGCCCAAACTGGGAATTTCTGTGGCCCCCTTCCTGTTCATTCCCGCTATTCCCTGCCAAATCTGTGACCTTTGCCACCTAGAAGGATGTGGGCAGCAGATGTAGCGGGAATGCCACCACCTGCAAGATCCCCTCCAAGCCGCAAACCATCCTGACTTGGGAATGTATCGCTGTTTTTTCACTGTCGCTGGGGTCAAAACCCTGGAACTCTCTCCCTAACAGCACAGTGGGTGCACCTACAACTCACGGACGGCAGCGGTTCAAGAAGGCAGCTCAGCACCACCTCCCAAAAGCTATTTAGGGATGGGCAATAAATCCCGGTCTAGCCAGTCCCCATCCCATGAATTTTTTTTTTTTTTTAAATCCTCGCTTCCCGCCATGGGTCAGCGTTTTCACCTCTGAGTTGGACGGTTTGTGGGTTGAAGTCTCGCACTAGTCAGAATTCTAAGCTAACATCTGCTCCACAGAGGAAATGTTACGTGAGCAGAGGCACAGACTTTGAGATGAAATTCCTTCTCATCGTGTCGATGCGAAAGATTATTTGCCAGCCCAGGGGGTTCTCCCTAATGTTTATCGCCGGGACAACAACACCAAAAACAGATTATTATTATTAAATGGAACCTCGGGGTTTTTGTCTGTGGTCCGGATATAGTTGAAATAATCATCCGCGGGCAGCACGGTGGCACAGTGGTTAGCATTGCTGCCGAAGGCGCTGAGGACCCGGGTTCGAATCCCGGCCCTGGGTCACTGTCCGTGTGGAGTTTGCACATTCTCCCCGTGTCTGCGTGGGTTTCGCCCCCACAACCCAAAGATGTGCAGGTTAGGTGAATTGGCCACGCTAAAATTGCCCCTTAATTGGAAAAAATAATTGGGTACTCTAAATTTAAAAAAAAAAATAATAATTTTGAGGTCTTGGGAAAGAATGAATGGAGGTTATGCAGTGCACTATGCAAATCAGGGCTAAATATATCACATCCAGCCTAGGCATGTGGAATGGGTTGTGATTGAGTGACTGAGCTACCGCAGGGAAGAAGATCAATTTTCACTGCTGGATATGGGGGTGTTGGATGAGTATTAGGTTTGGCTGTGTTGTCTACTCCAAAGCACACAGGAATAGGAGCAGGCCATTCAGCCCCTTGAGTCTTTTCCATCTTTCAGGCAGATGGAGTATGACCTGCACCTTAACTTCATTGTCCAACCTTGCTTTTGACCCTTGAATACCCTCGTCTAACCAAAATCTGACCATCCCAGTTTTATTTTTACAGTTTTTCTCGAAGTATGAGCTATTCTTGTTTGTTTCCGTAACATTGTGTGCTGGCAGGAAACAGCCCAGCTTTAACAAACATATCCTGGGCCTATTGGAAGTATCCAGGTAAAGCCGTTCAGACTATAATTCTCCAAGAGAGCGCTGTAACAATGTAATATCGTTGTCTGTCGAGGCCTATACCCGTCATGGGTATCCAGTGGCAATGTTGTTTCTCTTTGTGCTGGTGGTGGGGAGAGCGGGTGAAGATCAGAAGAAGAGACATAATATTAATGACATTTAAAGGCGTTCGGTCTGTTCACACCCGGCGCGAATTGCGGTCGGATTTTCTTTTTGGATGTAACACCTGTAGGGGCTGGTTCAGCACGGTGGGCTAAACAGCTAGCTTGTAATGCAGAACAAGGCTAGCAGCGGGGGTTCAATTCCCGTACCGGCCTCCCCGAACAGGCGCCGGAATGTGGCGACTCGGGGCTTTTCACAGCAACTTCACTGAAGCCTACAATAAGCGCTAATTATTATTAAATGGAACCTCGGGGTTTTTGTCTGTGGTCCGGATATAGTTGAAATAGTCATCCGCGGGCAGCACGGTGGCACAGTGGTTAGCATTGCTGCCTAAGGCGCTGAGGACCCGGGTTCGAATCCCGGCCCTGGGTCACTGTCCATGTGGAGTTTGCACATTCTCCCCGTGTCTGTGTGGGTTTCGCCCCCACAACCCAAAGATGTGCCGGTTAGGTAGATTGGCCACTCTAAATTGCCCCTTAATTGGAAAAAAAAATTGGGTACTCTAAATTTAAAAAAAAGAAATAGTCATCCGCCTTCTCCAAAGTAAATGATAAAGCCTCTTCAGTGATATTGGCATAATTCCACCTCAGAAAGGAGCCTCTTTTGGACTGGGAGATGTGCGTGTCAAAGTCACACATGGGCTTGAATGGTGCACTCGGGGATGGAGATAATTTTCCGATACAGCTGGTGGACAGCAGCTGGCTACAGCTGTCCCGGCTGTATGGTTTCCAGCTGCAATCTGAAAACACGACAACCCCTTCCCAAACGCGCTTACCCCACCCCGCCTCCCCATGTCCAAAGCTGGCAGTCCGCACAGGGCCCGATGCACAGTGCACTCGATCTGAAGGAATTATCTCCCTCATCGTGCTGGCATCAGGAGGCCAGGTACTGGGTATTGTTCAGCCGACCATTAAAATGAAGTATTTAACAAGCCTGTCAAAACAATCAGGAGCAGATGGTTAACAATGAGCAGTGCTAACAGGAAATATATTATGTAAAATTCAGATAGATTAATTGTCAGTCATGATTTGCGTGGATTGATTTATCTCTCTCTTTGCTGCCGGGGAGCAGCTCTGCTCGATAGAAATGATGAGAGACGAGTTACGTGCCAGCACTCTGGTCATGGAGCCTCGCCCAATGGGAGGATGCTCTGGCCTGCTTGGTGATGGAGGTGGGCCTACCTGGCGCACAAGCCTTCTGATTTTCCACAAATTCGTTTTAATAGCTGGGAAATCGACCGAGCCCATGATTTGTGCAAGCTGACCTCTGCCCTCCAGCCCCGGAGCTCTCTTTATTGAATCGGGTTCCCGTGCGAGAGGCCTACTTCGCGACGTTTAACCCAGCGGGGCAGCCGGTGTGGCCTGACGCGTTAATGCCTCGGCCGCGCTCCGAGAGGCCATTCCTGCCAGAAGTGGCCTTGTGATTGTGGCCCCCTTCCCGCTCAGGCTAAGAGGAGAACAGAATGGAAGGAATGTGACACCAAATCTGTGTGTAAACCTCCCACCTTGAACTTCTCCGATCTCTGGGGAGAGGTCTGTTGGCCAACAATGATGACGATGGGTGTTATCTAGACGGCCTTGCCACCGCTGCAGGGTGTTTTCTCTTTACCTTGGAGTTGTTGGCACGGAGAGCAGCCAGCGTGGGCATCCACTGCCCCCGGCACTGGTGGAGCAGGGCTGTTTATCAATCCTGATAACATACGTACTGCCAGTCCGACTGTGTAAGCGCAGTGTAAAATCTACAACCTGAACTCCAGCTACAGTAAGTGCCGACCGTTGTTCACCCTTTTCCCATCCATTCCAGTCAACGTGGTTCACTGTGGAAATCCAATTCCACGGTTCATATCTCCTGTATAAAGCTAGCAAATGGCCCAATCAATGCAGCAGAGGATGATAATTACATAGTCGATGAGGTGAGAGACAGTAATTACATAATCAATAAAACAGGAGGGAAAACACAATACCAAGGTAGGACAAAGACAGCGAATGACTTAAGTCATCAATTAGGGAATGATAATCGAAAGCAAAGGTGCTTTTCACACAGTGGGTAAGTGCTCTGGACTGATCAGAGGTGATCTTAAATAACAGCAGCACCAGCAAGTCCAGCTGCTCTGCCGTGGCTCAGCGGGTAGCAGGCTCACCTCTGATTTGGAGCTGGGTTCAAGACCCACCCTGGACAATTGAGCACAAAAATCAAGGCTGACACTGCGGCACAGTGTGAGGTCATGCTGAACTGTCGGAGTCTTTTGGATGAAGGATTAAGCTAAAGTCGCTGGCTAGGTGGAGGTAATTGGAGGAGTGCAGATATGTCGAGGGGCTGGATGAGGTTAGGAGGGGGTGAGACTGTGCGGAACTTTCAGCAAAGGCAAGTGTGGTGGTATGAATGGGAGCACTGCCATTGGTGCAGAACATTGGTCTCCCATTGGCTCTGGCTGGTCATGTGTCTCTCGTCTGATTGGCTGGTACTAATCATGTGACTGCTCACCAATTGGTTGAGAGGCAAGTAGACCCCGCCTCCATGGCGGGGTATAAGTACCCAGAGTTCCCGGCAGTCGGCCTTTCTCTGTAGTCGACCACCGGGCCAACAACTAGCTGATTAAAGCCACAGTTTGGATCTTCATCGTGCCTCGCGTCCAATTGATGGTACATTAGCAAGAATCTAATTTGAGCGGCTCGGGGTGTTGAATGAACAGAACCTGGTGCGGTTCAGTAGACAGCAGGACTTCAAGGTTATGGATGGAAAACGTTAGAAAAACTCAAGGTCTGGCAGCATCTGTGGAGAGAGAAACAGAGTTAACGTTTAAAATCTCTGTGGCTCCTCTTCCTCTTATTTTCTCCACAGGCGCAGCCAGACCGTGAGTTTTTCCAACATTTTCTCTTTTTATTTCCGATTTCCAGCCTCTGCAGTATTTTGCTTTTACTCAAGGTTACAGAGACTGGAAGATGGAAGTTCGACCGGGAATTCATCGGAATAGTCCTGTAATAACCGGAACCAGATGGGCTGAAGTGGGGATGGGGAGACGGGCAACGTTGTGAAGGTGGAAGTAGGTGGTTGTTGCTGATGGGAGCGGATATGGGTTTGGAACTAACGGGCCAAGTCGGATGCCAAGCTTAGAAAGTTCAACATCGGGCAGTGGCCGTAACGGAGGACGGAATGTTAAAATATATCTATTTTTAATCAAATTTTTCCGATTTATACATAATACAAAACAACCAAACAAAATAAACACCCCACTCACACCTACAACCCACCAGACCAAACCCTAACCCCATCTGAAACACAAACTTAATCCCCCACTTCCCCTCAACCCCTTACCAACTAACGGTGACCAGCTCTTTGAAGTACACAATAAATGACTCTCATCTCCGGAAAAACCCCTTAATTGCTCCCCTCATGGGGTACTTGACTCTCTTGAGGGACAGGAATTCCATCGGAACCCCCAGCTACACTGAGGCACTGGGTGGCGTTGCAGACCGCCACCTCAGCTGTACTCGCCTCCGGGTAATCAGCCAGGACATCGACCCCTGCCCATGTCTGCAGCCCCGGCGATCCCAACAGCCCAAATATGGCCACTAAGGGACAGGGTTCCAGCTCAACTTTCAGAATCGCTGACATGGTGCTGAAGGAGACCCAGAACCCCTCAAGCTTGGGACACGACCAGAACATGTGCACCCGATTGGCCCAGACCCCTTGCACAGCGCGCGCACTTGTCCTCCGCCCCTGCCAAAGAACTGACTCACCGTGGACTTGATCAGGTGAGACCTGTAGACTACTTTGAGTGGGATTATACCAGGCCTCGCGTACGGCGACGTGGAGTTCGCCCTCCACAGGACGAAGGACGAAGTTGATGCTGCCATTGGACCAGGAGCTAGTGTTGTCCAGTCAGCACAGGGGCGATGGGCCTTGGGAAGCAAGCATGTGTTCTGGATGAGCTCAGGTTTACGGAGGGTGGAAGAACAAAAGGACAAACAGGATCTGCATCTATATTATCCCCAAAAGCACATTACAGCCAATGAAGTAGTTTTGTAGTATCCTGACTGTAGTAATGTGGGAAACGTGACAGCCACTTTGAGATGCAACAAACAGAAATATGATAACATAGGAGTGGAGTAGACTGATCGGCCAATCGAATCTGCTCCTCCATTCAACTCGATCATGTCTGACCTGCGACCTGAATGACATTTTCCTGCATCAACCCCTGAGTCCATTGGTATCTGGAAATCTATCGACCTTTGCTTACTCAATGACTGAGCCTGGACAGCCCTCTGGTGTAGAGAATTCCAAAGATTCACCAGATCCTGAGTGAATAAATTCCTCCGAATCTTCTCTTATTCTGAGACAATATCTAGACCACCACACAGAGGGGAAACATTCTTCCTCTCATTCTTCTGAACACCAGAGAATTTAGGCCCAGTCCCACAATCTCTGATTAGCTGTGGCTATTTTTAAATGTAAAAGTTCAAAAGTTACGAAGAAGAATGGGTCTTGCTCTCTCCTGGACTCTCTCCCGGACTCTCTCGCGCGCTCTCTCTCGCGCTTTCTCTCGCGCGCTCTCTCGGACTCCTGTCTCTCTCGGACTCGCTCTCAGACTCGCTCTCGGACTCGCTCTCGGACTCGCTCTCGATCTCACTCTCGGACTCTCTCTCGGACTCCTCTCTCTTGGGCTGTCCCTCGCGCTCTCTCTCGCTCTCTCTCTCTCTCGCTCTCTCTCACGCTCTGTCTCGTGCTCTCTCTCGCGCTCTCTTCGGCTCTCTTTCGGGCTCTCTTTCGGGCTCTCTCTCGCGCTCTCTCTCGCGCTCTCTCTCGCGCTCTCTCTCGGACTCTCTCTCTCGGGCACTGGGTCTCTCTTGGGCTCTCTCCCGTGCGCTGTCTCGCGCTCTCTCTCGGGCTGTCCCTCGCACTCTCTCTCTCTCGAGCTTCTATCAGGCGATGCCAGTGTGTCACTGTGCCCAGATACCAAGCACCCAGACCTCCGATTACCTGGGACCCCCCCCCCACTGCCAAGTGTCATCCCATCTGGTCACCATTTGTGGGGGGCCAGTGCTAACTGACACTCTCTTTGGTGAGACTTTTAGTTTCAGTTAGATCTGGCGTTGGCAGAGATAAGTGAGCTTTTAAGCTCACGTACCCCTGCAAATCATGGGCGGGTCAGATCACAATGTCTCACGAGATCTTATTAGATTTCGCAAGTTCTCGCGAAGCATAATGAAGAGTAAGGAAGAGTCCTCTCGCTGGATCTCCTCCTGCGTGCCCTCCCGATTCGGGCAGGTCGCAGCCAGTTAATGGCACCCTGGAATGGGACACGGTGCAGAGTGTGGTCTGGCCAGATGTGTACACTTTAAGCTTGACTCCCTGTGCTGCAAGGTGGGGGGGATGTTGGGGAATGGTGGTGTACCGGTAATATGACCGGGCTAGGGTCATAGGTGCAAATCTCACATGGCCACCTGGAACGAAACAGCTAGTCTCAGTGATGTTGACCACTAAGCCATTATTGTTGGCCGTAAAAAAAACCCATCTTGTTCAGTGGTGTCCTTTAGGGAAGGAAATCTGCCTCCCTCACCCAGCGCCGGCTCTAGGGTTGCTGGCGCCCCGGGCAAGCTGAACTTCGGCGCCCTTGGGGGGGGGGGAGGGCCGAGGAGGGGCGGCGGGGGGGGGGGCCGAGGAGGGGCGGCGGGGCCGAGGAGGGGCGGGGGGGCGGACCCGAGGGGGGGGGCGGACCAGAGCGGGGGGGGGGCGGACCAGGGGGGGGGCGGACCAGAGGGGGGGCGGGTGGGCGGACCCGAGGGCGGGGCGGGGGGGCGGACCCGAGGGGGGGCGGGGGGGGGGGACTGAGCGGGGGGGCGGGGGGGGGGACTGAGCGGGGGGGGCGGATCGATCCGGGGGGCCGCCCTGGGGGCGGGCGGCCACCGCGCATGCGCTGGTTGGCACCAGCCCAACTGCGTATGCGCGGGACCCGAGTCTCTGGCGCCCCCGAGCACATGGCGCCCCGGGCGACTGCCCGAGTTGCCGGTGCCTTGAGCCAGCCCTGCCCTCACCTAGTCTGGCCTGGTCCACATGTGGTTGACTCTGAAATGGCCTGACAAGCCACTCCGTTTCAAGAGCAATTATGGATGGACAACAAATGCTGCTGCCCACATAGAAGGCTGGAGAAAAAGGTCTGCACAAGCCCCTCTAGATTTCCCCTCTAGCGATTCTTCTGGGGGATTTTCTTTTCTGTCCATGTGGCTTCCTGCCCAGGTGAGCAGCCAGGTACTTCACTTGTTTCTTCATTGTTTGCCAATTTGACCATTGAGCTACAGAATTCAAGTCATTCATTTATGTTCAGAAGACTGCACCCATCCTGTCCCCGCTTGAAGCCTAACGTTAAAATGACTCCAAAGCATTTGACCCCTTGAAGGACAAATGCTCCCTGATCATCCAATGTAATGGCACAGACCTTCAGAGTTTTTATCCAGTGTCATTGGCTGGTAACCCTCACTCAGGCACACCCCCCCCCCCCCCCCCCCCTCCACCTACAGTGTCATCATGTCCCATGAATACAGTTTACCACCCGTCCTTGCTAATAGGTTGACCATTAAATTGGAGGAAATTTATTTGATCCCGTTTTGAAAGGATTAGTTCAACTGCTGAGGTGACTGCTTTTTCTCCCTTATTCTGCCAGCAAACAGGTTTTGCCCAATTTCTGGGCTCTCTGGAGTCTTGTTAAATTTCAGCGCGGGTACTCCAGTTCAGGAGTCGCAGCCCCAACCAAACATGATCTAAATAAAACAGCCTTTTTCTATCGACACATTCTGAGCTTCTCAGCTGTGCTGACAGGAGCTACTTTGTGAATAATTAGTATGTGACGCCAATTAGCAATGATCTCCCGGAGCTAGGTTGAAGAGGCCGTTCTAGTCCCTTCCCCGGCGTAAACAGTGTTGTTTCATCAAGATTGCATTTCTCAAGATTCTTCCTCCTTGCCTTTACCCTGAACGCACATGCAAAATTTAAAAAATGATTTACAGGATCAGTCAATGCAACGTGAGCACAATGTTGGCCAATAAATGCCACTCTAATCAGGTTGGGTGTCATACTATAATTTCTTTCGCACTTTAATGTGATCCAGTCTGTACCTCACAAATCGCCTAAAATTCACCTGATGAAAGTTGACTGCTGATACATATTTAAAGGTGGTACAGTGGTTAGCACTGCTGCCTCACAGATCCAGGGACCCGGGTTCAATTCCGACCTCGGGTGACTGTGCGGAGTTTGCACTTTCTCCCCCGTGTCTGCGTGGGTTTCCTCCGGGTGCTCCGGTTTCCTCCCACAGTCCAAAGATGTGCACGTTAGGTGGGTAGATCATGCTGAATTTCCCCCCTTAGTGTCCAGCGGTTGGGTAGGATTATGGGGTTACAGGAATGGGGCTGCGGAACATGCCTGCACCGGGTGTTCTTTCAGAGGGTCGGTGGGGACTCGATGGGCTGATTGGCCTCCATCTGCGCTGTAGGGATTCTATGATGAATTGTAACAGTCAAAGCTCAATACATCTCATGGACAGAATTCATTTTTGTTCTGATTTGGATTTATTTTGCTGTGTAAGTGCACAGGCAGAAAACTGACCCACTAAATGTAGGATTAGTAAGAGGCCATTCATCCCTTCTAGGGTGCTCTGCTGTGCCAGTGAATTGAGATTGTGGCTGATTTGTACCTCGACTCCATTTACCTGCCTGTGCTCCGTATCTGTTATCATACTTATCAAAAGAACAAATCTCAGGGTGGCACAGTGGCTAGCATTGCTGCCTCACGGCGCCGAGGTCCCAGGTTCAATCCCGGCTCTGGGTCGCTGTCCGTGTGAAGTTTGCACATTCTCGCCGTGTTTGCGTGGGTTTCGCCCCCCGCAACCCAAAGATGTGCAGGGTAGGTGAATTGGCCACGCTAAATTGCCCCTTAATTGGAAAAAATGAATTGGGTACTCTCTTTTTTTTTTAAAAAGAACAAATATATCATCAGTTTTGGCATTTTCAATCGATCTCCAGCCTCGCCAGCGTTTTGAGGGGAGGAGCCCCAGATTTCCACTTCGCTACATGTGGAAGAAATACATCTCCCAGGCACGGCCCTGCTTTGATTTTCAGGTTTGTCTCAAACTCCTTCCAGACAGAGAAATTGTTTCTCTTTATCGACCTTTCAACATGCTTTAACCGTCTAAAGCATCTTAACTGGATCACCCTTTAATCTTCTATATTTGAGGGAACACAAACCAAATATGAGTTAGAAACGTAAAAACTTAGAAAAGAGGAGAAGGATTAGGCCATTCAGCCCTTTGAATCTGTTCCGCCATTCAACATGATCATGGCTGTCCCTCTATCTCAGCACTCCCACACACTCCCCATATCCCTTGACGTTTTTGGAGTCTAGAAATGTATCCATTTCCTCCTTAAATATGTTCAGTGATTTGACCGCCACAATCTTCTGAAGTCGAGAATTCCACAAACTCGCCTCCCTCTGAGTGAAGAGGTTTGTCCTCATCTCAGTCCTCAATGGCTTACCCAGTATCCTGATGCTGTGACCCCTTGTTACACCCCCCCCCCCCCCCCCACCTGGATAAACAACATTCCTGCTTCCAGTTTGCCAGCCCCGTCAGAATTTTGTATGTTTCAATTAGATTCTCTCTAATTCTTCTAAATTCCAATAAATATGGGTCTAGTCCACCTAATCACTCCTTGTACCACAATCCTGCCATCCCAGGAATCAGCCTGATAAACCTTCGCTGCATTCCCTCTATGGCAAGTGTATCATAGAACTCATAGAATTTACAGTGCAGAAGGAGGCCATTCGGCCAAGCGAGTCTGCACTGGCCCTTGGAAAGAGCACTCCATTTAAGCCCACACAAGACTATCCCCGTACCCCAGTCACCCCACCTGGGGCTGTTTAGCACAGGGCTAAATCGCTGGCTTTGAAAGCAGGCCAGCAGCACGGTTCAATTCCCGTAACAGCCTTCCCGAACAGGCGCCGGAATGTGGCGACTAGGGGCTTTTCACAGTAACTTCATTTGAAGCCTACTTGTGACAGTAAGCGATTTTCATTTCAGTTCATTCACTTAACTATTTTGGACACGAAGGGTAATTTAGCATGGCCAGTCCCCCTAAACTGCACATCTTTGGACTGTGGGAGGAAACTGGAGCACCCGGAGGAAACCCACGCAGACACTGGGAGAACGTGCAGACTTCGCACAGACAGTGACCCAAGCCGGGAATCGAACCTGGGACCCTGGAGCTCTGAAGCAACTATGCTAACCACTGCGCTACCGTGCTGCCCACCATTCTTAGATAAGGAGACCAAAACTGCACGCAGTACTCCAGGTGTGGTCTTACCGAGGCCCTGTGCAGCTGCAATAAGACATCCTTGCCTCTGTACTCAGGTTCTCTTGCGATGAAGGCCGACCATTTGCCTTCCTAACTGCTTGCTGCACCTTTATGCTCACCTTCAGTGATTGGTGAACAAAGACACCCAGGTCCCTTTGTATGTCAGCTTTCCCCAATCTATCACCGTTTAAATTATACCCTGCCGCGCTGTTTCTCCGAGCTGCTATTCTGGTGCCCATAGACTTTGCTGTGCTGGAGGCCAAGTGTGATTAACCTCTGCCTGATTGCTCCTGCTGTGGAGCAGGTAATGTGCTGGAAACAAGCTCGCTTTGTGGGGATGGGAGTATTGACACCAGCAGAATGTGAACTTCTGAGGACCCCTTAGTAGAACAAGGTGCTTTGTGCATGGGGAGGAGTTGAGGATAAGACCTGTCCTGGACAGGGTTTGATATTTTTAGGCACAACACTGATAATAAATAAAAATAAATAACCTTTATTGTCACAAGTAGGCTCACATTAACACTGCACTGAAGTTACTGTGAGAAGTCCCGAGTCGCCACATTCTGGCGCCTGTTTGGGTACACTGAGGGAGAATTCAGAATTCTCAGCTGGTACAGGAATTGAACTGGTGCTGCTGGCCTTCATCTGCGTCACAAGTCAGCTGTCTAGCCCACTGAGCTAAAACAGCCAGATACAGCGTGAAGACTGACTATGGCCCCAAATATCAAGCTGGAGGCTCCCCTGGAATATGTTTTACTGCGATGGCTTATACAATTCCTGATTGGTGCCGTGACGCACCACAGCGGTTTCCCGGCCTCCTCAGGAGGTGCCTCCATCAAATTTGAATGTTATTTATTGAATATGGTGACCAGCTTTGACAGGCTCGACACGTTAGCTCCTTTCTCTCTCCACAGATGCTGCCAGACCTGCTGCGATGTTCCAGCATTTTCTGTTTTTGTTTCAGATTCCGGCATCCTCAGAAATTGGTAACAGGGAGGAATGCTGCCCGTTAGACTGGGTGGGAAGTGTGCAAATGGCTTTGACGTTGCGGACAGGCTTTGCTCCAGCTATTGACACTCTGTACCCTAGCAAGTTAATCTCTGATGCTGCGAATGCTCATTTGTCTTTGTTGAGCGTCAGATTGCATTGCGTGATTCGAGCGAAGCATACCTGAAGCATTGCAGCCTCAAATAATAGAGGAGCTTGCGGACATATCGCATTGACCTCAATATCGTAACCAGTGTTTTAATTCCAGCACTGCCTCTTTGAACAATTCAGCTGTGCCACTGAAGTTTAACCCGCCTGAATTAGATAATTATAAATATATTTATTTACAATCAATCACTTGCAAACAATTACGATTCTGAGTTTGCTCCCATGAGTGAAATTAATCTGCCAGTGGAGCAATTTGTTTTGTACATTGATAAATTCTCCATGTTTAAGAAAAATGTTAGTTTGTTGCTTGATTGCTCAAGTACCCCTTGGAGCTTCCAGAACAAGAGGTTATTTTCCATTTTACGTAAGACTTGCCCAGTTGATTTAGCTTCTTTCCAAGTGTAAATAGATTGTTTTTTTGGAGCACTGGGTTAATAAGAGAACGGCATAATCGTTGCCTCACCTCGTGAGCTAGCAATTAGACTTTTCAGGTCTGAATACAGAACCTGCGTGACTGAGGAACACTTGATGGTTTCTAAGACTTTAGCATTTTATAAATGAATAGCGAATGGCATAGACCAAATCCCTTTCCACGTGGAATAGACTATAGCTTTTAGCAGGATTCTGAGTGATATGGGGATGGAGCCAGTGGAACTGGCCATCTTACTAATCACTGCGTGGAGTGTCATGTGAGAGTACCTTTAAGAAATGGATGTTTGAGCAATGTACCTTTAAGAAAATAGTGATGTCAGAGAGTGGGTGGAGCTGAGCTCAGTTCGGCCATTTTAAAGTTAGTTCTGAGTTTTAGTTTCAGTTTTGAAGAAAGCTTGGGTGTGGCTGTGAGCTGCATTGCTGGTGATCTTTGCCATGAAGGATTATCTCTTAATCCTTTAGTGAAATCAGAATTGTAAAAAGGTCTCAGTATTGAATATAAATCTAATGCGCTTCTGTTTGAAGGATTTGTTAAGACTTTTGGATGTGTAAAGGAACAGTTTGCAGGATTGGGTAGTGTTGTATTATTTTCGGGGTTCTCTTTGAAGTAAGGGGTGCTAAGAGATCCAATGTTTATTTAAAAGGTTCATTTGAGTTCATGGAATAAACATTGTTTTGTTTTTAAAAACCACGTGTCCATAATTGTAATACTACACCTGGGGAACACGCCGTGTGCTTCAAAAGCAACAATCCATTAAAGGTGGGGGTTGGTTGAACTCCATGATACATTTTGGGGTTCTGAGAACACCTCTCCCATAACAGGAGGAACACAGACTCCAGCAACAAAGTGCAGCAGCACCGATGGAAGACCCTGCAGAATAAGCCCAGCCGGCCACAGGGCAGGATCAGAGGCCAGTGTCTGCACCAGCTGTGCAGGGGGCACGAAGGTGCCGGAGAAGAACATGGGGTTACCGGACTGTGTGTCGCTCATGGAACTGTTTGACACAGTGTGCCGTCGAAGACTCCGCCTTACGAAGGAGACTATGTGGCATCTGTGCGTTGCCCTTGCAGGCTTGGCTCCATGTAACGGGTCGGACACTCACTCCCTGTGGCCATCAAGGTCCCAGCAGCCCTCAATTTCCAAGGAACAGGGTTATTCCAGGATTCCACGGGTATTTTACAGGCATCCGCCCATAAGTGCATCCATGTGGTGATGTTTGCACTCTGTGCATGGGCTCTGGACTGCATCCACTTTGACTTGGACTAGGCCCGGCTGGATGAGAGGGCTGGTCTGTCACAGGTTCATGGTGTGACCGACTGCACCCATACTGCTCTCTGCGCCCCTGGCCCCTGGGAGTCCCCTTCATCAACTGGAATGGGTTCCACTCCCTCAATGTCCAGCTGCTGTGTGACCGCAAAATGCGTTTCATAGAAAATAGGAGGAGGCCATTCGGCCCTTCGAGCCTACACCACCATTCAATAGAATCATGGCTGATCATGCAAATTCAGAATCTCACTCCCGCTTTCTCTCCATACCCCTTGATCCCTTTAGCCGCAGGGGCCACGTCCAGCTCCCTCTTGAATATATCCAACGAACTGGCCCCAACAGGTAGAGAATTCCACAAGTTCACAACTCTCTGAGAGAAGAAGTTCTTCCTCATCTCAGTCCTGAATGGCTTACCCCTTATTCTTAAACTATGACCCTATAGTTCTGGACGTTCCCAACATCGGGAACATTCTTCCCGCATCTATCCTGTCCAGTCCCATCAGGATTTTATATGTTTCTGTGAGATCCCCTCTCGTTCTTCTAAACTCCAATGAGTACAAGCCCAGTCGATCCAGTCTTTCTTCATATCTCAGTCCTGCCGTCCCGGGAATTGGTCTGGTGAACCTTCGCTGGACACCCTCAATAGCAAGGATGTCCTTCCTCAATCTAGAAGATAAAAACTACAAACCATACTCAAGGTGTGGCCTCACCAAGGCCATGTCTAACTGCAACAAGACATCCCTACTCCTATACTCAAATCCTCTCACTATGAAGGCCAGCATGCCATTAGCTTTCCTCACCGCCTGCTGTACCTGCATGCCAACCTTCAGCGACTGTTCCACCATCACACCCGGGTCTCGTTGCACTTGCCCTTTTCCTTAACTGCTACCATTCAGATAATAATCTGCGTCCTTGTTTTTGCCACCAAAGTGGAGAACCTCATATTTACCAACATTATATTTCATTTGCCAAGTGATTGCCCACTCAGCCAGTCTGTCCAAGTCACCCTGCAGCCTGTTTGCATCCTCCTCACAGACATGTATGCGCCCATTTCCCTGGGAGCGTGCATGACAACTACATCCCTAGTCAGCCACAAATCTCTGGACTCTGCAAAGGGCACCATAAGCTACAGGGATGGTTCCATGAGCATGAGATACCCCTCAGGTCATGGCTGATGACAGCAGTGTAAAGGCCATACACCACAGCGGAGGCTAGATACAATGAGGCGCACTGTGCCACATGAGCTGGCATCTTGCGATACATTGGTCCGTTGAAGTTGTGGTGCTGCCGCCTCGACAGGTGCGGTGAGGCCCTACAATACAGCCACAGAGGGCCTTCTGCATTGTCATGGTCTGCTGTGCCCTCCACAATCTGGCTCTGCAGCGGGGCGAGGAGCTTCCTGAGGACTACCTCGAGGAGTGGCACGTGTCCTCGGACGAGAAGGCCTTACCGAAGGACACAGAGAAAGAGCCCACTGAGGAACCTGAGGGTGGAGGCCAGGCGGGGCTGAGGGTGCACATGGGGAGGAGGGCGAAAGATGCCTTCATTGCTTCATACTTTATGGAGGACGATTAGCTCCCAGTCTGGCAGTGTGACCCCTCTGCCACTTGGGGATGAAAGTGGCTGAGCTCTCACTCATCAAGGTGCTGGGGATGGGGAGTCCTTGAGGGCCTGCTGCCCGGTCACTGCAGAAGGGCGATGACAACTCGCCGTGAGGAAGGATCTGTCATGTTCCTCAGCTGCTGCTCATGTTTGACTCCTGTCCGTCTGCTGGCGGTACACTCGCCGACTCGCGTCTGAGGGAGGTTCGAGGCTACATTCCTTTGCTCTAGAGGGGGATCGGGGGGCGAGGGTCTAGGGTTCACAGAATCATGCCTGTGTTCCATCGCTGCGATTGAAACATTCACCCTGAGAGGGCCTAACCGTCTGCCTGACATTGAGGACCAGTGAGAACAACTGCTTCCAGATAGGGCGAATCGCCACAACACTGGGAGGAGGGTTACAGAATGTGAGGCGTTAAAAGTGGGGAAGAACAATAATAACATAGTGACGTCTAAAAATGTGACAAATGACAATGTCCCTCAACTACCGGTGCCGAACTTCACCCATGCTCACGCTGTACCGCTACAATTCCTTAGCGTGGCGAACTGTTCCGCTGAGTCTGGACGTGTTCCCTTGATGCACTTCAGAGGTGGTGATGGCCTGGGTGGTATTGAATGGGTGGTGTCCATGGGGTGGTTCCGAATCTCAGGGGAAGGTTGGGAGGCTCGGTGATTCTAAATAGTTGTTCCTCGTCGCCTGCTCCCCGTGTCCTTAGGTTACGTTCAATCACAAGGAGTTGTTTAATTGTTGAGACCCATCAAATGGATGTTTCAAGCTGTTGTGAGGAATATTTTATATGAAACGCATTAAATAATGGACACATAGTGTGGAGGGGGGGGGGAGGGAAGAAGAGAAAAAAAGCTTAATCCCGAGTTAATAATCTGGAATCAAATATGTGATAAAATAAGAGTAATTGTCATGTCCTTTACAGCTAAGTGCACTTAAGGGTTTTCATCACTTTAATATTAAGTGTCATGTTAATGGGGCTGTCAATCATAGTCTTTTGCGAAGACACTTAGATCAGCTGCTGAGGTATTGCAACGATCATTAGCTATTGTGTTCGCATTGGGCTGTATCACTGTCTGTCTGTCCAGGTGGGAGAGATGTCCAGAATTGAGGCCTATTTTTTTCAGATTGCTGGATAATTGCCGACAATCGCATTCCCATTACCAGCTGAATAGTTTCTTTTGTCGCTGCCTTTTAGTCAGTCGGCTCTCAATTATCAAATCTGGCAAAGAGCGACTTGCATGTACACAGCACCATTTGCAACCTCAGGACCTCCCAAATCTCTTTGCAGAAATGGCAGAAGCTCTTTGGTGAAGGAGGAGGTAACCATTGGCGGATACAAAAAATGCGAGCATCTTGTTGACATTATGAATAGCGGCTTCGAGCCAATAATTGAAATTGGAAATTGGTTTATCGTCAATAATTGCAACCCCACACGACTGACACTTCAATAAAGGAAGTAGATATAGAACTGGTTTAAAAAGCCTTAGTCCGCACAGACACACAATAACTCACCATTCTGATTGAACCCTGAATCAAGCCCATGTGGCCTTGTCCTTCACACAGCTCTGGAACCTCGTTTGGCCTTGAAATTCAACAAGCTGTCTAACCCTAACCCCCACCCCCTTACGAAGTCTTTCATCCGCGCCAGCAATGTGCTCGTTATTTCCTATTCTAGGTGGAACAAGTCGCTGTTGACAGAAAAGGGTTGCCTTTAGTTTTGTTTTCCTGCAACATTCGCCCCCTCCTGTCAAATTCTTTCCCCTCCCAATATTTTCTCTGCCCCAGCATCCTCTCCTCCCTCTCGGGCGTTCTCCATCCCACACAAAGTCCCATCTTCAATAATCTCTTATTTGCCCCAACCCCTCACTTACCACCTTCCCAATTCCCATCCTTCCCACCTTTCCCGAAGAGGCTCAGTTACGGTCCCACACTTTGCAGGTGGCCTCCAGCATGGGTCAAATCTACGTCGGCAGCCGTTCCTCTTGTGTGCATCTGGACTATGATTTTTGGGGACCATTCCACACGAGAGAGTTTAAAAAAAAAGAAATGGAGGTATTTCAATATCATTCGAAGTGAAAGCAATGCTTTGTTGCTTAAGATAAAGTACTATCACCAATCTTGCAGCATATAAGTGCCACGGTAGCACAGTGGTTAGCACTGTTTCTTCACAGCGCCAGGGACGTGATGCCAGGAATTCTGCACATTCTCCCCGTGTCTGCGTGGGTTTCCTCCGGGTGCTCCGGCTTCCTCCCACAGTCCAAAGATGTGCAGGTTAGGTGGATTGGCCGAGATAAATTGCCCTTGGTGTCCAAAAAGGTTAGGTGGGGTTACTGGGTTACGAGGATAGAGTGGAGGTGTGGGCTTAAGTAGGGTACTCTTTCCAAGGGCTGGTGCAGACTCGATGGGCCGAGTGGCCTCCTTCACTGTAAATTCTATGATTACAGTACCAGGGAAAAGAATCTGCAGAATTTCCTCATTGACGTTGGGGTAGTGAGTTGGGGAAACTTGCTGCCTTTATATTAATTTGCAGAATAAACAATATAGAAGGTGGCCATTTGGCCCATTATAACCTCTGATGGTTAATTGGAAGGGCTAACCAATTAGCCCTGCTTTTTCCCCACAGTGCTGCAATTTATTTTACAATTCAAGTATTTATCAAATTCTCTCGAGCAGCCACTGAATCTGCTTCCACCGCCCTTTCTGGCAGCGAATTCCAGGTCATAATAAGTTTAGTGCAGAAAAAAGAGAATTGCTTTCCTCGCGTTGCCAATACATTCTCGATGAAGTTTGGAAATCGGCATTCCTCGGAATAATGAACATTCCACAGGGACGATTACTCAAGCCACGGCGGGGGAGCCCCGCAGCGGAGGGGAATCAGTATTGGCTGTTGTGCTGCCTGCCCTAGTCGCTGTTGCCAAAGTTGTGCGTGGAAGGGCACAGTTAGAAAATGGAGTTAGAGCTAATTCCTGGCATCAGCGATGCAAGACAGACACCTTCAAAACCATGCTGACCAACAAATGTCCTTTAACTGTGCGATGACGATCAGAGTCAGAAACATGCAATTGTTTATAAAAATCTAACTGGGTGGAATGATCTTTTCTTCCATTTGTAACTTGTCCTCTATTTCCTGACTGAAAAATGAAATAATATTTTTAAAATTTGTTTTTCTCACTGCTCCATTGACAGCCATACCTCCGGTAGCCTTGACCAAAAAACTGGAGAATTCCCTTCCAAAGTCCCTCGGTCTCGCCAACTCTTTTTCTTTTAAGAAATTCCTTTAAGCCAACCTCATTGACCTTGCTTTTTGGCCACTTGGTCTGATATCCCTTTAAGTGATTTGGCGTCAGATTTTGTTTGATAACAGAGCTTGGGACATTTTACCACCTTGAAGGTGCCGGCTGTTACTTTTGACGGAAGTCAGAGCAGGTTCAACATTCCACAACTATAAATGCAGGCCGGAATTTTCCAAAAGTGGCAAAGCGTCACAGTTCTGATTGAAAACCGGCGACGTTCCCTCCGAAAACACAGCCATGTTTTCTGACCTCTGTGGGGAAAAAATACCTGGCTTGTGGTTTGTGAGTCTGGTGTAACAGTAATTAAATGAATGTTAGTTAATGGAAATCAGGTTTTCACGCCCTTTCTGGGTGTGAAGCTGATCATGTCACCGGAGGGGTGGGTGCGTGGAAGATCGCAAACCGAGATCTCGCCAGCGCAAATCCCGTTCTGGCCCTCTCGTGAGATTTAACGGCCGTAAAGGGATTTGCACCCGCAGCTAACAGACCGGCAAAATCGTGCCCATAGTTTTAAATTAATTCACAGGATGTGGTTGTCACTGGCTGTACCGGAATGTGTTGCCCATTCCTAATTGCCCTTGAACTGAGTGACTTGCTCGGCCATTTCGGAGGCCATTTAAGAGTCGATCACATTTCTGTGGGCTGGAGTCCAATATCGGCCAGACCAGGTAAGAATGGCAGATTCCCTTCCCTAAAGGGCATTAGTGAACCAGATGGGCCTATGCCGTGGGGGCACTCTTTCTTCCACCAAGACATCCCCTCCACCGTGCATGCGCCGGTGGTGACACCAGCGGCCGCTGACGCTCATGCGCATGCGCAGAGTCACGCCGACCGGTGAAGGCCTTTCGGCCAGCCCTGATGCCGGGCGGTGTGGCGCCAAAGGCCATTGGCGCCAGTCGGCGGAGTGGGAGCCACTCTGGCGCGGGCCTAGCCCCTAAAGGCGCGGTGAATTCCGCACCTTTGGGGTGGCCCGATGCCGGAGTGGTTGGCGCCACTCCACTACGGCGGGACCCCCGCCCAGCTGGGTAGGGGAGAATTTCGCCCCTGGTGTCAGGCACATGAATGACATGTCCAGCCCAATGGAACAGGCTTTGAGTGATTTGAGCCTCGATATCGGGCAAGGTAGCTAGGGGAGGATGCTGCTGATGATCCACCTTTCTTGCCACCAGATTTGGAGGATCATGTGACAGCATCAATAGTACATCTCGTGTTTTAGATTTTAATGGCATCAAGGGTTGAGAGAGAAAGCGGGAATATGGCATTAAGATAGAGGACTGGCCTTGATCAAAGGGCCACGTGGCCTACTCCTGCTCCTAATTTCTGTGCTTCTATCTCCAGTGAGACCTGGACAATCTACAGGAGGCACCTCAAAGCATTCGAATCAAACAGTCAGGGTTTTGAACCACAGGTGGACCACGTCCAAGTGTGTCCTTTCCCAGCATCCATCCAAGCATGTTCTTGAAAGAAGACCTATTGAGTGGTGATCAACCATCAGGGCCGTATTCTAAGGACACCAGAGTCAATAATAGTGCCCGTTGCTCATCACACACCATGAACTCTGAGCAGTGTGCAAGTGTAGAACGTGGAATATTCCTGTTCCTGATGGCTCAGGAGGTTGGGGCATGTCTTTTAACGGCAAGTGTGAAATCAAGATTCCAACACGAAAGACATCTTCATAACAACTATCTTGTGCTCATATGAAAAAAGCTGCAATTGATTGTGAATGTTAGAAGGATGCCCAACAAAAAGGGACAGTTTATTTCGAGTGAGAGGAGAGGGGAGAAAAAAACAATCGGAAGCTCCAGACTAACATTTGGCAGCACAACGTTGGCAATTCTACAGCAATTGCCCCCAACTGACACTTTGATAAATGAGGCAGTCAGAGAGCTGGAGAGTTGTGGCTGGATTCCGAGCAGCAGCAGTCTGTTCCCGACAAGTGGGATGGTGCCTGATTGCCGAGTCCCCAACAGTGGCTGTGTCATCCTATAGCTGAGAACAGCCTGTTCTTCCTGGATTCCAGCCACGGTGCTACTGCAGTCCCGCTGCAACTTGTGCGCAGACTGCTTTTCGCACAGTTCCCTGTCGCGCCCATCCTCGGCTGGGCGCTCGGCTGGTGGTAGACATCATGACGTGGAATTTGGAAGTGGTCCTCAGCGTGGTCAGGCATTGACACCCGCCGGGCTGTCCTCCAAGGCATGGGAATTGATGCCATATCCTCGGGATTATAGACGCCAGAACCAAAGGGCCTCCTGTGAGGTGAATGGTGATATTTCCCCTCGGATTTGCACTGAATCTTTTAAAAGTGTCAAATCCCTCCAGGGCCTGCTCCTCCTCCTACCTCTCCTCCAAGACCTCTCAAATCTGACTTCTCGAGTATCCTGACTTCCATCACTTCACCATTGGTTGTGGTGAATTCCCTCCGCAAGACGCTCCACATCTCGAGCTCTATCCCTTCTGTTAAGACATCCTGGAAACCCACCTGTTTGGTCAAATATTTGGCCATGTGCTTTAATATCTCATTCTGTGGTTTTGCATGAAATTTAAGTTGATAATGTATTAAAATTCCAACTGAGTAATATGCTAATGAAGTGATGCAATGAATGATCTTGCTGACACTTGTACAAACTCCTGGTTAAGATGTAGTCACCGTGAGAGATGTTCAAATAAAGTTGACTTTTTACTTACCTCAGCAGATGATTTAAATATTCTATGTCAGCACAACGAGATGAAGAATACGATAATGTAAAGTCGCCATAGTCCCAGATTGACCACAGGCTGCTTTCCCCTTTTGAAGGGGAGAGATGACTGCTGGTGATTTAACCTGAGGATCACCACAACTCAGGCGAGGGGCAAAATTGAGAAGGAATATTCATGAATAATCTTAGCCGGTACGGGAATTGAACCCTCACTGTTGGCCTCGCTCTGCATCGCGAACCAGCTGTTAAGTCAACTGAGCTAAACCATGTGAGCTCCTCATGGGAAGAAGACTGAGAACTCAACTCCCTACTCTTCTCCCCCCCACCCCCCCACCCCCCCCCCCCCCCCCACCCCCCCCCCCCACCCCACCCCCCACCCCCCAAACATGCTCATGCGGCAGTACAAGCTGTCAACTTGGACACATTGAGGGAGGAAAGAGGGTGAATATCGTTCCAGCCAGAGGTGGAACCAGGAACGATGTCGCAAAGCACACAACATATCCAACCTCCAGCCAGAGAGCCAGTTTGGATCCGAGACCAAGTTCCCTGGTGACAAGTGGTTGAACCACATTTGCAGCTCTACACCATCCAGATAACAGTGCGACGGAACAGGCATACACGGGCAGCAACGCAGAAGCAACCTTCTATACAGTCCGAAGCAGACACCTACCATGCCGAATATACTGGACATGTTCATCGGCATTCATCGGCCAATCGACGCAGTATACATCATCACAAGACATGATGCATTGTTTTGTGATCTTGCTCTCTCTTGTACAACCTTGTGCTATGAACATAGAACACTACAGCGCAGTACGAGCCCTTCAGCCCTCGATGTTGCGCCGACCTGTGAAACCATCTGAAGCCTATCTGACCTACACTATTCCATTTTCATCCATATGTCTATCCAGTGACCACTTAAATGCCCTTAAAGTTGGCGAGTCTACTACTGTTGCAGGCAGGGCGTTCCACACCCCTACTACTCTCTGAGTAAAGAAACTGCCTCTGACATCTGTCCTATATCTATCACCCCTCAATTTAAAGCTATGTCCCCTCGTGTTGGTCATCACCATCCGAGGAAAAAGACTCTCACTGTCCACCCTATCTAACCCTCTGACTATCTTATATGTCTCTATTAAGTCACCTCTCAGCCTTCTCCTCTCTAACGAAAACAACCTCAAGTCCCTGAGCCTTTCCTCATAAGACCTTCCCTCCAAACCAGGCAACATCCTAGTAAATCTCCTCTGAACCCTTTCCAAAGCTTCCACATCCTTCCTATAATGTGGTGACCAGAACTGCACGCAGTACTCCAGGTGCGGCCGCACCAGAGTTATGTACAGCTGCAGCATGACCTTGTGGCTCCAAAACTCAATCCCCCTGCTGATAAAGGCTAACACACCATATGCCTTCTTAACAGCCCTATTAACCTGGGTGGCAACTTTCAGGAATTTATGTACCTGGATGCCGAGATCTCTCTGTTCATCTACACTACCAAGAATCTTGCCATTAGCCCAGTACTCTGCATTCCTGTTACTCCTTCCAAAGTGAACCACCTCACACTTTTCCGCATTAAACTCCATCTGCCATCTCTCAGCCCAGCTCTGCAGCTTATCTATGTCCCTCTGTATCCTATAACATCCTTCAGCACTATCCACAACTCCACCGACCTTCGTGTCATCTGCAAATTTACTAACCCATCCTTCTACACCCTCTTCCAGGTCATTTATAAAAATGACAAACAGCAGTGGCCCCAAAACAGATCCTTGCGGTACACCACTAGTAACTGAACTCCAGGATGAACATTTGCCATCAACCACCACCCTCTGTCTTCTTTCAGCTAGCCAATTACTGATCCAAACCGCTAAATTTCCTTCAATCCCATACTTCCTTATTTTCTGCAATAGCCTACCATGGGGAACCTTATCAAACGCCTTACTGAAATCCATATACACCACATGTGGTTTAGATACTGCCCCCCATTGGGGCTGTTTAGCTCACTGGGCTAAATCGCTGGCTTTGAAAGCAGACCAAGGCAAGCCAGCAGCACGGTTCGATTCCCGTACCAGCCTCCCCAAACAGGCGCTGGAATGTGGCGACTAGGGGCTTTTCACAGTGACTTCATTTGAAGCCTACTCATGACAATAAGCGATTTTCATTTCATTTCATTTCATTTGAGGTTTTCCAATAAAGTTCATGTTTTCCTTACATTGGACATTAGGACTTGGGTGCAGGAGTAGGCCACTCCCCCCTTCGAGCATGCACCGCCATTCAATAAAATGGTGGCTGATTGGGTTATGGTCTAGTTTGCCATCTGTGGTGCACAGCCCTTAACTTCTGTCAAACCTCTGACTCACTCAGCCTTTGAATAAATTGGGTGGCCCAGCCTCCACTGGTCTCCAGGGACGATACCCTTTCAGAGAAAAAACAAAATCTCACCTCCATCTTAAACTGTAGAGCCCTTATTCTTAACTTGTGTCTCCTGGTGCTGGTCTCAAAAGAAAACATCCTCACGGCATCTACCCTATCAAATCCCCTCAGGATTGTAAACGTTTCAATAAGATCACTCTCATTCTTCTAAACTCTGATGGGTCCAGGCCCAATATGTCCAAACCTTTCTTAATAACATAAGCCCCTATCCCAGGAACAAGGCGAGTGAACTTTCGCTGAACTACTACTACCGCAGAGGCGATTGTTTATATTTTTCAATCAAGGAGAACAAATATGTGCACAGTATCCCAGGTCGGGTCCCAGCAAGGCCCTTACTTCAGCAAACTCTGTAAATATTCTGCATTTGCACAAGGCCAAGAATATTAGGGGGGCAGTGGCGTAGGGCAGTGTTCTTCAAAGTCGGGGGCGCGACCCGCGGGTGGGTTGCGGGTGGGTGTCGGGTGGGTCGCGGAGCCGTTGTACGTGGCGCTCCCGATCGCGCAAATTCCCACCCAGCGGCCGGCTTTTCATAACACCGGCTGTAAGCGGCTCGATGTTTAAAAAATAAATAAAATTTGGCCGCATTATGCATGCGCGCACGATGATCAGCGCGCATGCGCGGGGCGGCCGCTATTTTTTTTTAACGGTTGCAGCTTTTTGTTTTACAAGTTCTGTAGTGGTTTTTATTCATTTTTTCATTTATTTTATTCCTTTTTTTTTGGGTTTTATTCATGTTTTTCATTTATTTTACTCATTTTATTTTTTTTTACAAGTTCGGGGGGGGGTTTATTTGAAAAAATTCTACAGGAAAAAAATTCATAACTTTGGGCAGATGGAGACTCCATACTTTCCGACACCGGAAGGCTTCACCTTCATCCAACAGGTTCCATTGGAGGAGCGAGTACGAGGGCCAAAGGGACCCAAAACCATTTCCTCCATTTTTGTCAGCAGCAGACAAGGGAAGAGAAAATGGTGGGTCACGCAAGTTGGCCGGCGTGGGTCGTGATGGTTGGCCGGTTGGTAAAAATGGGTCCCCGGAAAAAAAGTTTGAAGAACACTGGCGTAGGGGTATTGCCGCTGGTTTAGTAATCCAGTGATTCAGAATCATGCCCTAGGGACTCCGGATTGATTCCCACCATGGCAGATGGTGAAATTTGAATTCAACGAAAATCTGGAATTAGAAGTCTAGAGGTGACCATGAAACCATTTCCAATTGTTGTAAAAACCCATCTGGTTCACTAATATCCTTCAGGGAAAGAAATCTGACGTCCTTACCTGGTCTGGCCTACACGTGTCTCCAGAGCCACGAAAATTTGATTGACTCTTCAATGCTGTCAGGGATGGATAACCAATGCTGGCCACATCCCAGGAATGAATTTTTAAAAAGTGACAGCTAACAGTCCTGCGAATCAAATGTGAGAACTTTTACTACATCAGAGGCATTTCCAGACATGCAAATTGTCGCAATTGCTGCTGTTTGTGATATGTTGATGAACTTGTGCGCATGGGACCCTCTGAAATTTTAGATTCTTGGGAAAGTGATTTTGCCAATGGGTTGTGAGTTAGGGAGTAAGCCAGACTCCTATCTTTACTTGAAAGAGAAATTTCAGTGATGGAAAATGGCAAATGCTCTTATTGATTATGGGGGATGGATGGGAGGGGTTGATGATGGGGAGGGGTTGATGATGGGGGATGGATGGGGAGGGGTTGATGATGGGGGATAGATGGGGAGGGGTTGATGATGGGGGATGGATGGGGAGGGGTTGATGATGGGGGATGGGGATGGGGAGGGGTTGATGATGGGGGATGGATGGGGAGGGGTTCATGATGGGGGATGGATGGGGAGGGGTTGATGATGGGGATGGATGGGGAGGGGTTTATGATGGGGGATGGATGGGGAGGGTTGATGATGGGGGATGGATGGGGAGGGGTTGATGATGGGGGATGGATGGGGAGGGGTTGATGATGGGGGATGGATGGGGAGGGGTTGATGATGGGGGATGGATGAGGAGGGGTTGATGATGGGGGATGGATGGGGACGGGTTGATGAGGGGGATGGATGGGGAGGGGTTGATGATGGGGATGGATGGGGAGGGGTTTATGATGGGGGATGGATGGGGAGGGGTTGATGATGGGGGATGGATGGGAAGGGTGGATGATGGGGGATGGATGGGGAGGGGTTGATGATGGGGATGGATGGGGAGGGGTTTATGATGGGGGATGGATGGGGAGGGGTTGATGATGGGGGATGGATGGGGAGGGGTTGATGATGGGGGATGGATGGGGACGGGTTGATGATGGGGGATGGATGGGGAGGGGTTGATGATGGGGGATGGATGGGGACGGGTTGATGATGGGGGATGGATGGGGAGGGGTTTGATGATGGGGGATGGATGGGGAGGGGTTGATGATGGGGGGATGGATGGGGAGGGGTTGATGATGGGGGATGTGGATGGGGAGGGGTTGATGATGGGGATGGGGATGGGGATGGGGAGGGGTTGATGATGGGGAGGGGTTGATGATGGAGGATGGATGGGGAGGGGTTGATGATGGGGGATGGATGGGGACGGTTGATGATGGGGGGATGGATGGGGAGGGGTTGATGATGGGGGATGGATGGGGAGGGGTTGATGATGGGGGATGGATGGGAGGGGTTGATGATGGGGGATGGATGGGGGGGTTTGATGGGGGATGTGGATGGGGAGGGGTTGATGGGGGATGGGGATGGGGATGGGGAGGGGTTGATGATGGGGGATGGGTATGGGGAGGGGTTGATGATGGGGGATGGATGGGGAGGGGTTGATGGAGGAGGGATGGGGAGGGTTGATGATGGAGGAGGGATGGGGGGGGTTGATGATGGGGGATGGATGGGGAGGGGTTGATGATGGGGGATGGATGGGGAGGGTGGATGATGGGGGATGGTGGAGGGGTTGATGATGGGGGATGGTGGGGAGGGGTTGATGATGGGGGATGGATGGGAGGGTTGATGATGGGGGAGGGATGGGGAGGGTTGATGATGGGGGATGATGGGGAGGGGTTGATGATGGGGGGTGGATGGGGAGGGTTGATGATGGGGGATGGATGGGGAGGGGTTGATGATGGGGGATGGATGGGAGGGTTTTGATGGGGATGGATGGGGAGGGTTGATGATGGGGATGGATGGGGAGGGTTGATGATGGGGGATGGATGGGGAGGGGTTGATGATGGGGGAT